>NW_023425533.1:0-502820 GCF_014108245.1 Pipistrellus kuhlii
AGAGTCTCAGGGCTGAGCTGACAGTCTTGGCTTCTTGTCAGCCCTGCCCTGGTGCGTGAGCCTCAGACCTCTGCCTTCCGCGGCTCCCCTGAGTTTTCGCCTCACAATCAAGATTCCCCCTGCAAGAGCGTGGGTGTCCCAGGGGCTCGCCCAGAATTGGTTTGGGTCTCTGTAGTCTGGAGCTTCTGATTCCTTCTGCTATGGAGAGGGCACAGCAACCTCCACAGTCAGACCTCTCTGCAGGCATTCACTCGTGTGCAACTGTTGCCCCTGCCCACTGCGGCTCCAGGTTCCCCCAAGTTTCCCAGTCTCTGAATCTCTGGGTACCTTTCTCTACAGTCCAGACTCCACCCATGTGAGCCTGGGTCCGTGGGATTTCAGCCGGGGTTGGGGTTCAGTGCATTCAGAACTGGTGTTCAGTGCAATCAGGGGCTTCCTTTCCCGCAGCTGCCCTTCCTCTCTGCGCACGAGCATCTCCCTACCTCAGCGCTTTGTGGCTCCCCTGATCCGTGAGCCTCTCCTTTCTAGTTGTAGATTTTTCCACTCAGCCAGCTTTCCTGTGGTTTTGGATGATGTTCGTTCTGTCTTTTAGTTGTTGTTTTGAAATTGTTGTGTGAGGCGGCAGCTTAGGTGCTTACCTAGGCCGCAATCTTGGTTTCTCCAGGGAAAGAGGTGTTTTAGATTGAAAAAGCCTCTATGCCAGAAATTCTAAGATCTCCTAGAAGGGGAATCATCTCCAGCCTGTAGTCCCCTTTCACCAGATCCCTGGAGAAGCCTTGATGTAATGAGCTGCTGAGAGTGAAAGAGGTGAATCATATTCCTTGGGTGTTTGGGAATTGGGAGAGGTTGAAAACCATGGAAACAGGCCCAAGTGAATTGGTAAAAACTCTGTTAGACAGCAGGCAGAGAAACACAGGCAAAGGGAACCTTGGGACAAGAGGCAGTTAGTAATGTATCAGGCCTTAAGTACCAGAGGTGCAAAGTTACTAAGGAAGGAGTAGACCAGGGAACAGAATGTGGCAAAGATGCTCTCACTTGGGATCTCAAAGGATATTCTTTGAAGGCCTCAAGACCCATTTGATTTGTAGGTTTGATTTTATTTTTTATATGTTTTTATTGAGGAAGGGGAAAGGAGAGAGTGAGAAAAATCCATCTGAAAGAAACATCAGTGGGCTGTCTCCTCTGTGCTCCCCACTGGGGATTGAGCCTGGAACCAGAAATCGAGCCCCCATCAGAATCGAACCAGCTACCTTTTGGTGCACGGGACCACCCTCAACTAACTGAGCAACACCAGCAACAGGTATGATTTGTAGGTTTAAAAACAGTGGAAAAGCTATCTGAAGGCAAAGATTACACATGCATGTGCACAACTCAAGTACCTGCATCCAGTCTACTCAGCTTGGAAAGGCAGGCTCCATAAAGTATACATTGAAAACTGGTTTGATCCTTTTATGTGCTGTTTTACTGTGTGACTGAGCAAATGAGAGTGTTAGTACACTGCCGAGAGTGAGAAGATCTGGTTGGAGACATGGGGTATTGTTTAGGGTAAGGGGACCTAGGAGGACATATTCATGTGAGCCTCTGAGGTTGAGGTAACATGATTAGAAACTGGGGACAGAGAACAGAGTCAGGGCAGTTCCTAAAAGGTACAAAGCTGAGATTCACCCAGCTGTTCCCAGGCCAGAGTTGTGGATGGGACATCAGTGAGGCCCAGGCGGTGTAGCCAGCTTTCAATAGAGCTGGTCTGTGAAACTTGGCTGAGAGGACAGAGGAAGATTGATATTTGCTCCAGAATGGGGCTGTCAGCTGTGCTTACCGCCTCATCATGGCCCCAGCTGTAAACAAAAGTCCTGGCCCTTCATGGCACTGTGGAGCAGTCCTGGCTGGTGTAAGTCTCTGAGGACAGCTAGACCATTTTCTCATCCTGGCTGACAACCAGAAGACAGAAGAAACAATAGAAGGTGGTGGTGGTGGCGGTGGTGGGAGGGGGCAGGATTGTAAGGGGTTGAGAAGCAGTGACCAGTGAGAAGGGGCTATTGACTTCACATCTTAGGACTTAGGATGCAATTAGTAGAATCTTTTAGGGAAAGCATGCTCCCTTTTCTTTGTCAGTTTCACAGATAATAGTGAATCGCTAAAGGAGGCCTGTAGGGGCTCTAGGGCCTCATTCATTCATTTTTTCAATGAACACCTTACTGATCAATGCCCATCACTGTGCCAGGTACCCTGGCAATGCCAAAATAACTGAAGACAGTTCATAAATTCAGGGAGCCCACAAAGAGTTTGGGAAATGCATCAAGTTAAGTAATAACATTAAATAGTATATTTTTAAAAAGCTAAGTGACAGATATGGAGTAGGAGTCTAGAAACAAGAGAAACCACATCTGGTGTGATCAGAAAAGGTGGGATTTGACAGGGCTTTAGAAAGATAGATATCATTTGGTTAGGAGTAAAAGGCACATGACATTTCAGGTTGGCACTAAAACATTAGCAAAAATGAGGACTGCTTTGGCTAAAGCAGAAGATTACTGTGCTGGAGACCCTCTTCATCACCGCCCCTCCCACACACACACACACACCTCAAACTTCTTACCATGACTGACCCAGCCATCGAGTCTCAATTGAAATGTCCCTACTTTGAGCGGCCAGGCCCGGAACAGCCGGGTCTGGTGTGGCCAGGCCCGGAGCAAAGGCTGCCAGGCTGGGAGCGGCCAGGCTTGGAGCAGCGGCTGCCAGGCTGGGAGCGGCCAGGCCCGGAGCAGCCGGGTCTGGTACGGCCAGGCCAGGAGCAGCGGCTGACAGGCTGGGAGCAGCCAGGCCCAGAGCGGCCGGGCCCGGAGCAACCGGGCCCAGAGCAGCCGGGTCGGGTGTGGCCAGGCCTGTAGCAGCAACAGCCAAGTCCAGAGCAACTAGGTTGGGAGTGGCAGTGATCAGACCCGGAGCAGCAACTGCCAGGCTGGGAGCGGCCAGGCCCGGAGCAGCCGGGTCTGGTGTGGCCAGGCCCGGAGCAGTGACTGCCAGGCTGGGAGCGGCCAGGCTTGGAGCAGCGGCTGCCAGGCTGGGAGCGGCCAGGCCCGGAGAAGCCGGGTCTGGTGCGGCCAGGCCCGGAGCAGCGGCTGCCAGGCTGGGTGCGGCCAGGCCTGAAGCAGCGGCTGCCAGGCTGGGAGCGGCCAGGCCCGGAGAAGCCGGGTCTGGTGCGGCCAGGCCCGGAGCAGCGGCTGACAGGCTGGGAGCAGCCAGGCCCGGAGCGGCCGGGCCCAGAGCAATTGGGCCCAGAGCAGCCGAGTCGGGTGTGGCCAGGCCTGTAGGAGCAACAGCCAAGTCCAGAGCAACTGGGTCGGGAGCGGCAGTGACCAGACACGGAGCAGCTGGTTGTGGAACGAACCAGAGCAACAGAGGCCAGGCCCGGAGCAGCCTGGCCCAAAACAGCTCGCTCCTCACCTGCCCCTGACCCACGGCTGCCTCTCAGACATGGCTGGAAACTTTTGCGGGAACTTGAGGGTCTGCTGAATCAAGTGATGAAGGCTTATATCTGGATGTGTTGAGTTAGTATAGTGCTGGGGTGTTGATCTGTGAGTGCCTTGGGTGGGGCCTGGATGAGGCTGGTTGTCCTATTTGGAAATGTCTTTTGTGTGAAGTGTATCATTGGGCATGTGGAGGTATTATTGATATGAGAAAATGCTAAGTAACAGATTTGCTATCTGAAAAGGGATTTACTATCGGGGAAAGGGAGGGAGGAAGAGACTGAACATAATCTGTGCACCAATGGATGAGGATGAGGGGGCAGAGGGTGGGGTGGGAACCTGGTGGAGGGGGGAAGAAACGAGGAACCTGTGTAATAATATGAACAATAAAGATTGATTAAAAAATAAATAAATAAATAAATAAATAAATAAAGGTGCTAATCCCCCCCCCCAAAAAAAAAAGAAAGAAATGTGCCTACTTTGGGGAAAGTACCCTTGCTTACTACTATGTTCCCCTAGCATCTACTACCTTTATCCTTTTAAGCCATGACCATTTTCACCTATGACCTACTCTTATCTCCCCACAATTTGTTCTTCACACTGGACTAAGAATGTTCTTTGCAAAATGCAAATCTGTTACATCACTTCCCTCTTTAAAATTCTCCTATCCCTAATCCCTCCATTCTTTTTCTGCTTCCTTTTATGTTTTTTGTACTTCCTTTCTTCTTATTTTAAGAATTCTGTTTAAAATTTTTAAAATATTTTAAAATTGATTTTAGAGAGAGGAAGGGAGAGGGAAAGAGAGAGGGAGAGGGAGAAGGAGAGAGAAACACTGATGATGAGAATCATGAATCAATTGACTGCCTCCTTCACACCCCCCCACTGGGGATTGATCCCATAACCTAGGCATGTGCCATGACCTCCTGCTTTATGGATTGCCAGCTCAACCACTGGGTCACACCAGCCGGGCTCCTTGAGGTTATATCTTAATGTTTCTGTCTTAGAGAAGCCATGATATTCCTCCCCCAACTTCTACCACAACTAGGTCAAGTCCCCCTCATATGTTTCCATAATACTTCCACATTTTCTCCATTTTACTATTCTCGAATAACTTAGTCCAAATTTATCTTCCCCACCAGGATATAAGCCCCCTGAGACAGTGGCTATATTTCTTCTTCACTGTGCTGCCCTTGTATTTAGTATAGTGCCTGGCATACTTTGGTAGGTGTGCCACAAAAATAGGTGAATTAATATAAGGCAATATTGGTTGGTAAAAGCCAGCCTGAAAAGATTGTTTTTACATTTGTGGGCAAAAGGAAACCTTTATAAGTTTTTGATTATGGGATGAAGAAATCATTAGACAACACTGACTTTTGAAAAAGCAAACAAAAAAAACAAAACATCTCAACTAAAATAAAACAGAGAACTCCATCCTCAGCTTACCCCAAAACCTAGCCTCCCAATTATCCTGTGGACTCAGTTTCTTTATTTATTCTCACCACCACTCCCTTCTCCAGAAACACAAGAAAATGTTGGTTTTTATAACCAGACAGATTTGACAGTAAGGCCAAATGCACTTCTACATGTGCAGTTGTTCATTCAGTAGTCATTTATTGCCTGCCCCCACTGTTTCAAGCACTTTGATCTTATCCACACATTAAGAAGACCTTTTTTCCTGCCTTAATGAAGTTCAGAATTGAGGGGACCCCTCTACTGATTACTCACTTGATGACTTCACATTTCTGGTGAAAAGCTTTGCCTTATCTGGACTCAGTTAGGGAGACTTAGGAGGGCACTAAGTGCCTAAAAGGACCTAAATGTCAATGGTAGGTCCTCTGTAAAACTAAGCATTTGGTGAGACTCAAAGGATGGATGCTTATGCCAAAAGACTTTTATACTTTCATTAGGAGGCTAGATGGCAGGGTGGAGATTGTTTGGAAGGGTGTTCAGGCAGTAGCCATTTCTTAATCTTGTGAGTCTGGGCCTAATAAGGTGATGCACCCCTTGAGTGAGGCATAGTGGAGAAACTCAAGGAATGACAGGAAAAGGAATTAGATTTACCAATAGAAATTGAGCACCTGTCCTGAAACAAAATGTGGCTCCAAGAAAACTTTCCAAGATAGTCAGAAAGCACCCAACCTCACCCTTGGGTAGACATTAATGCCAGGGGAGGGTTTCTTTTCATTTCAGATCCAGATCCCATATGGCTAGGAAGATTTCAGTTGAGGATATCAGAGAGGCAGTACACCCCTACTCCCTCCCCAAGGAAGGGTAAAGGGAAGAAATGTGTACTATTTTGTAGCTGCACTCCTAACTGGTTATCTCTTAGTTGAGAGATAACATCAAACATGGTATCAGTTATACTTTGAAGATATATTCATTAGTCTTGACCCTTTCTCTCCTGAACTCAAATCCACCACCAGGATACCAGGGAGAGAGGTTACATAAGTAGTAAATAGACAAGAATGAGATTAATTTTCATGATTCATTGCTCTACTCTGTTAGGCATCTTTGGGTGAAGAGGGTTCATACACCTGGAATTTGAAATCTTGAGAGATGGGACAGGAAGGATTGACTCCCAAATCAAGGAGTATATTTCATAGAAGGATAACAATGTTTTAATGAGAAACCACATTGTGCCCTCCCTTAAAGGAATAACCTGAAGCTTAAGCCAATCAAACTGTGACAACAAGTTGTGTTTCTATTAAGGAAAGGCTAGAAGAAGTCTAAGTCTAAGGGATTCATAAATAAATTCCCAAAGGAACTCAAGAAAGATAGCCTGAGTTTATAGAATTTGGAGATTGGTACCTGTAACATAATAACTTGCAAGATTTGTGATATCCTCTTTCTGTGGGGACTGTGGACATCTAATATGGGTGTCAGTCAGCAGATTAACATGGCAGAGATTGGGGACTGAATGATCATCACAGGAAAAGTTTCCTCAGCTAAAGCCTTGAATCTGTCACAATCTATGTGTCAGACCAGTCTCAGAAGTGAGCCTTTGGAGCTAATAAAATATGAGACACTTTGGTTTTGCACTTTCTATTTAATTATTTCCTTTCCCAGGTTCAACTAAGTTGCAAAAATAAAGGAGTTACACTTAAGGCATAGGCTTTGCCCAATCGGATTCCCCATATTGTGTGATGAGCAGACCAGACTAAAGGATCTGGGAAGGCCCTTCCAGCTCTGGTGAGCCAGGTTTCAGAATTCTAAGACATTGCGATCCATTGACTCAGTTGCCTTATGGGAATCCCATCAGAGATTAGTTTTCTAAAAAAGCCAGTTGTTTGTTTCTTTGTGTGAGAATATTGGTAAATGCAGTCCAGATAGCAAATGTTCTATCCCTCACACATAAACATGAGTTGAAGGTAAAGGTAAATACATTATAATCCTTTACCTTCAACTCATGTTTATGTGTGAGGGAGAGGAAATGACCAATGGTCCCAAGCAGTCCTGCCCTTGTGATGGTCAGGAATTTCTTCATAACAATGATTATCACGGCTTGAAGTAGTAAAGGATTAGTGTTAAATTGGGGATGATAAATCAGGAAGGCATGGTAGTAAGTGAAAGGGAAGAGACGCTGATAGGATTCAGGACTTATGTAGGTTGATAACTTGAAGAGGAACTTCATATAAATGTTCAACTTTTAGATTCCTTTGTTATGATAGCCCTTCATTTTGGCCTATTCTCAAAAAACAAAATCTTTCTATACTATTTTCCAAATAATAAAGTTATAATAGTCATCGATCCAATAAATGGATTATTTCTGAAAGTTGTAGATGATGCAATATTTTTTTTTTTTTAAATGTGAAAGCAGCAATAAACTCTCCCTTTGCCCCCCTTCCCACCACAAACAAAATATTATGGTGAAGGAAATATATCAGCTTAGAGTGACTCTGCCTAAAAAGTGTGTAGTGTGTGTGTTGGGGGGGAGGGAGTGGGGGGGGGGTGTTGGTGGCTGTCTCTTCTAGGACTCCTTGAAGCTGACTTTGAAAATCCCTTGACCAGTAGATAAGGATTGAACTGAAAAATAGGAAAACTGGATTTTGGTTTTGCCACTGTCACTAACTCGTTGTGAGATTTGGGTATGTCACTTGGCTTCTTTGAGCTTCATTGCCTCATCTTCTTCATGGATACATGGTTATTTTACTCCTAAGGTTTGCTTTGAGGATGACATAAGTGCTTTGAAAACGAAAAGAATACGGATGCTTGTTACCTTCATATTATAGTCTTTCATGACACAAACCTTATAAAATAAGTATAGTTGGTGAGGACTGATGCTGCAACTGGGTGGTTAAATTTTTTTAAAAAGAACTACAGTACTGCCCTAACCGGTTTGGCTCAGTGAATAAGAGTGTCGACCTGCAGACTCAAGGGTCCCGGATTTGATTCCGGTCAAGGGCATGTACCTTGGTTGCGGGCATGTACCCAGTAGGGAGTGTGCAGGAGGCAGCTGATTGATGTTCCTCTCTCATCAATGCCTCTATCCCTCTCCCTTCCTCTGTAAAATATCAATAAAATATATTTTTTTAAAAGAACTACAGTACTCTCTACTTTAAAAAATTATCTAGCATACACTAATTCATTTCATGCTCTGAGCTTGGTATGGGGAATTCACAGGTAAATACATTATAATCCTTTACCTTCAACTCATGTTTATGTGTGAGGGAGAGACAAAAGAACACTATATAATATCACAAATACAGATGTAGAGTTATGTACAGGACATTATTAGAGAACCCAAATCTATCTGGACACCTAGGTGACAGGGGTTTGATAAAGCCTTACAGGAAATGTGGTATCTGGTTAGAATCTTGACAGATGAGTAGAGAGGAAGAAGCCAGAGGAGGGTATTTTAAAGCTAGTGAAAAGCATGTGCAAGGTCACAGAGCATTAGACAGGATGAGTTATTGGGTTCAGGGTTATGTAGGTAGATCAGCATCAAATGCAGGGTGAATTTAGGGGAGAGAAGGGAGTGATGAGAGAAGAAGATGGAGGCACTGGCAGGAGCCAGAGCAAAAAATACCTTGGAGGTCAATTTAAGCAATGTGGACTTTTTCCTGAAGACAATAGGGAGCTATTGAAGGATTTAAAGCAAGAAAGTGTCATAAATAGATTTATGTTTTACAGAGGCCAAATTGACAATATTGTGGAGGATAGGAAATGAGGATAGACTCAAAATCTGAACCAAGATGAGGTCAGGGAAGATAGAGAAGAAGAGGCATAATTCTGAAATGTAGGACTTGGTGCTTGATTTGATTTGAGGGCTGTGGAAAAAGAAATTATCAAGCCTGATTCCCAGTTTTCTGTCTCAGGTGACTGGGTAGGTGGAAGTGTTACTCATCAAGATTGGAGGATGGGGTGGTGAGAGAGGAGGTTTGAAGGAGATGACTGTGAATTGTTTGGTTCTAGACATGTTGAGTTTGAGGTACTTGTGGGATATTCAGGTGGAATTATTCAACAGATAATTGGAAAATAGGACTAGAGCTGTGGAGAATCTGAACTGAAGGTAGAAATTTGACAATTGCCATATCACTTCCATAGAAACACTTGAGAACAGCCAAGTAGTAAGTATATAATGAGGAGAGATGAAAGCCAAAGATGAAATCCTGGAGAATAAGAACATCAAGAAGCAATGGCCAGAGGAGTGAAAAAAAGAAACTGGAGAATTAAAACCAAGGGAGGCCCTAGCTGGTTTGGCTCAGTGAATATAGCATCGGCCTGCAGACTAAAGGGTCCTGGGCTCGATTCTAGTCAAGAGGATATGCCAAGTGTCTTACGTCCATTGGTTATGCTTATATACTTGCATACAAGTCCTTCAGTTGATCTCTTACTACTCCCAACCCTCCCTTGCCTTCCCACTGTAGTTTGACAGTCTGTTCGATGCTTCTTTGCCTCTGTATCTATTTTTGTTCATCAGGGAGGGGGGTGAGGGCATGTGCCTGGGGGTAGGGGAGGCTGTGGGGAGATCAATGGGGATAAAAAGGAGACATATGTACTACTACAAGTAGTCCTTGGGTTAGTTGGACTCGACGTATGTTGTTTAGTGCTTACATCACCATCTCCCATTTATTTATATAAAAGTTCCATCATTTTGACATATGTACATATGTGCTTTATGTTTTTTACTAGAGGCCCATTGCATGAAGATTCGGGCAATAGGCCTTCCTTCCCCTGGCTGCCAGCACCAGTTTCCTCTGGCACCCGGGACTCAGGCTTTTGTTCTGGCTGCAGCAGAGAAGCCACCCTCTTCAGTGTTCAGTCTTTAGTCGTCTTTATTCTTCAGTCTTTGGTCTTCGCTCTGTGTCTGCATATGCAAATTAACCCGCCATCTTCATTGGTATAATTTGCATATCACTCCTGATTGGCTGGTGAGCATCGCAGATGTATGGTCAATTTGCATATTTCTCTTTTATTAGTGATTATTTACCACAAGTAAAGGTCAGGAATTCTTATCTTTATTTTTTTCCCCCCATTTTTTTATTAAGGTATATATGTGTACATATCTTACCATTTCCCACACCCCACTCCCATACATGCCCTCCCTGTTATCTTTCTTTTAAAATTTTTTTTTTATTGTTTCACTTCATTACTGCTGTGTATGTGCTCCATGTGAATGACGTAGGTGCTTGTGTAGGTGGGTTCTGACTTATGGTAAAAGTCGCATTACATCTAGGAACAGATCTCTGACGTAACCTAAGGACCTTCTATATTTGTAATACTTAAAACAAAATAAAACTTTTTCAAAAAGAGCACATGCCCAGGTTGAGGGCTTGATCCCCTGTAGGGGGCATGCAGGAGGCAGCTGATTAATGATTCTATATCATCATTGATATTTCTATCTCTCTCTCCCCTCTCCCTTCCTCTCTGAAATCAATGGCCAGAGGAGTGAAAACCAAGGGAGAAGAGAATTTCAAAGAAGGTGTGGCAGATTCAACAAATGTTATAGGAAATCATGAAAAATTAGGACAGAAAAGTGTTGAGTTGACATAGCAATTAATAAGGCAGTGTAAGGAACATGACTACCTTTTAACTCCTCAACAAATTGTAATATATCTTCTGCCTTCTCCTGAACTCCCTCTTGAAGGGTAGTCATGAGGATGTAGAAACATGTAATTAGGATATCTCTTTTAAGAAACTTGGTGATGTGGGAACCCTTAACACGTGATTAGGGCCCACTCAGGGTCCGGTTTCTGGAGGAGGCCACACACTAAAATGAAGAGAGAGACTAGAAAAGAGTTAATTTGGGACAAATGGGGGGCCAGGCAGGAGTCAACCTCTAGTGGGAAGACTCTCTAGGCTCTGGCCTGGCTCTTCCTTTTATTGAGGCTGCTATGGAATACATCCATTACCCTTAAGCAGCTTTGGGAAACACTCATTGCCCTTAGGCAGGTAATAAGAGGATTATCATATCAGTAAGTATTTACATGATTACAAGATGGGGAAGTTGCCTCAGTTACTATTGTCTCAATTAGATAGGGTGTGGTTGGCTCTGACCTTTCAGAGCTTCAAGGTTGACCAGCCTCTTTCTATTAGTGAGACAATGATTGGTTTCCGGCATCTCCCCCATTTCTTTCTTTAAAAAAATCTTGCATCTGCAGACCAGAAATAAACATATCAGAACAATAAAATGTTCGAGTCCAAATTTCAAAGTCTAAGAGTTCTAAGTCCAAGTTTCAATGTCCAAAAGTTCTGAGTTCAAAAGTTTTTCATATGTGCATGTCTACAATGATATCTGGATGGTGGCGATGCAGGTCCAACCATCTCTCTTTTTTTTTTTAATATATTTTTATTGATTTTTTACAGAGAGGAAGGGAGAAGGATAGAGAGTTAGAAACATCAACGAGAGAGCATCATCGATCAGCTGCCTCTTGCACACTCCCCACTGGAGATGTGCCCACAACCAAGGTACATGCCCTTGATCAGAATCGAACCCAGAACCCTTCAGTCCACAGGCTGACGCTCTATCCACTGAGCCAAACCGGTTTCGACCCAACCGTCTCTTTTTTGGTCTTGGGCAATCTGCAGCGTCATATAGCTGCTGACTGCTGGCATGGCAAGGCACCGTCAGCATCAACGTCTTCGATGTCTGGACTTTCTCCTTTCTTCAATTTAGGTGGAGTATTCCTGCTGTGATGCCCTGGCCTGTGTTTCTCAGTGGGTTGAGCATCACCCCATGCACCAAAAGGTCATCAGTTTGATCCATTTCCTGGTCCCCAGTTGAGGTATGTGATATGCAGGAGGCAGCTGATTGATGTTTTGCTCTAACATCTATGTTTCTCTCTCATCTTGATGTTTTCTGCTCTCTCAAAAATCAATAAAAACATATATAAGTTTAAATTTAAAAAAGAAACTTGGTGATGAAGGAGGGCAATAAATCAATAGCTAGGGAGAAATTTACAGTAAAAAGGAGGGTAGTTTTTATTTTTCATTTTAAATAGGAGACTTTCCCTGCCCTTTCTCTCCTTATTAGTCCTCACTCTTCTTTCCCCTTCTCCTTCTCTTCCTGCCCCCCCCCCCGAAAAAGCTGAGGCTCAGAAAGATTAAGATATGTCATGGTTACATAATTTGCTATATGCCAACAGAAGACACTGAAAATATAAAAGTAATTTTAACTTGACCCCTTTTGTGCTTTTGTGAGTGTGAACTCAGCAAGATGAGACCTACAAAATGGAAATCAGAAGTTCCAATCAGGCCTATGTGCTAGAAATTTGACAGGTGTAGAAAAGAGATTATGATGATGTGGTCTGGTCATGTAATAGCTATTTTTTATTGAACACTTTGTGCCAAGCACCGAGTTAAGCATTTTACCTACATACTCTCATTTAATTCGTACAACAACCTTATGAGGTAGGTACTGTATCACTTTCATTTAACATATGTGAAAAATGACCCACAGAAAGGTTCAATGACTTGTTCAAGGCCACATAGTTATTCTGTGCTAGATTTTTGAAGCCTTCAAATGGCTCTTTAGTGAAGGAAACTGATGCTGAGGGAGGTGAAGTCATTTGTCCAAGAACCTATATCCAGTGAGTGTTGGTCTTGTAATGCAAACCCAGGCTCTGCCTGGTACCGAAGCCACACTCATAATCATCACTACATTGTTATGAATGAGAGCTATTAAAATAGAGAATATGTGCATATTTTTCTAGATTCAGCTCTGTAAGACAAAGCATTCCCTGGACTTAAGTGATGTTGACAGTGAGCATGTACTTCCTTGGTAATGCACCACCCAGTATAATGCAGCCAGGACATTTGTAGAAAGCCACATGGTGAAAGTAGCAACTGAGACAAACAGCTACTCAGGCAGGATGGCAATAGCTGAATTCTCATGTGAGTTTTTCACATGACTTCATGACAGCAGCCATATTTCATTCTTCCATGGAAAAATTTTTCCAAGTGAGAAAGCCCCTAAATCAGCTGTCCTTCTTCCCCTTGGCCTAAGATTTTCTAAAATGCTGTTCTGCTATCACTAGTCCAAGTTTGTAGACTTGTAAATGTTTTCCTAGGTGTGAAGTACAATGGAGCAAGGAGTGTGAGGCCAGGAAGAATAGCCTAATTGCTACCCCTTCAGGGCTGACTGGCTCTCCAGTGGGAACAGCATGTGGAGCAGGGAGAGGCAGGTGGTTGTATTGACAAAAACCCCTCACCTGTACTCCCTTGTCACTGCCAGAATTTTCATTAATAATTGATTTTTGAAATATAACTTGACACTAGTCTTCATATTTAGAATATGATTAATGTTTATTCAGATCATTATCATTCTTCATTCAAAAATGTAATTTACTGGGTTTTGATGTCTTTTTAACTTTAGTTCTGTTATACCCAAGGACCAGCCTATATATGTGTATGCACGTGTGTACATGCTATCTGATTTTATGTTTCTTTCCAGTTATGTTTTTCTGTGGTGAATAGCTGAATGGAAAAAGAATGAATAGAAATATTGTACATATAATGAACTATGCAAGAAGTATATTTTTATTATATATATATATATATATATATATATATATATATATATATATACACACACACACATACACACACTCTATGTCAAGAACTGTGTGGACTAAACAGTTATATAAGATCCCTGGCTGATATGGTACAGTGGTAAGAGCATCAGCCCATGCACCTAATTGTTACAGGTTCAATTCCCAGTCAAGTGCACATACCTGAGTTACAGGTTTGGTCCCTTCCTCCAGTTGGGGTGCCTGTGGGAGTCAACCAATTGATGTGTCTCTCTCACATCGATGTTTTTTTTTTTCTCTCTCTCTCTCCCTCTCTCTTCTCTTCCCTCTCTTCCCCCTTGCCCCTCCCTCCCTCCATTCCACTCTTTCTCAAAATCAATGGAAAAAGTATCCTTAGGTGAGGATTAACAAAAAAAGTGATATAAGATGTAATCTCTACTCTCAATGGGTTGATTCTATACTTCTTCCATTCAGCAAATGGTCATACTACCTGGGTTTCTAATTCCTTGGTGGATCCAATGCTTGGCTCATTTGTCTTTCATCAGCAGAGCAGCCTGGGAAGATCTTTAATCCCAACACAGTGAATTTGAATTTAAGGTTTTGACAGCCAGAAATGATAAGATAATAATAATGAACACAACACTAATAATAGTAAATAAAAACTGGAGAGAGAGGTAAGTGGAGACACATATAAAGATTCCCAAAAGGTGATATGTTCTAGAAAAAGTTGGGATATTTTCATGTCTCAGTGAAAATGGAAAAGAGCTTCAAGAGTCAACATTTCAACTAGAAGAGTGTCGGTTCTTTTGTGATAGGTGGGGGAAAGACTTATGGGAGAAAAATAAAAGGAATAAATTGTATTCCTTACCTTCCTTCCACACAGAAAGCTCTGTTTGATTTGATTGTGAATTCTGGGAGAGGAAGAGGTCCTGCTAATGTATTGAAGGGCAAGAGGAAGACAAATCACTAGTTTTTCAAAAAGCAGGGCACGTTGAAGGAAAGTTAGAGGTACTGATAGCCTCAACAGTGAATAAAGCGTTTTCTCTGGAAAAATATATGTCTGAAGTATTTAACTGGCATTAAATATTAACAGTGAACCAATGAAAACACCAAAACACTTTATTTATGTATGAAGTTTTTTTTTTGTTTTAGAAAATATGCTGTTTTAAAACTCAAAATCACTTCATAGGTAATCCAAGCAGAAAGTAGCCTGAGTCTCTGGAGGAGTGAGTACTATAAGAATAAGGAATAATGGATGTGACCTCCAACTGAGTCTCTTATATTACTCCCTGCCAACTCACCGTGGTGTGAAGGGTCCAAGTTTAAGAAATTCATGATCAGATAGATTTATAGGTATCAGATGTTCCCAGTGGAACCCAATATTCCTCCCTTCCCCAATACACATTTAGGAAAAGTGAGGAAAAGGAAAGCCATTTGTACCTGATTCTGATATCATGTGACTCCCTTCTCCACTTGGGAGCACTGATGGGGCGGGAGAGTACCTTCCACCTGGCATATCCTCTGAGTAGCTTTGTGAACTCCTTTGGACTATTATGTTGGTTTGTACTTTGGCTTCTTTGGCTCCCAGCACCAGCTGATGGCCTGAGCTGAGTCCCAGTTGGGCAGGCTCTTTTGCTCAGTGTTATAGCTATCTCCAGGGCATTGTTCTTGAGATTTTTAACAGGGCAGATTTGTGCAGTTGGCCCATCTGGACAAGATCTGTAACAAGCAGAGCTCTGTGCAATAAGCTCATCTCCATAGTCCACCCCCCACCACCCCCGCTTTCGGGCTGCAGCAGCCTGACACCCCAACCCTGCACAGAGAGTATCAAAGAGACACTCTTCTGCTTCTTTCAAAAGGGTATTGCTTGTGGCGTCTCATTGATTGGCACTACCTGGGCAGAAATGGGAAAACAGGGACTCTCTGCCCCTGAATTCAATCTCTTCCCTTAATCTGATCCTTCAGTTTTAAATCTCCTTGGCACCAGTCATAATATCGATAAGATTAACTTCTGGTCCAGCTCTCCTGGTCAGCTCAGAATGGTCTCTTCAAAATCAAGAGATGGGCAAGAGATGTATCTCAATAAACAGGAAAGAGTAGGCAAGATCAATAGAAAAAAAGGAGAGGGAGTGGGAAGCTGAGTTTTTGGTTTGAATATAGGATTTACTTTGGTTACTAGATTTATTGACTTTTAATTCCGAACACTATTTTGAGGAAGAGAGGAAGGAAAGAGGATGGAGAGAGGGGAGAAGGGAGGAAGGGAAAGGAAAGGGAGAGGGAGGGAGGGAGGGGGAGAGCGAGAGCGAGAGCGAGAGCGAGAGCGAGAGAGAGAGAGAGAGAGAGAGAGAGAGATTGGATTTACATAGTTATTCTAGGTCCAGGTAAAGGTCAAGATGTTTAAGAGATCATTTGATTACATGTGCCTTCCAACTGTTAGCTCTGCACTTTAATATTGCCTTTTTCATTCTCACCACAATTGGGTCATTTCAAAGGACTCAGTATACCAGGTCCATGTCATGTGGTATATCAGGCTCAACATGGACTCTTCTACACCCTCTCCATTCTGACATTTCTGGTATCTTCAAATGACTGCTAACCTTCCTCATTGTAGAAGGAAAAAGAAAGCAAGAGAAGGGTTAAGAAATAATTCCAATTTATGGCTTTCTAACTTCCATAGCTACTTCCCTAAGGTTGGCTAAGTCAGTGTTTGTCCAAAGATAGGGGTCCTCCCAGGCACCTCAAAGCCCACTTTATTCTGGAAAAGGTTGCATGAAGGAGGTAATGGGGAAAGTTGGAAATGAGGGGCTCTGGGAAATAGAGACTTTGGAGAAAACAACAAATGAAAAACTAGCCAATGAAAGACTCTCTGAGGACAGTTTCTCCTGGGTTCTACTACCTTGGATTTCACTTTTCTTAAAAGTTTTCTAACATCAGTGGGTAAGTTCCTTGAATAGTAAACATTTTTTTATACTCTCTAACAGCTTGCTAGTTAGGGGAAAACATATTTCGGAGACCAGGAAGTTCATGTAGGTCTGGAAGGATGGTGTTTCTGAAAGTCCAAAATTCCTGATCCCATTCTGACAGTGTTGAGCATCTTAGGAGATCTGAAGATCTCATTGGATTATATAGCAATGCCCTACCCCAGTACAGCCCATGACTGTTCCAACCTTGCTGAGCAGTGGAGAACCTGTCACCTTGCCTTCCTCCCACAGTCAAGAAAACCTGACTGGTTCACACAGGGCAGCACCTGCGGATGGGAAATGCTAATTACTTGAGCCTGTAGCAGGAGGAGGGGCAGAGGGCACAGTAAAGGCCAGGCTCTGGGTGGGAGATGGCAGAGCAAAGAGTGGTGCAGATTAAGATGATAAATGTTGGTATCTAGTAGCAGTGGTCTGAATAGTCTCCACTAGAGAAATGGAAAACAGAGAGGCTTCAGCAAGGGAAGGTCATCCCAGAGTACGTCCAAATTCACTTTCATGAGAAACAGGATAGCATGGAGAAAATCTGGATTAGAGTAGACAAACCATCTTGTGCAGCCACCGTTGGCATTATATAGTACATATAGACCCACATAGTTTTGGGATTGGCCAATGAAGTTCTGAGTGGCAGATCATGAAGAAACTGTTTAACCTCCTGATGGAATCTAATGGGGAAAGTCCATCCACGAGGAAGAAGGCGGCCAACATTTAGACTAGGGGTGTCGAACTCAATCAGAGAAGGGGCCAAAATCTAAAATCCAGCCTAAATCGCAGGCTGAATGGTTTACTGAACAGTCATAAACTGTCATTGTGATGGAAACGCAGCGGAGTGCAGTGATGACAGCGCGGTGCGGGCCACATTGCAAGGCCTGGCGGGACGGATTTGGCCCGCGGGCCTTGTGTTTGACACATGTGATTTAGACTCTCTAGTCCTGATCCTATTCCCAGTGCCTGGTGGTTATCTTCTGACCATAGCACTTTATAGACAACCCAGTAGAAGATGTTGAAGATGAAGAAAGTGAAAGGGAAGACAGCCCAAGAGATGGTATCAATCCTCTTGGCTTGGTCCACATGGAGTTTCCGCATGGTTTCTCTCTCCCTTGGAAGAGGGGCTGGAGGCTGGGGGCTATAAATGCTAGAACCTTCCATCGGACCTCCATCCCTTGCCTGCAGGAAGTGACCCAGGCCATAGCCATGGAAATGGAAGCGACTTTCTAGGATAATATCTTTCTCCTAGAATTACATAGAAAAGGCATAATGTGAGGACACAGCTAAGGCAGAAGGATAGAGAGCCGTCCATACAAATATCTCACGGGTGAGGTTATCCAGACAAGGTATCTAGACCACTGCTACTAGATCCCCACTGCTACTAGATCCCAACATTTATCATCATAATCTGCACCACTCTGCTCTGCCACCTCCCACCCACAGCCTGGTCTTTACTGTGCCCTCTGCCCCTCCTCCTATGACAGGCTCAAATAATAGCCTTTCCCATCCATAGACCCTTTTGCATGTTTTTTTTAATGGCCACAAAACTACTCATGAGATACATATATGCTAAGTATCAAATGGTATGTTATGATTTCATTTACAGATAAGCCCCAAGCTGCTTTAAAAAAAAAAAATGCATAACATCATTTAGAGCTATCTAAAAGCTAATAAAGTACCAACCCACTGTGGGAGGAACATTTCAATGTTATCTCTGACTGATAATAAACAGAGTAAACAAAAAATGATATCTTTAGAAAACACAGTTGAGATTTTAGACTTGGTGAACTTGAATTCAATGACTTTAAAGAGCTACAGAATTGCCGAAACCGGTTTGGCTCAGTGGATAGAGAGTCGGCCTGCGGACTGAAGGGTCCCAGGTTCGATTCCGGTCAAGGGCATGTACAGTGGTTGCGGGCACATCCCCAATAGGGGGTGTGCATGAGGCAGCTGGTCAATGTTTCTCTCTCATTGATGTTTCTAGCTCTCTATCCCTCTCCTTTCTTCTCTGTAAAAAATCAATAAAAATATATATTTTTTAAAAAGAGCTACAGAATTAATTCTCCATTTACATGGTTATCTTTTAAAAATTGTTTATCTCCACTCAAAGATGAAAATTCAAAAAATTTTAAATAACCTAGTGAGTTATCCAAATAAGGGTAAAGCTGATTACTATATTGCAGATACATGTAATCAGTACATCTAGGGTAACATTTCTTACCCAGTACACATTCCTTTCATCTATGCTACATGCATTATGACGAACACATTAACATTGAGGAAGTAAATTTTATATGAGTACTAGATAATGTAGCAGACTATACAAAGTTCATTTATCTAATCTTCAGCTGACAACTTTGCATGGCTATAACACAGATGAGAACCAGGAAGTAAGGACAGAATAGAGTTAGAAGTAAAGCTAGAGAGAAATAGAGAGATAGAGAATGGGAGAGATAGAGGAGAGAGGGGAAGAGGGAGAGAGTGTGTGTGTGAGAGAGAGTGCTAAAACCCCTGCTTGATCAATAGAGCTTTACTCATATAAGAGCCTTTCAGCCCCCCCACTCAGATCCTATTTACTCTTTGTTTATATACAACTCAAACATGTCTAATTTTGTCTACTTCTAAAGGACACATAACCATTCGAAATGATAGTTCACAGCTTGGAAATTAGATAGACGACAAGTAAATATATACCAGAACCTAGAAATACTTCACTCAAAGATGGGTTATAATTTTTAAGAGTATTGATGTTTACAAGAGTAAAAGCTTCAGCTAAGAAAACACCTGAAGTGAAATGCCCTCTTGTAGTTGGGATGATGCCAACTACTTTCTTGGTTTGCCCAGGACTGAAGGCTTCCTGAGACTGGAGACTTTCCATGCTAAAAACAGAATAAGAAATATGCTTGTTGAATGGATATGACATAGATATACATAAAATGTGAATAAAGTAGATTTTTACACATACTGTGCAATTAGAAGGACATCATAGGGTTCTTATAATGGGACCTCTGAAGTTGTGATAACATATTTAAACTGGTTTCATAGATGAAATGTTGGTCTGTTGGGTCCCAGTGACCTTTAATTATATCACTCGAAGGCCTAGCCTATCATTAGGCATCAGGGAAAGGCAAGTTCAAAGCAGAGATTCGACAACAGATCCCATGTCTTTCCTGCTTCCTGTGGGCTCATGGTACTAACTTGGGAAAAAGCATTAGTCCTGTTCACTGCTGTGTCCCCATGCCTAGCACAGTATCTGTCATCTAATAGGCATCCAGTAGATAGCAGTTGAATAAATGAATGATCTGATAAGCCACATGTTTCAGAATATAGGACAGGGAATGGATTTGTTCACCTGGAGCCAGATCTTACTCAGTTATGAAGTCCTTTCCAGAAAAAAAAATTACTCGTTGCCCCACCTCTGCACAATGTCCTCATGCTCTCAGCCTCTAGAAAGAGTAGTACCTTTAGCATAGGGGAGAATCTCTCTTAAGTCTGTCCACAAGAGAGCTGTGCTACCCAGTCATTGATTTTGTCAGGTTTTGTGGAGATAGTTGAATGAGTAGAAGGCCAGAGACAATTCACAACTGTGGTTTTGCTTTGGCCCTGAGTTGGTGCGGTGGGGCAACCTTAGCTCTCTGCTCAGTTATTTATATAACCTCAGTCACCAAAGTCCCTGGCTCACCTAACCTGTATTCTCAAATTCATTTCCATGTTATTCCTACATGAGAGATTGTGCTGGACCCATTTTAGAAATGAAGAACCAGAGGTAAACAAAATAACTTCCAAATAATTGAAAAATAAGGGGATAAATAAAATGATTTTTTTATTTTGCTTTCCAGTTCAAGTCCCTCATGTCCCCATTTCTCACTGCTCATCTTGATCCCCTCAGCCCCCCAGAAAGAAGATACAAAGCATGCACTGTATTTGTTCGCAAAAAAATCTGAAAGAGAATTGAATCCAATGGCTATTCCTGTTTTTATAGATCTACTTATTTTCCCCTTTCTCCAATCACAGTAAATTTAAAGGGAAATATTTCCAAAGCTACAAAATGCTATTTTACACAGGAGGAAAAAAATGTGACTAATATAGAGTAAGTGTTTCTTGGCTTTAAGAAATTTTTTAAAATGTATTACACCATTTGTAGTTGGGGGAGCAAAGATAAGTGACCTGAAATCCAAGGGTGGGAGTCCTGGATTTGGGTATTATCTATTTAGGCCCATTTCTGAGGTGTATGTTGGGAGGGATAATAGAGACTTAAACACCACATTATTGCTTTCACAATTATTGAAATAGAACATTTGTGTTGTAGGAGGGCTAGGGAACTAGAGAGGGAAGATATTCCAAAACCGACCTGGTAAGGGAATGCACAGTGTGGGAGGTGAGTTGTGGAAAGAGTGATAGGTATTGAATGACAGTATTGAAGTGAAGAGAAGAGACTGGAGAATGGAGGAGGGTTCTGGGCAAGGCACAGAGGCAAGCAGAATTCTGGGGCCAAACCCCTGAGAGGACTTGGCAATATTTTGAAATTCCTTCCATTTCTCAAGGTATCCTATTGATGATAGCAAGGCTTCCTCTCTCTCCAGCTTAAAAATAGCCTTCGCCAGTCAGCCTACAAAGGTTGGTGAACTGGATTAAATTGTACTGTGTCCAGATCCTGGTGCTAGGCCTCAGTGAGGTTATAAAAACAAGAGAGACAGACCCTTCCCTGTGACACTTAGACTAGTTGAGAAGACAAATCAGAAATGTATGGGAAAAGGGTAACCTACTTTAGACAGTGACATGGAAGAAGACCATCATGCAATGGAATTTGGTGTTGAGGAGAGATTCGAAAAGAACAATATTAAGCCTGGAGTCATGTGAACAGCTGGCTGGCTTCTAGAACACACCTAAAACTCTTTTGGCTATGGGTTCCCTGAAAAGCATATGGATTATCTTCCTTCCCTTAAAAGGGCTTCTCTCAGACTAAAGTCTGCTGCTTCTCCAGCAGAGTCCAGAGAGAGGTTCTAAAAATGGATAAACTCTGCATCAATTTTTCCAGCCATCTCAGTGACTTCCAGGATCCCTGCTACCATTCCTCTGGGATAGCAGTGGCTTTAGGAAACTCAAAGCGGGCCATGGACTAATGGTTTAGATTTTCAAGTTTTATTTACATTAATAGTAAGCACAATTTTCAGGCACGATCCATGAGCCTAAGAAGGGCCCAAGCTACTGTTGTAACTCATAATTGAGCACTGGTTATGACAGACTATTATGAAATCAGGATCCACCTATATACAACCAGGAGGGGATAGGCTGTGGGCAGTTCAGGGAAGGAGAGGTAAAGGGAAGGTGGTGGGGCTATTGTCAACCAGTAGCTCTACATTAACTGCAGCAGTCTTCTGTTGCTGGGATATCCACACAGGCAATTTAGCTGGCAAAGGAATCTGGAACTGTTTGGAAACCTACTCTTCTTTTTTTTTTTCCAAGGTAGGCATTGAGAAACCATCAAGATAAAAATTCCTATAACAATAGGATTTTGGTAACTGCAGGAAGGTTTGACTTAGCTAAAAAGGAGGCAGGGGCAGTTATATTACAAAATAGTGCATCCTCTTGCCCTTATGCCAAGTCTGTATATTTTTCTATCCTTCAGCATGGGATAGGAAGGGCTTATATGTCTGTTGAAGAATGGGTCTTACTCAAGGAGATGCAGTTATGAATCATTTCACTAGAGGGCGAAATTCCCAAGGCCCAATTAAAGGTTTAAAGCAGGGCAAGAATTGATAAATTCCTAAAAACCAATAGATGAGACAGGAGCCCTGCCTTCATCATGACATATGGTAAGGGTACCTCAGGAGCAGCTGGAGTGGGAGGCTGGGTGTTAAGAGGAGAGGAGCTTTAGTGCTAGAGTGTCTCCAGCAGGGGACTCAGAACATAATTTTTCTCCTCCCTTCCTTCTTCTTCCTCCCCAGAGATATGTGCTTGCCCCTCTGGCTTTTGAGGCCTATCCTAGGCAGAAAGCAATAAGTCAGAGCTTTAGACAGACAGGAACTCTGTGTGATGATCAAATGAACTGTTTGTAGATCAGCAAAGCTTTCAGCTTTGCTCACACATTGGCACTTGTTTCTGTGAGAGTGGCTAAGGTACCTCTGTTGCCATGATAATGTACCTAACACCTATAGTCTGGGCAATGGGGGTAAACTGCCTCCATTGTCATTACGACAAGATCCTTACTCCATTTCCCCAGGTGATCACTCTATTGTAGAAGATATGGGGTTAGCAAACAAGAGTAAGAGAGAACAATTCATATCCAACAACTCTGATGCATCCAATGAAGATTAAGACAAAGAAATCCAACAGCTAGAAGAGGCAAGTGATGGCTTCTCAATTCCAGCATAGCTACAAGGGCCCTTTTAAAATCCTCCCCTAAAAGGCACTAAGGCTGGACTCTTGAATTCTTTTGTTTGTGAATCCTCACCCAAAGATATTTTTCCATTTTTTATTTTATTTTATTTTATTTTATTTTATTTTATTTTATTTTATTTTATTTTATTTTATTATTGTTTTCAGAGAGAAAGGGAAAGGTAGAGAGAGATAGAAACATCAATGAAGAGAATCACTAATTGGCTGCCTCTTGTATGCTCCCTATTGGGGATCGAGCAAACAACCCAGGCACATGCCCCTGACCAGAATCAAACTCGGGACCCTTCAGTCTGCAGGCTGAAGTTCTATCCACTGAGCCAAACCAGCTAGGGCTTCCATTGATTTTTAAAGAGAGTAGAGGGGATTGAGAAGGGGGAAAGACAGAAAGAGAAAAACATTGATGTGAGAGAGACACATCAATTGGTTGCCTCCCACATGGAACAACTGACCAGGCCTGGGATCAAGCCTGCAACCGAGATACGTGCCCTTGACCAGAATTGAATCTGGCTCTCTTCAGTCCATGGGCCAACACTTGATCCACTGAGCCAAACCGGCTAGAACTATTATTGAATTCTTAATCAGTATATGACAACCTGGAGTACCTGTGTCTTGAGTGGAAGGAGAGCCAGGAACAACCATTACTAATTCTCAAAGCAATCTCATATGAATTAACTTGATAAGGTTCTAATACTTGCTAACATTTTTTTTTTCAGTGTTTATGTGCCCAGCTCTGTGCCCGTGCTCTTAATCACTCTAGCAGATTGCCTTATAGGCTTTGTGTTCCAATGGACAGATAAGGAAATGGAATTAAATGGGTTAAAGTACTTAATTTATCTGTGACCACCCGGGGACTAGAATCCAGGGTTTCTGATTGCCTGGCTAGTTCTTGCAGCCCTAGGTTTGGTCTAGTTTGCGGGAAGAGTGGTAGGGAGAAAGGAGTCCTGGAGAGAAAGTTGGCCCCTCCCTAATTATACACATCATGTGCCGGCACCTCTGCCTTCTTCGAAGACTTATAAATTCTTTATGCTGACAGGAGACAAAATTCACAGCAGCATAGTTCAACAGGGCAGCGAACACAAAGAGCAGGCACACGGCTGTCGACTG
This sequence comes from Pipistrellus kuhlii, assembly GCF_014108245.1. NCBI lineage: Eukaryota > Metazoa > Chordata > Mammalia > Chiroptera > Vespertilionidae > Pipistrellus > Pipistrellus kuhlii. The sequence continues at coordinate 23,902 of NW_023425533.1, forward strand.
CCTTCACATAGGACACCTGTAACATCCATCAACAGAGCAGTCAACCTTTCTAGAGTTCTTCCATGGCCTAGCTAGTGGGTTGTCAGCCCATACCAACTACCTGCTGTTCTTCAGTTTTATCTTGAATTTTTTCTGGTTTTTAAAGAAGCTTTCTACCATATGTTCCATTGTCTGAAGTCCTTTGTCAGATTATCCTTCACCTCTCTACACTGTCCAACTGTCACTTCCATCTGCCTTTCCTCCCTATACCTCTCTCCCTCCCTTCGTTCCTTCCTTCCTTCTTTCCTTCCTTCTTTCCTTCCTTCCTTCCTTCCTTCCTTCCTTCCTTCCTTCCTTCCTTCCTTCCTTCCTTCCTTCCTTCCTTCCTTTTGTACTTCTACTTCTGATTCTAATTATTCTTTTTATTCTTTTTTTTTTAAATATATTTTATTGATTTTACACAGAGAGGAACTGAGAGGGACAGAGAGTTAGAAACGTCGATGAGAGAGAAACATCGACCAGCTGCCTCCTGCACACCCCCCACTGGGGATGTGCCCGCAACCAATGTACATGCCCTTGACTGGAATCGAACCTGGGACCCTTCAGTCCGCAGGCCGACGCTCTATCCACTGAGCCAAACTGGTCCCGGCTATTCTTTTTATTCTTATCTTCTGATTCTTTTGTTGTTGTTGTTAGTTTATTTTATTTTTTTTTTTTAATATATTTTTATTGATTTCTTTTACAGAGAGGAAGGGAGAGAGCTAGAGAGCTAGAAATGTCGACGAGAGAGAAACATCGACCAGCTGCCTCTCGCACACCCCCTACCAGGGATGTGCCCACAACCAACGTACATGCCCCCGACCGGAATCGAACTGGGACCTTTCAGTCCACAGACCGATGCTCTACCACTGAGCCAAACCGGTTTCGGCATTGTTGTTAGTTTAAACCTTACCCAATAATATTTTTTCCCCATTGATTTTTAGAGAGAGTAGAAGGGAGGGAGGGGAGAGAGAGAGAGGAAGAAACATCAATGTGAGAGAAACATAGATTGGTTGTCTCCTGCATGCACCCTGAATGGAGCTTTGGATCAAATCTACAACTCAGGTTTCTGGGAATCGAACTTGTGACATTTTGTTGTGTAGGCTGATGCTCTAACCACTGAACACTGACAAAGGCATTTTCTGAGTCTTTTCTTTCAATAAGTAGCAACTAACATGAGTGTTGCATTTGTTGGACCTTTTCTTCCTCCCCCTTTTATGTGCCAGAGTTCTCACAGCCATGGTGGTAATTGGTCAGGGTTGTTTATTCCCCTATGAGACATGTGAGAACACTTGAGGCCTAAGAGAAAAAGTCTTAGCCAAGATCACCCAGTGAGAAGGCATAATCTTGGGGTTAGGGGTTCTGAGCTTTTGATCCGGTGCCATTTACCTAGGCCAAAGTCTCAATATAATATTAGGAGTTCCTCCCTTTTCCTTCTCCACCCCTGTTCTTCCCTTGATCCTGTGGTTTTTTTCTCCAGCTCTTTGTGAGAGTCCCCTGCTAAGGAATTGAGCTCAGTGGCAAGTTGGGGCCTCATATCCCACACGGGAGAGCAGAACAGGGAAGGAATCCTAAGAGAGTGCTACCCACTCGTGGCTATGGAAATGTCTCTGAGTTTCCATACCCTATCCAGTCCTTAGTGCTATCTTCTCACTACTTGCCTTGGAAACCCTTAAGTACTTTTCTCTGTTGTTTCCCTTGTGAATATTGAATAGTCATTTCTGGAACAGAGTTATGGCTGAGTGGGACCAAGAGAAGGTTCAGAACTCAAGTTTATGAAGTCAGACTTGTAAAGGTTTACCTCCTCAACTAGATGACTCCGTACATAGTTTTGAGCAACTGAGCTTGGCCTAGAGGGGTCCCTAGCAAGAACAGAATTGATGACAGACAACTTCTTTTACCAGCTTCTGCTTTGTTGGACAGTGAAGGTACTGCTGACTCCAGGTAAGGAATAGGTCTCACCGGATAAACCTTTCATCGTCGTGGTTTTTAAGATGGGCATTTGGCAATATTTGGAAACAGTTTTGGTTGTACAATTTTGGGGTTGGTGGTGGCTACTGGCATATAGTGGGTAGAGGCCAGGGACACTACTAAACATCATACAATGCAAGGGTTTCTCTACTCTGCATCCCCTTCACACACACACACACACACACACACACACCAAGGAATTATCTGGTCGAAAATGGCAAGGTTGCTAAGGTTGAGAAACCCTGTTGCCTCTTTTAGAGGCATTCCACTGAGGCAGGTGATAGTGGCTAATTAAGCATTCTTTTATTTCCATTTTGCCACCTACTATTTAGAGGGCATCCTCTTTAATTCTCTATCTCCAAGCCCCATTGTGCCCCCAGGGATGTCTCGTAACTGCTGCAAAGATTAACAATGAGGTAATGATAAGCGAGGTCTGTAAAGGGCGTTGGATCGTCAAAAGGAAAGGACACTTTAAGCAGCAGGAAGTGTCTTGTTAAGGATGAGTTTGTCATAGTATATCTTAAATATCTCTGGAATACATCCACTCACTATCCTAGCTCATCTCGAAGGACTGCAACAATTTTCTAAATGGTCTCCCTGCATCTATGCTTGCCATCTCCAATCTGTTCCCAAAACAGTAGCTAGAGTTTTGTTTTCAAAATGAATATGTGATTATATCACTCCCCTGCTACCAACCATTCATTAGCTCTTCAGTACCCTTACAATACAGTCTATACCTTCCCATACTGTAACATCTTAGTTACCTCTGCCTACTTCTTCAGTTCCATCTTGCCCCTTGCAATCTATGATTCTGCCATGGTGAACTATTTCAGTAGTTTCCCCCAGGATACAGTATCTTCCTGTCTCTCTTACCTTAATAACTTTTACTTAGGAAAGGCTTACCATATCCTTTGGGAAGCCTTTCCTAAACATTCCTGTCAGGATTGGTTGCCTCTGCTCTATGTGCCCAGGTTACTTACAATTTCTTAGCATCCGTCAAATACAACTGGCCAATTTCCTTCACTAGACTGAACTCTTGGATGGCAGGGACTATTTCTATCATATGCACTGTTCAATCTCAGTGCCTAGCTGAGTACCTGGCACATAGTAAATATTTTTTGAAAGAATGGATGGATGGACGAATGAGTGGATGGTTTAGCAATGTATTTTTCTGTACTGGCTTCTGTTTCCTGTTTTTGCCCTCCCCAAGAACTATGGGCCATTTAGACTGTAGGATCTTGAGAGAATTAAAGATCTCCAACTGCTGTGGCTTTAGGTCTAATCTTTCAGTCCCTGGTAGAATATTCCATTTAGCCTTTCCATTCTACACTGAGCCACCTGGCATTGTATATGTTAAGAATGGCAAGGAGACAGAGATCAATGCTGTTGGGACTCCCATATGGCAATGAAGACGTGGTTTCCTGGGCACATGAGGAATGACTATTCCAGCTGAGTTCCTTCACAATGTGAGCCTCTGCTTCTCTCATCCTGCACACTAGAGTTGTACTGGGGTGGGATTGGTGTGGTTTTCAGAAGCCCCTGACTTGGCTCCACCTCTTTCCTTGGGGCTTCTACCAAATTTAATGTTGCATACACAAGAATGAGCAGAAGCTCTCTGATTTACTCAGTCCCTTGTTCTGTGGGGCTGGTCAGTGAAACTATTTTGTTTGGGGTACATGCCTTCATATTTCGCTTACTGGATAATAGGCCAACAAAAAGGTCATCAAAACCTACTGAGAGGGCAAGACAGAATAAGTTAGAGAAGAATCTCTTTGTATGGCAGTGGCAATAAACTAGGACAGGGTTTTTAGGTCTGTACTACTTTTCTGCCTCTGATCTTCATGCAAGGCCATTAGCACAAAATGGTCATAATAGCCCCTTCTTAACACCCCTGACCATTTAGAAAACATAATCATAGGAAAATATCTCTGACAATATCCCCTGGGACACTTGATACTAATTTGAACTTTGTCACCAATTATCCCTAAAGGTGTTGGACCACCTCAAATATTTCCTGGTATCTTAAAAATAATTGGGATCGGAGGAATGAAGATGGCGGCGTTAGGTAAACACTCCTAAACGGCCACCGGGCACAAGTCCAACAAACAAACAAACTATAAAACAAACGTCTATGTTCCAAAAACCAAACGAAAGCTGGTTGAGAGGAAGCCCTACATCTAGACTGAAAGAGAAAGAGGAGAATCCAGGGTACAAGCACTGAAAAACTGAGGGGGGGGGGGGGGGCGAGGACGTGATAAGGGCTGGCTGTGCATCCAGGCTGGCAGAGGGCAGTGCTTTCTTCAACCTGAAGAGAGGCAAGCGCCCGATCTCTCTGAAATCCAGTTTCTGGGGAGAGGCTAGACTGTCTGCCATCAGGTCAGAAAGTGAGGCTGGTTTGCTTGCAGAGCTGAGATTGTTTACTGTGCTGTGGGGAGACGCGGGGACGCCATCAGAAAGGTGGTAGACGGACGACAGCCATCGCTGTGGGCCACGCCCCAGCCTAGTGATATCCTGAGACTCCGCCCCTCACAACACATCCAAGCTACAAGCAGCAGACTTTGCATATGAACGGCCCTCTCTGTTGCAGTTTAGCAAAATTGCAAACAGATCCAAGGAGGACAGGACTGTATTTCACACTGTAGCTTCTACGACAGTACTGGCCTCAGACAGTAGCTGAACGGTACCTCATTGAGACTCAGAAACCAGAGTTCTAGTGCTCAGTTTCAATCCCTCACACCATAAGTAACACATTAGGGAGACGGTCTCAGCACCAAAGCCCCACTGAAACAAGGTGTGTCTCCAGCACAGCAGTTCTTCCTTTATAGACACAGCGGATCCTCACGGACAATTGACCTGGAGGTCAATTCCTCCCAGTGTACCAACAGCAACCAAGGCCCACAAAGGGATATAGCAAAAGCGACCACCTCAAGATTTGGAGAAGCTGAGCTACTGACCCCTATAGGTCACCGACCACACAAAGCCACTCTATCAACATAGGGAGTCAGCCAAAATGAGGAAACACAGAAGCATGACATGAATGGGAGAGGTTGAGGAGAGTAAACTAAACGGTGACACACAGTTCAGAATCACATTTATAAGATTACTCAAGAATCTTCTAAAAACCTTTGAGAAACTTGATGAGACCTCCAAGAAGCTTGGTGAGACCTTCAAGGACCTTAACGAGAATACCAAAAAAATGGAAAAGGACCAGCCAGAAATTAAGCATATACAGTTTAAAATAAAGAATATACAGAAACTCAACTTAGATAAACATGCCCTAAGAATCAAACCAAAGAACTGGAATATAAGAAAGCAAAAATCTAACCAGAGAGGCAGAAAGAAAGAAGAACCCAAAAGTGTGAGGATAGTGTAAGGAGCCTCTGGGACGGCTTAAAACATACCAACATCTGGATTTTTGGGGTGCCAGAAGAAGAGAGCGAGCAGAATATTGACGGCTTAATGGAAGAAATAATGACAGAAAACTTTCCCTATCTGGTGAAAGAAATAGACCTACAAGTTCAGGAAGCACACAGGACCCCAAATAGGAGGAATCCAAAGAGGAATACACCAAGACACATCATAATTAAGATGCCAAGAGCAAAAGACAAATAGAAAATCTTATAAGCAGCAAGAGAACAACAACTAGTTACCTACAAGAGAGCACCCAAATGACTGTCAGCTGATTTCTCAACAAAAACTATACAGGCCAGAAGGGAGTGGCAAGAAATATTCAAAATTATGAACAACAAGGACCTACAACCAAGATTACTCTACCCAGCAAAGCTATCATTCAGAATTGAAGATCACATAAAGAGCTTCACAGACAAGAAAAAGTTAAAGGAGTTCATCAACACCAAACCAGGATTACATGAAATGTTGAAGGGTATTCTTTAAGAAGAGGAGGAAGAAGAAAAAGGTAAAGGTAAAAAATTATGAACAATAAAAAGGCATCAAATACATACCTACCAATAAGCAAATCTAAAAATCAAGAGAATAAAAAAAAAATCTGAAGAACAAAATGGACTGGTGAATATAATAGAATCAGGAACATAGAAAGGGATTGGACTAACAGTTCACAGGGGGAAAGGGGTTTGAGGGGTGCGGGAAGAGATTGGACAAAAATCTTACTTCTGTGGATGAAGACAGTGGTGGGGGTAAGGGTGTTGGGTGGGGTTGGGAATCAGGTGGAGGGGAGCCAAGAGCGGGGCTTAATGGAAGAAATAATGACAGAAAACTTTCCCTATCTGGTGAAAGAAATAGACCTACAAGAAATAGACCTACAAGGAGGGCCGTGGGAGGGGAGAGGAACACCTGTAATAATCTGAACAATAAAGATTTATTTAAATAATAAATAAATAAATAAATAAATAAATAAATAATTGGGATCATGACCAGCTGCTTTAGCTCTAGGTCTACCACTCAGTTATTTCTACCCTGACACCTAATAATTACAATAATACCCTGTTTCCCCGAAAATAAGACAGTGTCTTATATTAATTTTTTCTCCCAAAGTTGCACTAGGTCTTATTATCAGGGGATGTCTTATCTTTCCATGCACTATGTCTTATTTTTGGAGGATATCTTATTTTTGGGGAAACACGGTAGCTAGCATTTATTGAATGGTTACTATTTGCCAAACACTCTTCTGTGTTAATACATTGTCTTACTATTTTTTTGTAATAACCCTCTAGAAGAGGTAATATTCTTTTTTCACCCTTGTTTTTGTAAGAGGTAATATTTTTATTCCCACATTACAGGAGAGGAGATTGAAAGGTTTATAAATTTTCCTAAGGTTACAATTAGTAAATGATAAGACTGGAACTTAAGCCTAAATATGCCTGACTCTAATCTCTTTCTCTTAACCACTACTCGCCCTCATTTAGCAAATTGGTAAATTTACTAGGGATATCCAGATTACCCCTGTTTAAGTCTCAGTAAACTTCTTAGGAATGAGCACTAGGAGATGAGAAATCACAGGTCCTGGTTCCCATCAAATCAGAACAAGAGGGAATATGTTCATTGTAAAATTCACAAGGAACTTTGTTGTTTTTGCTTCCCAGAATTTCTCTGTGGCCTAGTACAGTGCCTGCTACATAGTATATGTTCAGTAAATATTTATAGAATGGGTGGTTTTTCTCCCTGTTTTTTTCCCCAGAGACTTGTTGACCATAGGACCTTGAGGTGACCTCTAAATTCCATACATGAAGACACCAGGCAGGGAGAACCTAGCCTAGTCCCATCAGCACAAATATTTTAGCATAATCAAAACATCACCAGGCCCCAGATGAGAAAAGTCCACTGACTTGAATCACTATTTTCTACCTCAACTTTTTCTCACCCCAAAGGAACAGACATTGTCTCTAGAGCTCTTTGTAATAGTGTCTTGTTTCTGACACAGTAAGAGACAGCTGATGGTTTAAAATGCTTATATTTCTTTGTTTCTTGTGGGCCATGACCTTGAGAAGGTCATTCTTTATGGGCTGTATTATCCTCATCTGTATCATGGGGGAGTGAAATTTTCTACTTGCTAAGGTCTTTTCATCTTAGACATGGTAGTATTTCCTGGTGAAAGTCAAAGTCAATCAGGCACTGTCTCTACCTGTTCCCTAGCCAAACAGCATCCATGACCCCAGCTTCCACACTGATAGCCATATGTTATAGGGGAAGAGAATGCAGCCACTTACTCTTGCTCAATGGCTCTTCTCTACCTTAAATCCAAGGATAATAGTGAGCAGGTGGGATTTGAGATGAATGAGAAACAGGGAGTTCTATGGCAAGCAAGTTTTATTGCATGTCTCTTCACCTTTGGCAAAGAGGCTCGGGAGCCAGAGCTCTGAGTGGTCATGGTGCGCACGGTGGTGATGCCTAGGCCCACATGGGCAGGTGCAGCATCCATGTTGATCCAGAAGGAAACCCAGGACAGGATGACGTTGAGTAGGCTGGGGATGTACATCTGAATCAGATAGTAACCCATCTGCCATTCCAGGTGAAACTTTACCTCTATGCAGGTGAATTTCCCTGCAAGAAAGAGGTGAGGTATGAGGCTCTTGTCCCCAACCTCAGCTGAGCCTGAGAGGCAGGACTATGGCAGTCTTATCTCTGAGGGCTAGCCTCTGGGTTCCTCAGCTGGACCAATAAATGAGTCTTCAAAATGGTCCCAGGGAGGGCCAAATGTGTTCTGAGGAAGCTCTCAGAGCAGTCATCAAGGACTTGACATCCTGCTCCCAGCATTTTAGTTTTCAGCAGAAGGCCTTCCACATGATATCACTACAAGAGGATTAAGAGCAGAAGGACTCAGATCAATGGACTAGAATAGAGAACCCAGAAATCGATCAAAACCACTATGCCTGGTGTTCTGGAAAAAGATGGCGACTAGCAGGATGGAGCTGAGAGAGAGGAAGTGAGTAAGGGTATGAAAGGAGTGTGTGTGGAAGTGCATGGGGTGTGTATGAGTGAGGGGAAGTTAAATCACGCAGGAGCAGCAGGAGCTGGATGACAGCCTCCCCTGGACAAGGAGAGACTGTCACAGCTGCTGGCATTCCCTGGACCATGGGACTTCAACACCGAGCCCACACCATCTTGAATGGCCTTTTTTTAGAAACCAGCATCACCAACAAGATAGGCTTTGGAACTGCCCCGCAACTCAGCACATACTCTAGCCAATATTTTGCTACCCCAGCTGCAGACCCGTGGACACTGGGATTGTGACCTCCAAGGACACACCATTCTGCAGCTGTAAGTAAAACTACCGTATTTTTCGGACCATAAGACGCTCCGGACCATAAGACACACCAGTTTTTAGAGAAGGGAAATGAAGAAAAAAAGATTCTGAAACAAATAGTGTCCTAAAATATTTTATGTGCATTAAAACCCAATATCACAGTCATAAACACATGTAATCAACCCTGTAAAGTAAACAGCAGCATTTAGAACCATTTTAGAGCCGGGCAAGCACACAGAGACCACACAGAGCCGGGCAAGTAAAAAAACTTTTTTTTTAAAGTATATGTGTAGGCTATATTTGGACCATAAGACGCAGGGACTTTCCCCCCCACTTCTGGGGGGGAAAAAGTGCGTCTTATGGTCCGAAAAATACGGTACCCCTCCTCAACAGCCGAACCTCGGATTCATGCGATCCCGGAACTCTTCACTAGCCAGACATCTCCAGGCATGGCATACTTGCGCATGACCCCAGAACTCTTAACGTGGCAATCCAGGGCCGTCTCCAGGCAGTGCGTGTTTGTGCACAAACCCAGAACTCTTTACTTTGCTAGCTAGCCGGACATCTGAAGGCAGTGCGCCTTTGTGTGTGAACCTGAAACACTTTACTGGGCTCGCTAGGCATCTCCAAGTCCGCGCACTAGCACGCAAGCCCGAAACTTTACTTGTGGGGTGTCTCCTTCAGCGGCACGGGGGAGAAGCCAAAAACACCCAAGGGTGTGTTTCTGGGCAGACGGGCGCGCACGCGTTCCCCGTTCCATAGGCAGGCCTGAACAATCTACTCCTGCTAGCGGCTATCTCCTTAGATAGTGCTTGGGAGAGGGAGAAAGCACCCGAGGGTGTGTTTCTGTGCAGGCTGGGGCACATGCATTCATCATCACAAAGACAGGCCTGAACACCTTACTCCTGCTAGTGGGTGTCTCCTTGGGCGGTAATGGGGAGAAGCCGAAAACACCCAAGGGTGTGTTTCAGTGCAGACAGGTGCATACGCGTTCCCCGTCCCATAGGCAAGCCTGAGCACTTTATTCCCGCTTGTGGGCATCTCCTTGGGTGGCAGTAGGGAGTTGCTGAAAGCACCCAAAGGTGTGTTTCTGTGCAGACTGTCGCGCGGCCCCACAGTGGAAATTCTGAATTCCCTCTTCCTGGAGGGTAGCCACATTCACCCTAGCTGCTAATTAGCAGCTAGGGTTAATGTGGCAAGTATATCGAAGTTCTGCACCCTGAGAGCTCGACATCCTGACAGCCTGGCACACCAAGCACAACTAACCACAGGGTGCTAGTGGGAGCCACTGAGCGCTCCTCTTTGGGGTGATCTTGAACAAGCAGGGAGCACACTCCTCTCCAGCAGTAGAGGCTTTGTATTCACTTAGTCTGGATACCGTCCACAGGCACCTCAATTGCACGGCTACACTGCCAGAGCCCTTCAGAGTCCTTTAGTGTGCCCACTGATAAACGCACTGAGGGTGCTCCTGTGAACTGCTGATGGAAATAAGCACCTATCCACCACAGGTGAAACAGCATAAGCTGGGTCTTCCCACCCCACAACTGCAGAACCCTGGGCAACATAGTCACGCCTTTCTAAAAAGCAGGTCACCTGCGCCTCAACACCCCAAACAGACGGTTCCTGGGGCCCACTGTGAGTCCCTGCAGGGCAAGTGTGATTACAATTAAGGGTGCAGGAAAGCAAAAATTGGACACTCCCCCTAAACAGTGGCTGACCCCTAGACACCACAGTTGTGCCTCTCAAGCTCGCAGGCCTACACCAAAGGAACCCAAATAGCTCAAGTAGGGAGCTACACTAGATTAATAAACACAGGAAAACAGAGATTACATGAGTAGCACCATCCCAAAAAAAACCTGGGCAGCAAAGCAATTGTATCTATAATTAAAGCATTACAGGAAAACATGGGAAGACAAAAATGTAATCCCCAAAAGAAAGAAAGGGAATCACCAGAAAGGGAGTTAAATGAATTTGAGGCTAGCAGCTTATTAGAGACAGAATTCAGGGTAATGGTTATAAGGATGTTTACACAGATAGAGGACAAATGCACACAACTCAATGAGAATTACAAGGAGCTGAATGAGAATGTCACTAACATGAAAAAAAACCAAGAGGAGATGAAGAACAACATAGCTGCAATAAAAAACACAACAGAAGGCTTAAAAAGTAGACTAGAAGAGGCTGAGGACCACATCAGCGAAGTAGAAGACAAGGTAGTAAAAAACACACAAACACAGCAGCAACTGGAAAGAAGACTTGAAAAGCAAGAGGAGAGCCTAAGGGAGCTGTGGGACAACACAAAATGAAACAATATTAAAATAATAGGGATACAAGAAGTAGAAGAAGAGAAGGAAAGAATAGAGAACCTCCTGGAAGAAACAATGACAGAAAACTTCCCAGATATTGGCAAGAAAAAACCTATCCAAGTCCAAGTAGTACATAGAGTCCCAAACAAGTTGAACCCCAAAAGACCGACACCAAGACACATCATAATTAAATTGGCGAACACCAATGATAAAGCAAGAATTCTAAAGGCTGCAAGAGAAAGACAGAAAGTTCCGTACAAAGGATCTCCTATTACAATAGAATATCAACTGATTTCTCAACAGAAACACACCAGGCCAGGAGGGAAAGGAATGAAATATACAAAGTGATGCAAAACAAGGGACTGAACCCAAGAATACTATACCCAGCAAGGCTATCATTCAAAATTGAAGGTGGAATCAGAAGCTTCACAGACAAAAAAGCGCTAAGAGAGTTTATCACTACTAAGCCAGCAATGCAAGAAATGTTAAGGGACTGCTGTAAAAAGAAGATAGAGAAAGACAAGGAGAAAAACACTAAGGGTAAATATGACAACAAACAGGTACTTAACAATAGTAACATTAAACGTAAATGGATTAAATGCACCAGTTAAAAGACATAGAATAGCTGAATGGATAAGAAAACGTGACCCTATATCTGCTGTCTACAAGAAACCCACCTTAGAGCAAAGGATTCACACAGACTGAGAGTGAAGGGATGGAAAAACATTTTTAAGGCAAACGGAAATGAGAAAAAGCTGGGGATGAGATACTTATATCAGATAAAATAGACCTCAAAGTAAAGGCCGTAACAAGAGATAAGGCAGGCCACTACATAATACTAAAGGGAGCAATTCAGCAAGAAGATATAACTCTGGTAAACATATATGCACCCAATGCAGGAGCACTGAAATACATAAAAAATGTCCTAGAAGATATCAAGGGAGAGATTGACATCAATAAAATCATAGTAGGGGACTTTAATACACCACTGACATCAATGGACAAAAAAATCCTCTGGACAAAAAATCAGCAAAAAAACAGCAATCCTAAATGACATACTAGACCAGATGGACCTAATTGACATCTTCAGAGAATTTCACCCCAAAGCCAATGACTACAAGTTCTTCTCAAGTGCTCATGGAACATTCTCAAAAATAGACCACATATTGGATAACAAGCAATGTCTCCCCAAATTCAAAAAGATCGAAATCATATCAAGCATTTTCTCAGATCACAATGGCATAATATTAGAAATAAACTACAATAAAAAATATTCCAAAAAATTCAAACACCTGGAAACTGAATAGCATGCTACTAAACAATGATTGGGTTATCAATGAGATCAAAGAAGAAATTGAAAACATCCTGGAGACTAAGGACAATAAAAACACAACATTGCAAATCCTATGGGACACAATGAAGGCAGTCCTGAGAGGAAAGTATATAGCTCTACAGGTCTACCTCAAAAAACAACAAAAAGGGTTAATAAATAATCTAACTCAACAATTAGAATCAAAGAATTAGGAGAGCAACAAGAAAAGCCCACGGTGAACAGAAGGAAGGAAATAATAAAGATCAGAGCAGAAATGAATGACATAGAGACCAAAGAAACAATACAAAAGATCAATAAAACCAAGAGTTGGTTCTTTGAAAAGATAAACAAGATTGATAAACCTCTAGCCAGGCTCACCAAAAAGCAAAGAGAGAGGACCCAAATAAACAAAATCAGAAATGAAAGAGATGAAATAACAGACCCCACAGAAATACAAAGGATTGTTATAAAATACTATGAACAACTGTATTCCAATAAACTAGACAACCTGGAAAAAATGGACAGATTCCTAGAAAAATACAACCTTCCAAAACATACTCAAGAAGATACTAAAAATCTCAATAGGCAGATAACTATGAATGAAATTGAAGCAGTCATCAAAAAGCTTCCAGCAGAAAAAAGCCTAGGGCCAGATGGCTTCACAGGGGAGTTTTACCAAACATTCAAGGAAGAATTAAAACCTATCCTCCTCTGACTATTCCAGAAAATTCAAGAGGAAGGAACACTTCCAAACTCCTTCTATGAAGCCAGCATCACCCTAATACCAAAACCAGATAAAGATGACACAATGAAAGAGAATTAAAAGTCAATATTCCTCATGAACATAGATGCCAAAATCCTCAACTAAATTCTAGCAAATCGGATCCAGCAGTACATAAGAAAGATCATGCACCATGACCAAGTAGGATTTATCCTGGGGATGCAAGGCTGGTACAATATTTGCAAATCAATAAACGTGATACATCACTTAAACAAATTGAGAGATAAAAATCACATAGTCATATCTATTGATGCAGAAAAAGCATTTGACAAAATCCAACACCCTTTCTTGATAAAAACTCTCAGCAAGGTAGGAATAGAAGGATCATACCTCAACATAATAAAAGCCAAATATGACAAACCCACAGCCAACATCATACACAATGGGCAAAAACTAAAACCATTTCCTCTAAGAACAGGAACAAGACAGCGATGCCCACTCTCAACACTCCTGTTCAACATAGTGCTGGAAGTACTAGCCATAGCGATCAGACAAGAAGAAGAAATACAATAAAAGGCATCCAAATTGTAAAAGAAGAAGTAAAGCTGTCCTTATTTGCAGATGAGATAATATTGTATATTAAAAACCCAAAAGTCTGCATAAAAAAAACTAATAGACTTAATAAATGAATTTGACAATGTAGCAGGATACAAAATTAATGCCATGAAATCTATGGCATTTCTATACATCAATAATGAACTTACAGAAAGGAAGACTATAAAAGCAACCCCATTTACCATTGCACCAAAAAAAAAAAAAAAAAATACTTAGGAATAAACTTAACTAAGGAGGTAAAAGACCTATACATAGAAAACTACATGACACTGAAAAAAGATATAGAGGAAGATGTAAACAGATGGAAGAACATACCATGTTCATGGATTAGCAGAATCAACATAATCAAAATGTCCATACTACTGAAAGCAATCTATAGATTAAATGCACTCATTAAAATATCAACAGCATATTTCACAGACCTAGAAAGAACACGCCAAAAGTTCATCTGGAATAAAAAAAGACCCTGAATAGCCACAGCAATCCTGAGAAAGAAGAATAAAGTAGGAGGGATCTCAATACCAGATTTCAAGCTGTATTACAAAGCCACTGTTCTCAAAACAGCCTGGTACTGGCACAAGAACAGACAGACCAATGGAATAGAAAAGAGAATCCAGAAATCAACCCAAATCTCTATGCTCAATTAATATTTCAAAAAGGAGGCATGAACATATTTTACAATGGAGTCAAGACAGTCTCTTCAACAAATGGTGCTGGGAAAATTGGACAGATACATGCAAAAAAATGAAACTAGACCTTCATCTTACACCATACACAAAAATAAACTCAAAGTAGATAAAGGACTTAAACATAAGATGGGAAACCATAAAAATACTAGAGGAATCCACAGGCAGGAAAATCTCAGACACTTGCTGAAAGAACTTCTTCACTGATACTGCTCCTAGGGCAATGGAAGCTGAAAAGAAAATAAACAAATGAAACTACATAAAAATAAAAAGCTTTTTCACAGCAAGGGAAACCATCAATAAAAACAAGAAACCCCACTACATGGGAGAACATATTTGCCAAAGATATCAATGATAAGGGTTTAATCTCCAAAATTTACAGAGAACTCATACAACTTAACAAAAAGAAGATAAACAACCCAATGAAAAAATGGGCAACTGAGCTAAATAGACACTTTTAGAAAGAAGACAGAAGGCCAAGAGACATATGAAAACATGCTCAAAGTCATTAATCATCAGAGAGATGCAAATCAAAACAACAATGTGGTACCATCTTACACCAGTCAGAATGGTTATCATCAACCAATCAGCAAACAACAAGTGTTGGTGAGGATGTGAAGAAAAAGGAACTCTTTTACACTGCTGGTGGGAATGCAGACTGGTGCAGCCACTGTGGTGAACAGTATGGAGTTTCCTTAAAAAACTAAAAATGGAACTCCCATTTGACCCCATGATCCCACTTCTAGGAATATATCCTAAGAAACTAGAAACATGAATCAGAAAGGATATATGCACCCCTATGTTTATAGCAGCTCAATTCACTATAGCTAAGATCTGGAAACAGCCTAAATACCTGTCAGCAGATGAATGGATTAAAAAACTGTGGTACATCTACTCAATGGAATACTATGCTGCAGTAAAAAAGAAAGTTCCTACCATTTGCAGCAACATGGATGGAGATGGAGAGCATTATGCTAAGTGAAATAAGCCAGGCAGAGAAAGATAAACATCACATGATCTCACTCATTTATGGAATATAATGAACGGCATAGAGTCTATAGACTGATGAACACCTGAGAATGCCTTTACTGCCATGCTAGCAGTCATCAGCTGTATGGTAATATAACCTGGGTCTATTGGGTAAATATTTCTGGACTTATGTTTCTAATCCTTCATGGGTGTGAGCCCTTACCTGGGCTGGCCTCCTGCCCGAAGTAGTCAATGATACCAAACACCTTGGTCATCCAGGAGAACCACAGGTGGGACAAGGAAGTATAATTACATAGGGGTCACCACGCAGCTGCCCTTCTGTATGACACAAAATTAAACTACTGCTCCTTTGTGTGTAAAATTAAAGAGAGGTTTCTGGCTTGTGAGGACACCAAAGGAAGGGACTATCACTACTTCCTCTTGGGAGAGGTGTAGAAAATGTAACAAAGACCTTTTCTATGCAAAAAGAAATTGACAGACAGTTTAAATGGAATTTCCATGGCCTAGAGCACATGTGTCAAACACAAGGCCCGTGGGCCAAATCCGTCCCGCCAGGCCTTGCAATGTGGCCCGCACCGAGCTGTCATCACTGCACTCCGCTGCGTTTCCATCACAATGACAGTTTATGACTGTTCAGTAAACCATTCGGCCCGCGATTTAGGCTGGATTTTAGATTTTGGCCCCTTCTCTGATTGAGTTCGACACCCCTAGCCTAGAGCAAAGATTATCCTTAGATGATATTATTCTACAAGATCATTATAATTTTTCCCAGACTTGGGTTATCCCCATTACCTATAATAGTACCTCGCACCACAGGATATCAATAAAAAAATCATTTATTTTATATATATACATACATTTGGTGGTGGTGCTTGGAGACAAAGGTAACACATCTCTAGATATTTTAGAGTTATAACAGCATATTGTGCAATTATCCCAAACAAACTTACAAACCAATCCTTTGAATGTCTGGCAGCAATTTAAAAATGACATGAAAGGACTTTATCCCTACCATTGTTCAGAGGGCCCCCTGAGAAGGCACCTGAGCATTCTATTGATATATTGGCCGGTCTTGCCCTTTTGGCCAAAAATGACCCTCTTCATGGTCCAGGTGCCCACAACTGTTGCCTGACCTTTCAGTTCATGCTGAGGCTGAAGCACCATGGTGGCTGGTACCATGCATTTCTCTCCTGCCCAGTGGGGTGAGCTGGGCCCTCTCTGGAGAAGAAGCATGGGTTCCCAAAAATATGAGATCAGCGCCAGGCCTCACCAGTAGGTGAGGGGTTCCCGAGGCAGGTGCTGGGTGTGGAGCCCATGAGGGCATAAGCTACCAAGGAGACAGAACTAAACCTCACATCACCCTGCTTGGCCCTGGAGGATGGCTGGTTAGCCAGAGACGGGTAAGATTCCTCAGGGAAGAAACAACCTATGACAGGCACAGTCGCAGAAGGGCCATCAGAAGAGAACTTGGGGTTCAACAGAGGTGGGGCACAGACACTTACCACACACACACACACACCGCACCGTGGCAGGCGCCTGAACCTTCTCCCTTTCTGAGGGAGGTCTCCTGCCCCCATGGCTGCTTCGCTTCCCATGCACAGCTCAAATTGGGACCCAGGTAACAGACAGAGACTTGGCTGACAGCAGCTGCCCTCTCACTGCAACAAGACTTGTTTGAGAGGGCTTGTACCCATGGTGTGGGCAAGAGGGTTTTTAATATCTAAATCCAGCCTAGTAGCAGGAATGCTCAGGTCCTTCTCAAGAAGGCAAATAATCAATTCCACTAATACACACATGGTAAATAAGATTGTTGCTAGAGTGTTGAGTTTGACAGTTGAATAATAGCCAATTTCTTAGAGGAAATTAATGTGGCTAATGGAAATAAATGAATACTCTAGAAAAATTGATTGTACTATACAAAAAGCTGTTCCTGCCATCACCACTGCACCAGACCTAGTGCTAGCTCCTCCATTGCTGCACCGTGAGGTTCTGGGTCCCAGTCTCCTTTGAGCCAGCGGGCTCTTCTTTCCCAATAAATCTATACACGCACTAGTGATGGATACAACAATAAAAATAGCTAAAGTACCATACTAAATGTTTTGCTGACCTCATCTATTAATAGTTTAGTTCTCACATCAGTACTCTCAATAAGTACTATTGTTACCCCCATTATATAGATAATGAAACTGAATACCAGCAAGGTGAAGCCACTTGTTCACAATCAGAGAGCTAGTAAATGGTAAAGTTAAAACTCAAACCCAGAGCTATTGACTTCAGAACTAAGTATAGTGATGCAAGCAGGTCAGGGTGGGCTGCCCAGGAACCAGAGTGGGAGAATACCAGTGGCAGCTGTACCCTGACCACCTAAAATCCTGCCTCCTTGAATCCCCTGAGTGGGAGGAAGCCCTTACCCTGACACAGAGGCCACCTTTGTCCCAAGCAGAGGCTGTGAGAGCAGGTGGCCTAAGGAGACTGAACATCCGAGACGGCTGGTGGTGGTGCAGGAGTAAGCAGAAGTCCATGGCTTCACACCAGGTTGTTTACACAAGCCAGGTGCTGCTTTTGGTCACCAGCCACCTGCCTGCTGGCAGGCTTCAGGGCCCTGCACATGGAGTAGCCAGACCCTTGCCACCCTCATCAGCCCCATTCTCAAGTCACCTTTCCTACTAGCTCCAGCACCAAGACCCTGGCACAAGCCTTGGTATTCACTGTCTTGGGCTCCAATCATTGTTTTTGCCCCTTTATTCTGGGGTTACCTTGTCTGTGGACCTGAGAGCAGAGTCACTATGTGTAGCCATTCCTTCCTCCCTTTCATCCCTGGGAAGATCCAAATGGCAGATGGGGAAGGTTCAGAGTTGAAAATCTTGCTCACGCAATGCCCTGCAGTGGAGTAAGAAGAGAACTCTGATCTGCTCCTGGGTTTCTGAGTGACCTTGGACAGGTCATATCCCCTCTCTAAGCCTTGGTTTCCATATGTACAACAAAGGAGTTAGACTCAAGACTTCCTAAGGGTCTGCCTTTCTTCAATTACTCAAGTAGGAATGCTGCCACTGAAGCTTGGGCCTTGAGGTAGCCTCCCCTCCCCTCCAGAAGGTTCAGCAATGCCCAGATGGGTGCCCACTTCTACCTCGTCCTCCTATCAACTCCAACTTAGTTGCCATTCCAAATTGGGCTGTTTTTCACTCTTAAGAAATTTACCCTCGCCGAAACTGATTTCGTTCAGTGGATAGAGCATTGTCCTGCGGACTGAAAGGTCCCAGGTTTGATTCTGGGCAAGGGCATGTACCTTGGTTGCGGGCACATCCCCAGTGGGGGATGTGCAAGAGGCAGCTGATTGATGTTTCTCTCTCATTGATGTTTCTAGCTCTCTCTCTCTCTCTTCCTCTCTATAAAAAAATCAATAAAATATATTTAAAAAAAAAAGAAGAAAGAAATTTACCCTCTTCCCCCCACCCCACCCCTGCCATATTGCATCCCTGTCTTCCAGCCAGCCAACATGTCTGCAAGCAGTAAGGCAGGAGGCTCCTCAGAGGCAAGCAGTCCTGGTGTGTTTCTTGAATTAAGAGAAGGAAGATAGTACTGAAGTGGCCCTCACTGCCCCCCCACCCCACCTACACTTTGGGAGGGACTGTTCTTATGACCAATTCAGCCCAAGCCATAACCATCTTTCTTCCTAAGCACACCCTGTTCACTTAGACTGTCTCCTGGTCTAATGAGAAGTGGGAATGGGTTGGGGGACATTTATAGGGAACCTAAAACATGTCCCGCTCCAAAGCCAGGGAATGACTTACACTTAGTGCCCATCCAGTGACAGTGAGCAGCCATGTGCACACAGGCAGGGTGACTGCAGAAAGTCAAGGTTTGGTCAGTCTAGATTCATTACAATGTTATTTGGGACAAACCCCTGCTACTCGAAGTCTCTTGGGTGGGCAGCTAGCAGATGTTGGTGTCATTTTTAGGGATCTGAGCAGTGTAGGGGGATAGGACAGATGGCCTCTGTTCTGTGGCTTAGCTACCTAGCCCCTCCCCAGGCCCAGAAAACTCCCACCCATGCAGAAACCTTCTTAGCTCCAGAGCCTTTACCCACTTCATGAAAGGCTCCTGGGTCCTGATTGGGGGGGTGTGTGTCCTCCCATGAAGCCCTCCAGAATGTGGGGTTTTTGCAAACTTAGAAAAAACTGTGACAAATGCCCCTGCTGCTCCCGGCTTCTTACCCCCACTCAGCTCACCTGAGGAGGACCTGCCCTGGCAGGATCCAGAGGAAAAGGAAGGAGAGGGTTTCAGGAACTTAAGTTGTCGTTCTGCAGGGACCCTGGAGAACCCTTTCTCGGCCTGGTTGCCAAGGTGAAAGGGGATATCCTGAGGGGACTGCCAAAAGTACAGAGCTTTCCTCCAGCTTAGTCAGCTCACAAGGAGCCTGCAGGGCCAGGCTAGTCGTTGTTCTTTCCTCTCTCTCTCTCTCTCTCTCTCTCTCTCTCTCTCTCTCTCTCTCTCTCTCTCTCTATATATATATATATATATATATATATATATATATATATATATATATATATATATATATATATATATCTTCTGCTCTCCTTTCCTTTCCTCTGCCCTGCTATTAATAGTCAGAGGCCGGAACAATTTCCCTAGAAATGATCTTGACATAAATAACCCTATCAGCTCCTCCTCTGGCTCACCTAGAGCCTGGACTCGACTCCGTGAGGGCAGCTGGTGACGGGAGCTGAGAGAGATTTTCTCCAGTCTCCAAATCCTAGAGAGTCTTGGAAGGGAGAAAGGAGGGAAACTGGGAGAAAAATGTTTCCCTTCCTCCTACCTTCCCCCAGATGCACCCTCTGAAAGCAGCAATTTAAAGATACAGTCGCTGGTAGTTGGAGTAGGTTTTGGAGCTCATCAGTATGCTAGGGAGGGGCTGGGGCTACAATACCCCTTGGAGAGGGCCCCGAGGGGTTCTGTCCAGCTTCTAACTCTCCAACTGGAGGAGTGTATGCAGGCTGCCCTGCTTTTTGCTCCTCAGCAGCTTCCCTTTTACCCTGGAGCTATGCTGGGGCCCATACTGTACAGTCTTAATGATTTTTATAAAGGAGGAAAAGATCTGAGAGTGTTTAGGTGGAGGAGTCACTTGGTATTCTCAAGCTGACAACTTCATGTCTGAGAGAAGGATAGGAGGAGGCAGGGGTGGCTTTTTCCTCAATGCCCTGGGTGGAGGCACAAGGGATGGAGGGTACAGAACTTTGGAGTCATTCACAAATTTGGTCTGCTTGCTTGTCAGTCTGTCCATTTGTCTGTCTGGTGGCCTCATATCCTACATTCTTGCAGATGCACATCCTTTTCCTGCTTTCATCCCTCGGGTCATCTATTCCAAGCTTGGTGGGGCCTCTGAAGTTCTCAGAATCCTCATTTCCCTGACACCCTTTCTCTAACCTGGCTCCACTGTGGGAAGGGATAGGTAGGTGTCCCTGGCAGGGCAAGGGCAGAACCGACACAGCAGGCTTTGTAAGCTTCAGAGGAGTCGAGAGGTCAAGAGCAATGACTTAGCAGTTGCTCAGAGGGGAAAGACCTTCCCCACCCTCGCCTCTGCCTATTTGCTTATAAACATCCAGGTGGTTCAACAGCTCCATGTCCTCTGCTGGATCCTTCCCAAAATTCCCTCATACATAATCTAAACTGCTCTGGCGCTTATTCAAGTACCTTGCCCTCCCTCTCTTTTTTTCTCCTCCATTCTCATCATTCCTCTCGCTCTTAGCTCTCCTTTATCTATCTTTTCTCCATTTCCATTTGCCTCCCTGTTTCTTCTCTGTCTCACTTGTGTCTGCCTGCCCCTCTTCTTTTGCTCTCACATTCTTTCCATCCCTATTTCTCTCTCATTCTCTCTGTCATCTCCATTCTCTCACATTCTCCTCCTAAATTATAGCAGTGACAAGCCAAGAGTTTTGATTTCTTCTTTACTAGAAACTCATACCTGTTCTGCTGAGTCCTGAGTGTGTGCTGTAAGGGAGGTGGGGGGCAGGTTGGTGCCACTTTATAGGGGTCAATCACAGAGCTAATGCAGCTTCCAGCCTTGCCATAGAGGGATTTGTGGGAATTCTAAGCTCTTAGGAGAGTTAATGATGACAAGACAATAATGGGTGGGACTTGTGGCTGTGTGATTATTAAAGAGAAGGAATTTTAAAACCACAAATGAAAGGGAAAGGGGACACTTTTAAATAATACACACTGAAATGTTGATGGGGAAGTTGGGCTTTTGGAATTGGCACTGGTAGGATTACAAACCTCAAATAGTGCCTATATGGCCAATAAGTACCAAGTACAGTATTAATTTTTCTATAACCATTTTTAGCAGCCTTTTTACCTGCTCTTCCTCCCTTCTTGCTTTCTGTTATCATAATAATCCTCTCTCCAAAGGTAGGAACCAAGCCTTACAGAACCTCTCAGGACAAGGCTCCAGGCTAGGGAGCTAAGGGCAGGTGGTGGTGGTGGTGGTAGGTGTGGGGAGGCACTTTTCTTCTCCGTTGAACTCCCTCCATCCAACAAGCTTAATCATGCCCCTTCTGCTGCCTCAACTGTTCCTTATTGTACTAGGGCTAAAGTTCAAGGAGCTGCATGATTTAGCCACTCTGCTTATCCCACTAATGTATCTAGACTTGCCTGTCTTTTCAGCTTCTAGGTACTTTCACATGTTGTTCCCCTCTACCAAAGTACTCAGTACTCTTTCCTCCACTCTTTTTTTTTCTTTTTAATATATTTTTATTGATTTTTTTTACAGAGACGAAGAGAGAGGGATAGTTAGAAACATCGATCAGAGAGAATCATTGATCAGCTGCCTCTTGCACACCCCCTACTGGGGATGTGCCCGCAACCAAGGTACATGCCCTTGACCAGAATTGAACCTGGGACCTTTCAGTCCGCAGGCCAACGATCTATCCACTGAGTCAAACTGGTTTCGGCCTCTTTTCTCCACTCTTATTCATTCTTCTAGACTATGTTTTGCTGAGACTTTCTCTAGGAGAACTTCTTGAACTCCCCCTCCTTCCCAGGTCTGGATTAGGAGACCTTCCAAGGTGTTCCCACAGGATCCTCACCTTCTCCCTTCCCAACATCCCTCACACTCCATTATAGTTGCCAGCTTGCTTACAGTTTTCCCTCACTGTACCACAAGACTATACAATGAACTTTCTAAGGGCAGAGATGAATTACCCACTAAATCCCCAGGGCCCAGGTCAGACATGGTACTTATTGGCAATTAGTGAACACTTGTTAAAATATGTGTCCTGGGCACCCAGAAATACTTCCTCAAGCACAGTGCCTCTATCTTTCTCTGTCAAATAAGAATGAGAAGTTTGATGTGCAGAGAGAGGTCAGCATGGAGAAAGGAGGAAGCAGTTTTCTTTCCATTGTCTCTTAGGCCTATGGCATCACATTCAATCGTGTGGAATTCTTGGCTAATGGAAGGCAGGTCCATTGTCTTGGTGTCACCTCCTGTGTGCCCATGGGATCCCTGAGTGCTGAGAGCAGAGCATGGTCAGCTTGCTGGAAGGAAAGATCCATTTTTATGAGAGGCTGTAGCAATGACCAAATGTCTGTCTGTCATGAAGAAGGGATACAGTTTTCCTAGGATGCTGGAAGAAGACACTTGAGGGAAGAAGGGAGAAAAAAAGAGGCAAAGAACTGGGTAGACTATTCCTAGGAGTTGACAAGCATCAGGGAAAATGACCATTCAAGAGTTCCCTGTACCAACAGGAAACCATACTCTCTCAAGATGACCTCAGCATTCTGGTCTGGGAAAAGTACAAAATTATGTTCAGCCTTTCCTCATACCCTTTTGTCTTTTTTAAAGAAAATATGTTTTTATTGACTTCAGAGCGAGAAAGGGAGAAGGAGAAATAGAAACATCAATGATGACAGAGAATCATTGATTAGCTGCCTCCTGCACCGCCACCCCCACCCCACTGGGGATTGAACCCAAAACCTGGGCATATGCCCTGACCAGGTGACTTTTTGGTTCATGGGTTGACACTCAACCACTGAGCAACACCAGTTGACAACTTTTTAATCATTTTATTATCAAACTATGGTGTATATGAATCTCTGTGTTCCAACATGTATTGCACCCCTTTCCTGTTTTGCAATTGGCTGTCACATTGGCCCAAAGGCTGGCTGAATTGTGATGCTGAGATTGTATAAAAGCTATAATAAGCAAAGTGTTTTTTTTTTTTTTTAGTATGAAAGATACTATTTCATAATGAAAAAACTATCGAGCTGCTAAAAATGGATTAAACATATTTTCATAAATGTTTCATTTTAGGAAAGAGTCTGTCATATTTCAGCCCTATGTAAGTCAAATTGCAATTGTGCTTTCCTGACAGGCAAGCTTCCTGAAATCTCAGTCTGAAGAGCAGTATGTCTATATTGGGATGGGTATTATTCAGTGACTTCTAGGGCTTAATTTTGGAGGCAAAGTTGGAGAATCATTTGGCATACCTTCCTGAACTCCTCCATATTGTCTATACCACTATTGAAGTAGGAGGTGGTCTGAGGGGTACCTCAAAGAGGCAGATTGTGTCCTCAATTTGAGGAAATTCCAAAAGCATTAGCTACTTTTTAGAAATGTTTGGGTAAGAGGGTTGTGTGTGTGTGTGTGTGTGTGTGTGTGTGTGTGTGTTTTAAAGATAAAGCAGATGAATTTTTAAAATATCTGTAAGGGTGGAGGACCCAGGAGTTTCAGTAGGATCTCCAAGGAGCAACGCTGCATCTTTTTGCTGTGTGTATTTTTCTTTTCAGGGTCATTTTCAACCTCCACATTTGTTACAGTTTACTTGAATGTGAGGGCTCAACCCCTGGTGCTGAGTGGATAATGCTGGCTGAGGCAGGAAGTCCTTTTGCCCTTCAGACTCAAGGAGACATATTTATTGTGTGTTGGTGGTAGTGACAGTGGGAGTTTCACAGTCCTTGACTCAACTGGA
Source organism: Pipistrellus kuhlii (assembly GCF_014108245.1). Taxonomy (NCBI): domain Eukaryota; kingdom Metazoa; phylum Chordata; class Mammalia; order Chiroptera; family Vespertilionidae; genus Pipistrellus; species Pipistrellus kuhlii. The sequence goes on from NW_023425533.1 coordinate 48,208, forward strand.
GGAAGAAAGAACAAAATGGCAGATGAGTTAGACATGTTCAGTGCTCTTCTAAGATTTTTGGAGAGTGATTAGTTTGATTAAATGCTGCAGTCTTTCTGTAGCAAGGGTTCAGGAATCTGGAGAAGGGCTGCACATAAATGGAGACTAGACAAGAAATATAAATTTGGAAGGCATTTGGGGGAGCCAGATGGAAACTTAGCTCTAGTGACTAAATTTCCCCAAATCTCTGGACCTGCGGCTTTTTATTTGCTGGAAAACACATTGACTTTTTAGAAAAGCAGATATACATATCAAAGGTAAGGTTTGGTAAACAGGGAAAGATTATCAGGTTAGGGGAAATGCCTACAGCTGCTCACCAGCAGGTAATAATATGCAGATTATCAGCCTGCTGAAGCCCCAAGGTCCATCAGCCTTCTGACTAACTTCTGCATAATTATGACCTGTTGGAATTTGCCTCCAGCAATTAAGTCTGATGTTTCAAATATTAGCCTTCTTTTTATGGAATATTTCAGTTGGGTTTTGCAGATAAAGCCTGGGGCAATCTAAACTTAGAGAGGGGGGAGCCTGTGGAAAGGTTAATTGAACTCCTTCCAGTTCTCAAAGACAAACCAGGTATCAGCACCAGGATAGTACCAGTGAGCATTGATTGGTCCTGAGACCTCTGTTTCTAGGCTCTCTGTTTAGTGTCAGGGCACAAGAGAGAAGTGGGGCTCCAGCCAGGGAAGGTGTATTGACTAGTACCCATGTGTGTACCATTTCTCCCCTGCTGGAACCTCAGAATCATCATTTACCCCATAAGCCACTTGAGAGTAATTAATTCATTAGATATGTAGAAGTTTAATTAAGGTTTCCACAGTTTGCATTGACTCTCCTTGTCTCTTGGCTCTCGAAACTCTGAAACATTGTTTTTTGGAGATGATAGGACCATATCACGCCTCTTCTCAAATGTAAATTGGTTTTTGCTTGTGATCATGCTCATGAATATCTTATTTCACTCATCTGGTTGTTGTGATTGTTCATGCTACCTAGAGGCATGAAGTCTTTAAAGTCTTAAAAGCGACAGAACTTGGAAAGATGAATAAACATTTACTGTGTGGAATGGATTGCTTTCCAGTAATTAATGGATGCACTCAACAAATATTTATTGAGTGAAAATCATATGAAATAAGTTCTGGGTGCTGGTGATACAATAGTGAACAAAGCAGATAAAGTTCATGCCTTCATGTAGCTTACACTCTAGTGGGGTAGTAATGTACACTTGACCCTTAAACAACATGGGGGAAGGATGCCACAGTCCCAGTGGAGTAAAAAATTGGCATATAATTTTAAAAATTATTTATAATCATCCTAAAATATATAAATACTTCTATATCTGTTTAGCTAACAATATAAAATTAACCCTTAAAATGAAAATACATAAACTTTAGATTGATACAAATATTATATCTGAGTTTATAAATGTATGAGTATAGATTTGGTATTTGGATTGACTCTGTTCCCACAATAACCATCATGCTTCCTTCCTGACATCCTGTAAGATACTATGACTGGGTGATTGCCATGTAAAGCTAGTATGTCATTTAAATGTTATGATGTTATACATTGGATTAATTTAAAATTCTGGCACTCTGGGAGCCAGACAGACCTGGACTCATCTTGTTTCGCTTCTTACTAACTGGACAAGTTGGGGAAAGTTTTAAAGTTTCTAGATCTATTGTTTTCATTATCTGAAGGGCTATAATGGGTAAATATATATATATGATGCATTAGGAATTACTAAAATAAAGTGGACAGTCAATAGATGTTATCATTTCTATTCCCATTATCATTTCTATTTCTCCAATAGCCTATCTAATAAAAGAGTAATATGCAAATTGACCATATCTCCACTACACCCACAAGCCATGCCCACCAGCCAATCAGGAGCAAGTATGCAAATTAACCCAACCAAGATGGCTGCAGCCACAGAGAGAGCAGGAGGCTTGAGTTGCCCCCAGCAGGAAGCCAAGTTTCTGCAGCCCTGGCCTGCCTTGGCCTCCACTTAAGGCTATAAAGTTTCAATTATAGAAGATAAATAAATTCCAACAAAAATGGCTGGGGCCATGGAGCAAGCAGGAGGCTTGGCTCTGCTGAAGGCTACAAAGTTTCAATTATAGAAGATAAATAAATCCCAGATATCAGGGCCTCTGCTTGGGTTACCAGGGGGCATAGTCAGCCTGAAAACCACCACAGGCCCCTCACCCAGGCTGCCCCATGCCCCAAGGGAACCCCACCCTGATCTGGGACACCCTTCAGGGCAAACCAGCTGGCTCCCACCCATGCACGAGGCCTCTATCCTGGGTTATAAGGCAGTTCCATTTTCTTAATTTATTAAGGTAACTCCATAATGGTTTACACAATGGCTGTATCAAACTGCATTCCCACTAATAAGTGCATGAGGGTTTGATTTTCTCTACATCCTCATCAGCACTTGTTTGTTGATTTACTGATGATAGCCATTCTGACAGGTGTGACGTGATGTCTCATAGTGGTTTTAATTTTCATCTCTGAAGATTAGTGACATTGAGCATCTATTCATATGTCTAATGGCCATCTGTACATCCTCCTTAGAGAAGTGATTATTTAGGTCCTTTGCTCATTTATTTAATAGGATTATTTGGATTTTTGGTGTTGAGCTTTATAAGTTCCTTTTTAAAAATAAATCTTTATTGTTCAGATTATTACAGATGTTCCTTTTTCCCCCCCATAGCTCCTCTCCACCTGATTCCCCCCCCACCCCAAGCCCTTATCCCCAACCACTGTCCTCATCTATAGGTGTACAATTTTTGTCCAATCTCTTCCTGCACCCCTTACTCCCCATTCTCCCTAAGAATTGTCAGTTCACTCCCTTTCTATGCCCCTGATTATATTATATTCACCAGTTTCTTCTGTTCACCAGATTTTTTTATTCACTTGATTTTTAGATTCACTTGTTGGTAGATATGTATTTGTTGTTCATAATTTTTATCTTTACTTTTTTCTTCTTCCTCTTCTTAAAGAATACCATTCAGCATTTCATATAATACTGGTTTGGTGGTGATGAACTCCTTTAGCTTTTTCTTGTCTGTGAAGCTCTTTATCTGATCTTCAATTCTAAATGATAGCTTTGCTGGGTAGAGTAATCTTGGTTGTAGGTTCTTGCTATTCATCACTTTGAATATTTTTTGCCACTCCTGTTTGTCCTGCATAGTTTTTGTTGAGAAATCAGCTGACAGTTGTATGGGCACACCCTTGTAGGTAACTAACTGTTTTTCTCTTGCTGCTTGTAAGATTCTCTCTTTGTCTTTTGCTCTTGGCATTTTAATTATGATGTGTCTTGGTGTAGTCCTCTTTGGATTCCTCTTGTTTGAGGTTCTCTGTGCTTCCTGGACTTGTAAATCTACTTCTTTCACCAGGTGGGAAAATTTTCAGTCATCATTTCTTCAAATATGTTTTCAATATCTTGCTCTCTCTTCTTCTGGCACCCCCATAATTCTGATGTGATGTTGGTATTCTTGAAGTTGTCCCAGAGGCTTCTTACACTATCTTCATATTTTTAGATTAATTTTTCTTTTTCTTTTTCTGTTTGGGTGTTTATTGCTTCCTCCTATTTCAGATCTTTGGTTTGATTCTTGGGGTTCTCTAGTCTACTGTTGGATTTTGGTATATTATTCTTTATGTCAGACAATGTATGATTAACTTCTGACTGGTCCTTTTCCTTTTTTTTTTTTTTTTTTTTTTTTTTTTTGCATTTTCATTAAGATCCCTGAAAGTCTCACTAACTTCCTCAGAGGCCTCATTAAGTTTCTCTCCAGTTTCTAGGAGATTTTTGAGTAACCTTATACCATATTTTCCGGCATATAAGATGACCCCCTAATTTTACAGTTAAAACATAGGTTTAGGCTTATATTCGCTGTATAAGACTACCCCCCACTTCAAAGAAAAGACTTACTTTGCCGTCAAGATCTGCAGGTAATTTTTGTGCAATTTTGGTCTTTTGCCCCCAATTTTCGGTTGACTTTTTTCCGTTTCAAAAGTCGTATTATACGCCGGAAAATATGGGTAACTGTGGTTTTGAACTTTATATCCAGTAGTTTGCTTTCTTCCATTTCTTTCATTCGTGACATGTTCCTTTGTCTCCACATTTTGGCTGCTTTCCTATGTTGATGGAGTCGCTTTGTGTGGTAGGTGACCTATAGGGCCCAGTGGCTCAGCCTCCCCAATCACCTGAGGTAGACAACCTTCGTGCACCCCTTTGTGGGCTGTGTGCACAGTCTTGTTGTAGATAAGCCTTGATTGCTGTTGGTACACTGGGAGGAATTGACCTCTAGGACAATTGGCTGTGAGGATCAGCTGTGTCTATAATGGAAGAACTGCTGTGCTGGAGACATCCTTATGGGGCAGGACTTGCTTCAGTGGGGCTTTGGTGCTCACTGAGTCTGCCTCTTGAGTGTGTCACTTATGCATGTAAGAAGTTGAAATCTGGTGTCGACTCACAATGACCATTAGGTACACTGGTTCCTGGATCTTCTGGGGGGTATAGGTCAGCTACTGTCAGGCCACCAGCAGGAACTACAGTTAAATATGCCAATTTCTCCTCTTTGTTTAGGGTTTGGAAGTTCTGGAGCTGTTTGAACCCAGCTGCAGTTTGTAAGGTTAAACTGCGATAGGGCCGGCTATTCATATGCAAAAGCCACTGCACATAGCTTGGCTGGGTTTATAAATTGGGTGGGGTGGAGTCTCAGGGAATAACTAGGGTGTGGCAACCAGTGATGGCTGCCAGTCAGCTGTCTCTGAGTCTCCTCATATCCGCGTTTCCATGTTTCTGCATCCTGTGCCCTAGCGCAGTAAACAATGATTCCTGTGCGCACCTCTGTGAGAAAGCACCTCTCACTTTATGACCCGATGCCAGACAGTCCAGTTTCTCCCTGTAGGAGTCTGGGTCCCCAGAATCTTGCTGGAAGCTGGAGTTCAGAGCAGTCAGGAGCTTGTATCTCCTTCCCAATTGAAAAAAGTAACATACCCAGTCACCAGCCTGATTCATGCACCTCCATACCTCTGCTTTTTGGGGGCTCTGCACCTCCTACAAAGTCTCAATGAGCTTTTTTCTTTCCTTCTAGTTGTAGAACTTATACTCAGCCAGCTTTCCCATGGTTCTGGGTGATAGTTATTTTGTCTTTTAATTGTAGGTTTGGTGTGGTTATGAGAGGCAGCAAGTACAGGTGTTTACCTTATGCCACTATCTTGCTTTCTCTCTATAAGTTCTTTATAAATTTTGGATATTAACTCCTTATCAGATGTATTATTGGCCAATATGTTCTCCCATTCAGTGGGGTGTCTTGTCATTTTGTTGATGTTTTCTTTTGGTGTGCTAATACTTTTTAACTTGAAATAGTCCCATTTGTTTATTTTTTTGTATTTTGGTGCTCGTGTATTGGGTGGGTATATGTTTACCAGAGCTATTTCTTCTTGTTGGATTGCTCTCTTTAGTATTTTTAAGTGGCCATCCTTATCTCTTGTTATGTCTTTCACTTTGAGATCTAATTTGTCAGATATAAATATTGCAACCGCAGCTTTTTTTTTTTTTTTTTTTTTTTTTTTTTCCCATTTCCATTTGCCTGGAAAACCTTTTTCCATCCCTTCACCCTCAGTCTGTATGTACCTTTTTTTCTGAGGTGGGTTTCTTGTAGACAGAATATATATGGGTCTTATATTTTTATCCAATCCGTTACCCTAAGTCTTTTGATTGGGGCATTTAATCCATTTACATTTTAAGTTATTATTGATAGGTACTTATTGTCGCCATTTGTATTCTTTACCCTTGTGTTCCTTCTTCACTTCCTATTTCTGTTTTTTACAGCAGACCCTTTAGCATTTCTTGCATTGCTGGTTTTGTGAAACTCCTGATTTCATCTTCAATTTTGATTGATAGCCTTTCTGGGTACAGTATTCTTGGATTCAGACCCTTCCTTTGCATGACTTTGTATATTTCATTTTAATCCCTTCTGGCCTGATGAGTTTCTGTTGAGAAATCAGGTGCTAGTCTGATGGAGGTTCATTTGTAGTAACCTTCTGTCTCTCTCTGGCTGCTTTTAAGATTCTTATTTGTCATTGGTGTTTGCCAATTCAATTATAATGTGCCTTGGCGTCAGTCTTTTGGGGTTCATTTTGCTTGGGACTCTGTGAGCTTTTTGGATTTGTGTGGGTTTTTTCTTCCCTATATCAGAGAAGTGTTTTGTCATTATTTCTTCAAACAGGGTTTCTATTTCTTGCTCAGTTTCCTCTCCTTCTGGAAACTCTATTATGCCAATGTTGTTTTGTTTTGTGTTGTCCCAAAGTTCCCGTAGGCTCTCCTGCTTTAAAATTTTTTTTTCTTTTTTTCTAGAAGCTGTTCTACTTGGATATTTTTTCCTAACTTGTCTTTTATCTCACTGATGTGGTCCTCTGCTTCTTCTAGTCTACTCTTGATGCTTTCTATTGAGTTCTTTACAGAAGCAATGTCATTTTTCATTTCTTCTTGGTTCTTCTTCATTTCCTCTTGGTTTTTACTCATATTGTCAAATTTGTCTCCCATTCTTTTCAGCCACCTTATGAACATTTCTCTGAATTATTTCTCTGATAGGTTTCTTGCCTCTATTTTGTTTAATTCCTTTTCTGGTGATGCCTGCTTTTCTTTCTTATGTGGGCCGTTTCTTTCTTTCTATTTTTTTTTAAACAAATTATTGTTCAGATTATTATGAATGTTCCTCTTTTTCCCCCTCCATTGCTCCCCTCCACCAGGTTCCCACCCCACCCTCTGCCATTTCCCCACTCCCCATTGTCCTCATCCATAGGTGCACAGTTTTTGTTCAGTCTCTTCCCGCATCCCCACTCCCCTTTTCCCTGAGAATCGTCAGTCCACTCCCCTTCCATACCTCTGATTCTTATATTCACCAGTTAATATTGTTCATCATATATTTTTTTAATTCCTTTGGTTTTTAGAGTCACTTGTTGATAGTTACGTATTTGTTGTTCATAATTTTTATCTTTATTTTCTTCCTCTTCCTAAAGAACCCCCTTCAGCAATTCATATAATTCTGGTTTGGCAGTGATGAACTACTTTAGTTTTTTTTTTTTTAATTTGTGAAGCTCTTTATCTGGCCTTCGATTTTGAGTGATAGCTTTGCTGGGTAGAGTAATTTTGGCTGTAGGTTCTTGCTATTCATCACCTTGAATATTTATTGCCATTCCCATCTGGCCTGCATGGTTTCTGTTGAGAAATCAGCTGACAATCATATGGGTGGTCCTTTATAGGTAACTACCTGTTTTTCTCTTGCTGATTTTAATATTCTCTCTTTGTGTTTTGCTCTTAGAATTTTAATTATGATGTGTCTTGGTGTGTTCCTCTTTGGATACCTTTTGTTTGGGGTTTTGTGCGCTTCCTGAACTTGTAAAGTCTATTTGTTTCACCAGGTGGGGGAAATTTTCTGTCACTATTTCTTTCAATAGGTTTTCAGTATCTTGCTCTCTCTCTTCTCCTGGGACCCCCATAATTCTGATGTTGGTTTGCTTGAAGTTGTCCCAGAGGTTTCTTACACTATCTTCAACTTTCTGGATTCTTTTCTCTTCTTGCTTCTGTGGAGGAGTGTCCTCTGGCTCTTTGTGTTCCAAATATTTGACTTGATTCTTGCGATCTTCCGTTCTTTTTTTAGGACTCTGTATAATATATATATAATTTTATTTCAGACAATGTATTCTTTATTTCTAGTTGATCCCTTTTCATATCTTCAAAGGTCTCATTTATTTTATCGGCCTTTTTCTAGGAAATTCTTGAAAAACCTTATAATGTTTTGAACTCTATATCCAGTCTTTTGTTCTCCATCTCTTTCATTTGAGATCTATTTCCTTATCTCAGCATTTTCGCTGCTTCCCAGAGTTGGTAGGATGGCTTTGTGTGTTTGGTGTCCTATATGGATCTGTGGATCAGCCTCCCCAGTTACCTGAGGTAGATACTCTTGGTGTTCCCCTTTGTGGACTGTGTGTTCAGCCTTGTAGTTAAGTCTTGATTTTTGTTGGTATCTCTGGGAGGAATTGACCTTCAGGCCAATTGGATATGGGTATCAGCTGTTTCTACTCTGGGCTACCTTCTGTATTGGAGACAGTCTTATAGGATCAGACTTGCAAAATTGCAAAAGCCTCTGTGCTCAGCTTGGATGGGGCAGAGTCTCAGGGCTGAGCTGACAGTCTTGGCTTCCCTTCAGCCCTGGCCTTGTGTGCTCACCTGAGTTACCACCTGACCTCTGCCTTCCATGGCTCCCCTGAATTTCTGCCCGACCATCCTGATTCCCTTTGCAAGAGCGTGGGTGCCCCAGGGGCTTGCCCAGAATTAGGTTGGGTCTCTATAGTCTGGAGCTTCTGACTCCTTCCACTATGGAGAGGCCGCGGGAATCTCTGAGGTCAGACCTCTCTGCGTGCACTCACTCTTGCGCAACTGTAGCCCCTGCCTGCTGCGGCTCCTGGCTCTTCCAGTCTCCCAGTCTCTGAGTCTCCAGGTGTGTTTCTCTACAGTCCAGACTCCAACTGTATGAGCCTGGGTCCATGGTGTTTCATCCAGGTTTGGGGTTCAGTGCAGTTGGAAAGGATTCAGTGCAATCGGGGACTTCCTTTCCCCTCCAGCCAGCCAGGCATTTGGCTGCACTTCCTCTCTGCACACATGTCACCCTATCTCAGTGCTTTGAGGCTCCCAATCCAATCCGTGAGCCTCTCTCCTTTCTGGTTGTAGATTTCCCACTCTGCCATCTTTCCTGTGTTTTTGGATGCTGTCCGTTCTGATTTTAGTTGTTTTTTTGAAATTGTTGTGCAAGACAGCAGTTAGGTGCTTACCTAGGCCGCCATCTTGGTTCTCTCCTGGGCTGTTTCTTTGTCTCCCCATGGACTCTCTTTTAAGGATGTTTAGTTATATAGTTCTCTCTCTCATGCATTGATTTAAAGGCACAGAATACAACACAACCAGGTACAACACACAAGGCACTGAACAGAAATGTATTCATGATATTCATAACTTCCAATAAAGGTGACCACCAGAGAAAGGCAAATTAGGGGATAGGAGAGAAACAAGAAGATGAAAAAGAAAGAAAAAAAAGAAGTGCCAAAATGAAATTGGGACAAGAGGAGAAAAAAAGAGAGACAAGAAAGAGACTAAGAAAGAAAAGTGGAACAAACTATATATATGGGGAGAAAAATCCAATAGAACAGCCACTCCAATTCCAGCAAATGCCAGCAACAAGTACCTGGAAATTAATACAAGCTACAACACCAACTAATAACAAGTGAGGCAAGGGAAAACAAAAGCAAAAGATAAACAAAAAGAAAACAAAACAAAAAAAAGAATAAGCAAAACAATCTCACAAAAAAGCATAAAAATTCGATATAATCAACATTCTAGCATACAACAACAAAAGGACAGAGAGAAAACAATTTTTTGTATAGTTAAGACAGCAAAGATAGAGGTGTGTATGGACTTGGATCATGGGATTGGAAATTAGATATATAAGTAGGGTGAAATTTTAGCAGGGGGTAAACAGAAAGAATAGGGAAAATCTAAAGCAGGAGAGGGGTAAGAGAAACAGGACACCCAAAGCAGAAAGGTTAGGAAGAGAGTGGTGGCATAAAGGTAGAGTTGAGATAGAGTAGAACGATGCTAAAGGAAAGTTGAAAATAAAATGGAGAACACTAATCCCAAAGTAAAATAAAAGAGAAAATAAAATGTTACTTTTTTAAAAAGGTAAAATAGTAATAATACTGATTGAAAATAAAATTTAATAATTGAAAAAGTAAAATCAAGTGAGGAAAAAAAGAAAAAAAATATTTTCTCAAAAGATGCAAAAAAATAATAACAAAATGTGCAGTAGTGAAAGTCATTCACTTCCTCTATTGTTCTCTTTGGCATTCCTGTTTCCCAGTATGGGCAGCATTGCAGTTGCCTGCATTCCTCTGCTCCTCAGCATTGTAAGCCAGTCCTGATTTTTAAGCAGGTGGTGTCTTAATTTTTTGTATCCCTTTATTTTTTATTACAAGAGTCAATTTGTGATTTAGCCCCTGGGTGGCAGTTTCTGGATTGACTTCCGGATCTATTTGGCCACCTTCTTTCCCTGTGGCACTCAATACTGGTTTGTGTGAGTGGGCTGCTTCAGAGCTGGCTCTCCGATGGTCACTCCCCACTCTGATCCCCAGCTTCCAGAAGAAGAACTTTCCCCTGGAGTCTACCAGGGTGTCCCCAACTGGGTGATCCTATGTATTAGGCTTAGTAATCAGAAGCAAGGATTTGAAGAGGAAATAGACCAAGTGTGCAAACAATGGGTCTGCATGCAAGTTTAAGCAGCTGACACACCTTTGAAATTCTTAGGCTGTCCCTCCACATCAGATCAAAATGGGTTGCTTTTTAGAGATCCCTTCTGTTAGCAGCTCTGAGGACCCGCTACCACATTCATGGATCATACCAGCCCCAACAGACACAGATGTTTTTAGGCACAGACTTTCCCAGTTCTCCAGCTCCTGCAAAGCAAATGTTTCTCTCCCACAGGAACCAGAGACCTCATCTTTTCCCAGGGGAAATCTGATCTTTCTGTGGTGGAGTGAAGAGCTCCTTTGAATCTGAGTGTTTGCGCTGATTGGGGATGGGTGTTCTGGGGCTCACAGCTGTTCGGTGGTTGCCACAGTTGTAGATTTTCAGGCTTCTGATAAGATCCACTTTCCCCTTCAAAATGGTGCAGTCTCTGCTTCCGAGCCATAGCTCTGGGAGCAGACCCAGCAGTAGTGCGGGCTGCCTGATCAGGGGAACCCCGTCTAGCAGTCCTCCACCTTCTCCTGGAGTTTAGCTGTCTCTTGTCAACAAACACTCCTGTGTGACCCTCAGCTGTTCTTTCTGCTCTGGGACAAGGCTCGGAACACGGCTGTCTATTTTGCTGCCATTTTTTTTTTTTTTTTTTTTGCTCCCTCTGTTTATTTTTCTTTTATTTCCTTGCCTGAGGTGATATATCAGAAAAATATTGCTATGCTAAATGTTTGATATTTTCCTGCCTATTTTTTTTCTAGGGATTTTTATAGTTTCAAATTTAAGTCTCTAATCCATTTTGAGTTTATTCTTGTTTATTGTATATGAAGGTTTCCTAATTTCATTGTTTTGCATATATCTGTCCAATTTTCCCAACACCATTGGGAGCGACAGGCGGCCTTGGACTGCCAGTTTCGGCCCAATCCCCACAGGCCATGCTGAGGGACCCCACCTGTGCACGAATTCATGCATCAGACATCCCTGTCTTATTCCTGTTTTTAGGGGAAATGGTTTTAGTTTTTGGTCATTGAATAAGATGTTGGCTGGGGGTTTGTCATATATGGCCTTTATTCTGTTGAGGTATGCTCCCTCTATTCCCACTTTGCTAAATTTTTTTTTTTTTTTTTTTTACTATAAATGGGTGCTGGATTTTATAAAATGTATTTTTTGCATCTACTGATATGATCATGTGATTTTTATTCTTTACTTTGTTTATATGGTGTATCAAACTTATTGATTTCAGATATTGTACTAACCTTGCATCCCCAGAATAAATCCCACTTGATCATGGTATATAATCTTTTTAATGTATTGTTGTATTCAGTTTGATAACATATATATTTTTTAATTATAAATTTTAAAAAATTATATAAGCCTAGGCCTGACGTGATCTTGGATGATATAGTTCTGGCAATTCATAAGTGTCTTTAAAGTTTTTATTTTATTTTATCTTTATTGTTGAAAGTATTACAGATGTCCCATTCAACACCCCCTTCCCATCAATCCCCTCTCCCCTGCCCCCCTGCCCAGGCCTTTGCTGGAGATTTTAGCATCTATGTTCATCAGGGATATTGGCCTATAATTTTTCTTTCTTTGTCATGTTTTTATCTGGTTTTGAAATTAGAATAATGCTGACCTCGTAAAATGAAGCTTGGGAGTTTTCCTTCCTCTTAAAATTTTGGAAATAATTTGAGGATAAGTGTTAGTTTTTCTTTGAATGTTTAGCAAAATTCACTTGTGAAGCCATCTGGTCCAGAACTTTTGTTTGTCCAGAGCATTTTTTATTATTGCATCAATTTTACTAACTGTAACTGGCATATAATTTTGACACCCTAAAAACTTAACTGCTAATAGCCTACTGTTGACTAGAAATCTTACTGATAATATGAAGAATAGCTTAACACATATTTTGTATACTACCGGTATATATGCTGTATACTATATTATTACAATAAAGTAAGATAGAGGAATGAAATATTATTAAGAAAACAATAAGGAAAATAAAATACATTTATAGTACTGTACATATATATGTTCAAGTGGAACTGCAGAGTTCAAACTATGTTGTTCAAGGATCAACTGTAATTACTCCCCAAAGAAGGTTCTACATGGGTCATCAGCAGTGCTGCAGGGTCTCAGTACCTCTTACAGCATTTAAGTTAGGCATTTATTACATGGCTTATAAAAAAGACTACTTTATAGCAGGCAGGAATGAATTTCATTTCTGTTCATTTCAGAACCTGCTTGCTAGTCACAACACAGAGGTCATCACCTGCTAGATACCCTCCCAAGAAGCTTATCCTCCAATAATCCAATCCAAAACTGAATACACATGGTCAAGTCCCATGGGTATCTCTGGTGTTGCATACATGTTTGTGACTGATAATAAGCACCTTTATCACTAGTAGAGTTAGGGAGATTAATGGCACTCTTAGCCCTCTTGCTATGCTGCTTCTCTAAGTGATCTCCAGTTATTTAAGATTCTCTCTCTCTCTCCCCATCTCCCTTCTTTCCTCTTTATCTTCCTTCTTCTCTTCTGTATTTATTTTTTGGTTTTGCTATAAATGAATTCAATGTCTGTTGCAATAGGACATTGGACACTGAAATAAGGAAAAGTTTAGTTGGTGACTACATATAATTACACAGAAAGCTGAATTTACATTAATGATACATTAATGATAGCAATCATATAGTTATAGTTAAATCAGCACATTTTATTATGGCAAGAATTAGAAGTTTAACATTACTTGTATTAGTTTAATATTGCAATTTTGTAGTGTTCACCATCTGAGTATACTCATGTGTGTTCTTGCAGACAAACCCACAAACACAGAGTTCTTTCTGATGATCTAAAAATGATGCCCCTGCTGCCACTAATTATTGTCCAAGAGTATGATTGTGGGGTGTGATGAAGTTGGGATGTGATGAGTAGTCCTTTTAATCCTGAGTCCAGGTAAATCTTGTTCTTTGATTTGTGGCTGTGGCTTCTACATATGCTGGTCAAATGAAGCCATTTTAGGCCACAGTCACTTACATAGCAAAATTGGAATCTCTAGGTAAGATGCCAAATTGAATCACTTCTCTTTGCACAGAGTGGGCTAATTCATTTTGTGAAAGTTATGCTGTATTTGGCCCAAAGCAATATATTCTAATCAATGACAGGTGCTCCCAAAGAGTCACAAGAGATGCTAATTAGGCAACAGGCTACTCCAAACCTTAGCAGACCACTCATACCAGCTTTTGTTGCCCCCACTCCTGCACATTATCTTTCAACACCAAGAGAGTGCTACTTTGAGAACTCTGAATTCTCTTTCCTGCCCATTCATTGTCAGTTTATTTCTGTAACCTTCACATTGCCTTTCTGGTAGGGGGGTTAATAACTTATAGGGTGCCTGAATTAATCTGAAAAATAATAATATAATTTAAAATCTTAGAACACATACCTGGTATACTTATGTGAATAGGGGGTTAAGTTTCTCATATGTGAACAGGGGATTAAGTTTTTCTTTCTTTGTTTAAATTTAATAAGTCTTTATTATTTAGATTATTACAATTGTTCCTCTTTCTCCCCCACCTCCCCCAGCCCCATAGCTCCCTTCCACCCAGTTCCCATCCAACCCTCTGCCCTTAACTCCCCGCAACTGTCCTCATTCATAGGTGTATGAATTTTCTCCAGTCTTTTCCCACACAACCCATTTCCCTTTCCCCCTGAGAATTATCAGTACACTCCCTTTCTATGCCCCTGATTATATTAAATTCACCAGTTTATTCTGTTCATCAGATTTTTTTATTCACTTGATTTTTAGATTCAGTTGTTGTAGATATGTACTTGTTGTTCATAATTTTTATCTTTACCTTTTTCTTCTTCTTCTTAAAGAATACCTTTCAGCATTTCATATAATACCGGTTTGGTCCTGATGAACTCCTTTAGCTTTTTCTTATCTGTGAAGCTCTTTATCTGATCTTCAATTCTAAATGATAGCTTTGCTGGGTAGAGTAATCTTGGTTGTAGGTTCTTGCTATTCATCACTTTGAATATTTCTTGCCACTCCCATCTGGCCTGCGTAGTTTCTGTTGAGAAATCAGCTGACAGTCTTATGGGTGCTCTCTTGTAGATAATTAACTGCTTTTCTCTTGCTGCTTTTAAGATTCTCTCTTTTTCTTTGCTCTTGGCATTTTAATTATGATGCATCTTGGTGTGGTCCTCTTTGGATTCCTTTTGTTTGGGGTTCTGTGCACTTCCTGAACTTTTAAGTCTATTTCTTTCACCAGTCATTATTTCTTCAAATAGGTTTTCAGTATCTTGCTCTCTCTCTTCTTTTGGCACCCCCATTATTCTGATGTTGGTACCCTTGAAGTTGTCCCAGAGGCTTCTTACATTATCTTCAAAATTTTGGATTCTTTTTGCTTTTTGCTTTTTCGGTTGAGTGTTTTTTGCTTCTTTGTATTTCAAATCTTTGACTTGATTCTTGTGTTCCTCTAGTCTGCTGTTGGGTCTGTGTATAATATTTTTTATTTCTGTGGGATCCCTTAACACGACCTGCGTGGTTCAGGGCCCACTCAGGGTCCGGTTTCTGGAGAAGGCTGCACACTAAAATGAAGAGAGAGACTGGAAAAGAGTTAATTTGGGAAAATGGGGGCCAGGCGGGAAGTCTACCTCTAGTGGGAAGACTAACCACTCTCTGGCCTTTTACCATTCCTTTTATTGAGATTCTGAAACAAAGACATCTCTTAAGGAGGAAGTTCCAACAGCAGAAAATCAACTTACATTTACATATGATTAACAAATTAAAGTTGCCTCAAGCACCACTATCTCAACTATACAATGAGTTAATGCCTCTGACCATTCAGAGCCATCAAGGTCGGCTAGCTCTTTTTACATTTTATCTCCTGTGACTATGCTAGGTTTTGGTTCCCTGTTCCTGGTTCCCTGCAATTTCAGTCAGTGTAGATTTAATTTCTAGTTGGTCCTTTTTCATATCCTTGAGGGTCTTGCTAAATTTATAGGTTTTTTTCTAGGAAATTCTTGAAAAACCTTATAACCATGGTTTTGAACTCTATATCCAGTCATTTATTTTCCTCCATTTCTTTCATTTGTGATCTGTTTCTTTGTCTCTGCATTTTTGCTGCTTCCCTGAGTTGGTAGGATAGCTTTGTGTGCTAGGTGTCCTATATGGCCCAGTGGCTTGGCCTCCCCAGTTAACTGAGGTGGACACTTAATATATATATATATTATTGATTTTTTTACAGAGAGGAAGGGAGAGGGACAGAGAGCTAGAAAATCGATGAGAGAGAAACATCGATCAGCTGCCTCCTGCACACCCCCACTAGGGATGTGCCCGCAACCAAGGTACATGCCTTTGACTGGAATTGAACCTGGAACTCTTTAGTCCACAGGCTGACACTCTATCCACTGAGCCAAACCGGTTTTGGCTAAGGTGGACAATTTTGGTGCACCCCTTTGTGGACTGTGTGTACAACCTTGTTATAGTTAAGTCTTGATTGTTGTTGGTATCACTGGGAGGAATTGACTTCTAAGCCAATTGGTTATGAGGATCAGCTGTGTCTATGCAAGGAGAACTTCTGTGATGGAGACAGCCTTATGAGACAAGTCTTGCAAAATTGCAAAAGCTTCTGTACTCAGCTTGGATGGGGCGTATTCTCAGGGCTGAGTAGATAGTCTTAGCTTCCCATCAGCCCTGCCCTATGATGCCCCTGGGTCTCAGTGTCCCTCGGTAATCACTGCAAGCACCTCTAAGAGTAAGCCACCCTCGAGTTTTGCCTGCTGTCAGACAGTCCAGTTTCTCCCCCAATGAATCTGGATTCCCAGATTCTTGCCTGGAACTGGGGTTCAGAACAGTGGGGAGCTTCCATTTCCCACATGCTAGGGAAAGCCAGAGGCACTGAGCAGTCAGTCCTTTCTTCATGCACTTGCGCATGTGCCTCCAGACCTCTGCCTTTCTCAAATCCCCTGAATTTCCCCTGTATAAGCTTGGGTCCCCAGGGTCTTGTCCAGAGCTTTTGTCTCCTTCCTGCTGAGAAAGCCAGCCAGGCACTCAGCCACTCTTACGTGTGTCTCTGTACCTTAGCCTTTTGCAGCTTCTCTGCTTCTCCGTGTGCTTTCCTCTTTCCTTCTAGTTGTAGAATTTCCACTCAGCCAGTTTTCCTGTGGTTCTGGATTATATTCATTTTGTCTTTTAGTTGAAGTTTTGAAATTGTTGTGTGAGGCAGCAGTTTAGGTGTTTCTCCCTTTAGTTTCTCCCCTATTAACTAAAATTTTTATTGATAGTTCATCTCAAGGTAAAATCGCCAAACATGCTATGAATCCAAAGCAGTCATATTTTGGAGGCTTTGGTCAGGGAAGAAGGTGCGGAATTGAGGTGCATGAGGAGAGGCGGGGAGGTAAGCAGGGCAGGGAGATGTGGAAAAGCGGTAGCCAGGAGTCCTGCATTAGGTTGTTCATAGGGTTCCAAATAGAAATGGCCATTGTTGCCTAAGAGGAGCTAGCTGCTCCCAACACCCAAAGAGCAGGTAAAGCAAGCAAGCAAACAAACAAAAAACCACCCTAAGTGACACAGCCTGCCACACCCTGCATTGTGAGCTTCACAGAGGAAACAGGTAGAGGCCAATGAATTAAGTTTTTCTTAAGTTTCCTTTTCAAGGCCTGTGAAAGCGATTGAGGAAGTGACTGAGCTATGAATCTAGCAAGCATAACTGATAAGCATAGTCAGATCAACCCATCAGGAGTCAAAACATCATCTCATCAACATCATCTCATCGCCTGCTGACTAAAGATAATAGCTGATGTTTGCAGACCACCAAGAATGCATGAAGTTGCATTCTATTCCCAGCCTCACCTTAGCCCCTTCCCCTTTGTAATCCTGCCCCCTGAACCTTGCTGTGAACAGGATTTGAATATAAGCGCCCTGTCTTCTTGGTTGGCTGGCCTTCTCAATAAACACCTTATATCACACATGTCAAACACATGGCCCGCGGGCCAAATCCGGCCCACCAGGCCTTGCAATGTGGCCCGCACCACGCTGTCATCACTGCACTCCGCTGCGTTCCGTCACAATGACGCTTGACATAGGAGGCTTGTGATCTCGCCGGCCGCCATACTTGCTATCTATTACGCATGCGCATAGATAACAAGTCACTCGAGATTCAGGAGGCGTGACCTATAGTCCGGCATCCGATGTGGTTGTGCGGGTGGCAGAGCAGAGAAGAGAGTGTGCGGGCATAAAAAATACACAGCAGAAGCTGCCAGTTCCTGGCATAAAGTGCAGGCATAAAAATCGCAACAGAATCTGCTATCTGTACCCAGCCAGGCATTTATTGACTGACTTTTTTTTTTTCTCCACTCTATCTGCCAAATCAAGCTATCCCTGTGCAGTTTTCAACTTTTTCCTTCTAACGCAGATTTCCAATAAACTACATCTTTTACTGCCAATATTGATCCCAAAATGTCCAGGAAAAGAAAAGTTGACGGTGAAGGCAGACAATTTAATGACAAATGGGAAAATGAATACATGTTTGTGCTTAGAGAGGGCAAACCAGTGTGTATATTGTGTTATGAGACAGTGTCGGTGATGAAAGAGTACAATATACGTCGTCATTTTGACACCAAACATAATGTTAAGTATGGCAAATATACTTTGGAAGAAAAGCATAAAATTGTTAAAGAACTAAAAGGCAAACTACAATCACAGCAGCAAATGTTTACAAAGGCTACGGCGAAAAATGATGCTGCAGTGAAAGCAAGCTTTATAGTGGCTGAAGAAATTGCCCGTACTTCAAGGTGTTTTTCAGAGGGTGCCTTTTTGAAGCAATGCATGCTAAAAGTGTGTGAGCAAGTATGCCCAGACCAGATACAGAGTTTTCAAAATGTCAGTTTGTCAAGAAACACCATTGCAGATAGAGTTCAAGAACTCTCAGGAAATCTATCATCACAGATGGCCGAACAGGCATGCAGTTATCTCGCTTTTTCACTTGCTATCGATGAAAGCACAGACAACACTGATACAGTGCAGCTGTCCATCTATATACGTGCTACGAAGACCGACCTCTCTGTCACTGAGGAACTTTTGGATGTAGCTGCCATGCATGGGACGACGACTGGTAGAGATATATTTGAGGCTGTGGAGAAATCTATAAATAATTTTAAATTACCCTGGGAAAAGTTGGTGGGGCTACCGATGGCGCACCTTCAATGTGCGGAGAAAAGAAAGGCTTGGTTGGACTAATGAAGGAAAGAATGCAAAAAAGTCACTGCCACACACCCTTGATTACTTATCATTGCATTATCCACCAAGAGGCTATGTGTGGAAAAGTTCTGGACATGAATGACATAATGACCACAGTCATTAAAACTATTAACTTTATACGGGCATGTGGCCTGAATCATCGCCAGTTCCAGCAGTTTTTACAGGAGGTGGGTGCAGAGCATGGAGACGTGCCATACCACACAGAAGTAAGATGGCTGAACAAGAGCGCAGTCCTCAAAAGATTTTTTGAGCTCAGAGAACAAATTGCTCTTTTCATGGAAAGTAAAGGAAAGCCCTTGCCTGAACTGTCGGATCCCGCCTGGCTATGTGATTTTGCTATGATGTGTGACATATGCGAGCATCTCGCCCAACTGAATCTGAAGCTGCAGGGACGCAAACAAGTCATCACGAAGATGTCTGACATGATCACAGCATTCCAGCGTAAACTTCAACTATGGAAGTCCCAACTGGAACAGGACAATCTTGCCCACTTTCCCGTTTGTTTGAGTATCTCAACCACTATTTCTGGTACTTTTCCTTGCAGTCGGCTGGCTACCAAAGTTAGCCGTTTACTAAGTGAATTTGAGCGGCGCTTCTCTGACTTTAGAACACAGCACTCAGGCTTTGACATCTTTGCGAATCCTTTTACAGTTGATGTCAACAATGTGCCCCATCACCTTCAGATGGAGATAATCGAGCTTCAGTCTGACAGTGGCCTGAAATCAAGGTTTCAGGATGTTGAAATTGAGGACTTCTACCCTCTACTGCCCCCTGACTCAATGCCAGAGCTCCGACTTCATGCTGCCCGTATTCTATCCATGTTCGGGAGCACCTATCTTTGTGAACAGATGTTTTCAATAATGAATCTGAACAAAAACAAGCACAGATCACGCATTACCGATGACAACCTCCATGCTGTTTTGCGGGTTGCTACAGCCCAAGAAATAAAACTGAACATTGACTCATTGATCCGGGGAAAACGGTGTCAGACATCTAGCCAGAAAACAAAACAATGAGCATTTTAGGTACATTCCAATATTACTGTTTTGCTTGATACCAATATTACTGTTTTGCTTGATAGCATGTGAGTTGGTTAACAGCACTGTTAAGGAAAAGATTGTTCCACTCATTTTAAATTCACATTTCTGGTTAACATTGTCAGTTTATGACTGTTCAGTAAACCATTCGGCCCGTGATTTAGGCTGGATTTTAGATTTTGGCCCCTTCTCTGATTGAGTTCGACACCCCTGCCTTATATGATTCAATGCTGCCTTTGTTATTAGGCACAACAATAGGTAGCCCGAGCCCAACTGGGGGTTTCCTGGTAACATATTTACCATGCATTACATCCCGAATATCCTGTAATCCCTTCACTTTCCACAGCAGTGTGTCCAGTGCTGAGTCAAAGGCAGGTGCTGTTTCACAACTGCAAAACAGTATAACCAACCCCAATTACAAGCCAGTTTCAGGAGAGACAGATAGGATGCTGAGGTCTTGACGTTTTCAGGCAAGCAGTGACACAGAGCCAGGGAAGTATGTTCAGTTGCATCATCTTCAGCAAAAGTATTTGGGAGACAAAATTATATTCCATGCATAGAACCAGATCTATGAAATGGTACAATGGAGGAGAAAAGGGCCATTTAGATAGTTCACTGAGTAAGAAAGAACATTTTACATCTCAGAGAAGCACCCAGGAGGAAACTGGAAGCATGGTAGGGGAGCTCAGCTCATCCTGAGCAGCTATAGCATTTGAAGTGGATCTTTTCTGATGGCTCAGATTCTGGCAAAAAGTTTGTTGAGATTCCATTCAAGGTCAAGTAGCAACTAGCAGCAGTCAGAAGATTCCCAGAGAAAACTAAGCTAAAGAGATATGTCTCAGACAGATCAAATCCTGGAAAAGCTGTTAATCAATGCTAAAAAGGCCAGTGCTTGGGGAGTCTTAGCTCATGTTAGTTGCATCTATTGAATACTTCGGTAGAACTGAATCTACCATAGACTAATGACACTGAAGGAGACTCCCTTTCCTCTTACTATGAAAGGATTATCTTATCTCCATGATATGGGTAAGGAGTTCTTGTTAATGTGGAAGAGAAGTTTCTGGCATTCAACTGCTTCCAACTGTCAGAGTAAAAGAAGTTTTTTTGTTCCAAGTTGATGGGATTCATAATTATTAGACTCATTTCACTGTTTTTGTTTAGCTTCTAATTTCAACCTGATCTAATCTTTTTGGTCCATCCTAGATTCATTTTTCAGATGGGAAAATGAAGCGCCACAACACTGTTCATCTCCGTCTTTTCTACCTCACATTCTGTACCTCCACTCTCATCCCACCTGTTTACAAGTTGGTGAAAATCAAGCCAACCAATAAGAGAGACTGAAGCATAGATGACACAGCTTTTTTACATAGTTAGTGTCTAGGAAATGTTTAGATGTCTGTCTCATGTCCAGTTCCATATTCAGATTCTTGCCTCGCTACTGCTCTGCACCTACTCAAATTTATTCTTACCTGCACATTCAGAGTGTCATTTTCCCAAGATGAACTGAAGTTTACTGATGTATAGTGAGGATCAGGGTAGGTCTCTTCATTTGAAGAATGGGGCAATAAGAATTATAGAATGATTGATTCATCATGGGACTTGATTCTACCATGTAGCTCCCCTTAGTCTCAGAAGGTGAGTGGAGAAAGGACAAGTGTCCTATTTTCCTAGGAATCAAAGGCCACTTTGAAGACTTTGTAGGAAGAAATCACACATTCCCCAGTCTGTATTCCACAGAACTTGGTCATGGAATAAGCCTTTTCCCCAAATGTCAAACAAGTTGGCCATGAAGACAGGAGACAAAGCCAGGCAGGCCTATCCCCCAACTGGCTGCTCTAGCCAAGTGAGAACAAACTGGATCCTTAAAACAGTAAGGATTGGTGAACAGTCAGTCCATATTCAAAACTTCTTTCCAAATCAAACTTTGCTATGGTTAGTAGTGAAGTTGTCTCCATCATAGTGAGAGAATCCTTCCAATCACCAGATAAATTATGTATGAAATACAGTGGTGCCTCGCATAAAGAACGCCTCGCACAGCGAACGCTGCACACAACGAACTTCATTTCATGATTCATACAACGAACTTCATTTCACACAACGAAGTCGCCCGAGCTTCCACGACCGCTTTGCCCGAGCTTCCACGACTGCTTCGCCCAAGCTTCCACGATCACTGCCGATGTATTGCATCCTTCCGCGCAGGCACTGCAGGCAGTCGTTAGTCACTGCGCTTAAGCACGTATCGCGGCAATCGTTCTTCATTACGAATTAAATCACGCACGTATCACAGCAGTCGTCCTTTTAAGTTAAACTCAATATTTTTTTTATATCATGGCTTCTAAAAAAAGCAGGAAGGTGATTTCTGTTGAAATGAAATAGGAAATAATTAGAAGGAGTGAATGTGGGGTAAAACAGTGTGACCTCGTCAAAGAGTTTGGCCTCAGCAAGACCACCATTTTCACCATTTTGACAAATAAGGATGCAATCAAATCAGCCAAAGTAGCCAAAGGAGTATCAAAACTATTTCATGAAAAACATAGGTCTTCAATCCACGAGGAAATGGAGAGGCTATTAGCGATTTGGATTAAGGACAGGCAGGTGAAAGGTGACGTAACAACCCAAGATATTATCTGTCACAAAGCCAAGAGAATTTATGACGATCTAAAGAAAAACGTCCCTGGAAGTAGCAGCAATCAAGATAATGAAGAAGAATTCAAAGCCAGCAGGGGGTGGTTTTTTAGATTTAAGAAAGGGTGTGGAATCCACAGCGTGACTATGCATGGTGAGGCTGGCAGTGCTGACAAGAAAGAAGCAGAAAAGTTCTCTATTAACTTTCAAAAATGTATTAAGGATGAAGGATACTGCCACAACAAGTGTTCAATGCCGATGAAACGGGTCTTTTCTGGAAAAGAATGCCGAGCAGAACCTTCATTACAAAAGAGGAGAAGAAATTGCCAGGACACAAAGCCATGAAGGACAGACTTACCCTTATGTTTTCGTCTAATGCCAGCGGAGACCTCAAGATCAAACCTCTATTGGTTTATCACTCTGAAAATCCAAGAATTTTCAAGAAAAATAATGTTATTAAGTCCAAACTGCCCATCCATTGGAAGTCCAATCAAAAAGCCTGGGTGACCCAAGTTATCTTCAACGAATGGATTCTGGAAACCTTTGCTCCTGCCGTGAAGAAATTCTTGCTGGAAAAAGAACTGCCGCTCAAAGCCCTTCTGATACTTGACAATGCCCCTTCTCACCCAAAAGACCTAGAGGAAATATTGCAGGAAAATTATCCTTTTATCAAGGTGCAGTATTTGCCACCAAACACCACATCCATTCTTCAGCCAATGGATCAGCAAGTTATTGCGAACTTTAAAAAACTCTACACTAGAGCCCTCTTTAATAAGGTGTTTGAAGAATGCGAGTTTGGTGGAGACAATATGACTATCCGAAAGTTTTGGAAGGAGAAATTTGATGTCCTTATGACAATACGACTTATACAGAAGGCCTGGGAAGAAGTGTCACAAAGGACCCTCATTTCTGCTTGGAAGATGCTTGTGCCTTCGTGGACCCAGGAAGAAGCAGTAGTTGATGACACAGAAGTGGTGAAGGACATCATCACAGTGGCCCAAAGGTTGGAATTAGAGGTAGAGGAAGAGGATGTAGAGGAGCTTATTGAGGAACACGAAGAAGAGCTGACAACTGAAGAGCTCCAAGCACTTCTGGTCCAGCAACAGGACAATGCTCAAAGGGAAGTGTCATCTGATAATGAGGAGCAACAATCAAACAATCAACCAATCCCAACTGCTGACATCAAGAACATCCTGGTCAAATGGAAAGCAGTTCAGGAGTTTACCAATGCCCACTATCCGGATTCAGCTGAAGCAAACAGGATCAACGATCTTTACTCCGATACTCTTGTCCGTTATTTCCGGCAGATGTTGGAGAAAAGAGAAAAACAAACGACTTTGGACAGGTTTTTCATGAAACCATCGGCCAAAAAGCAGAAAATGGATGAAGATGTGCAAGATTCGGTAGACTCTACTTAGTCTGTCTTAAAATTAAAAAAATGTGTGTTTTTTTTTAAAAAAAAATTATGTTTTTAGATGTATCTAAATAAAAATAATAACAAAAAATTTATCTTTTTTTATGTCATCTTAGCATATTTTATGCTACAGAACGAATTATTTTTTTTAACATGTATTGTTATGGGAAAACGCGTTTCACATAACGAACTTTTCGCATAACAAACTTGCTCCTGGAACGAATTAAGTTCGTTGTGTGAGGCACCACTGTAGATATTATTTGAAGGGTATGATTCTTCTCTGCTCTGCTCCTCTGCTTCCTGCACCATAACCAACCCCTTTCAACCCTGCTCTGTACCTAAGTTGAGTAGGAGAAAAATGATGTTGATTCTCAAGTTTCCTCTAGTGTCCATGCAGATGGTTGACCCAGATTACCATGAGCAGAGATAGCAGCAGCTTTACTGCCCTTATAGGTGGTTTAGAAAGGCCTTGTGGCTTCTATTTGATGCCTGAAATATATTGACTTGGTAAAAAATGGGAGGAAAATGAACATCCAATAGGAGACACTTTAATGGAACAAATGAAGAAGGGCTAGAACCCCCCTCAAAATTTCATGCACAACTACAAAGTCATAGAACATTAGAAATGACTATGAAATTACAGATAAAACCGATAAAACCTACTCCCCTCCTTTTGAAAGCCAATAAAGGATTAAAAGGGTGAAATGACAGGGTGAAGGTGATTCAGCTGTTAGTACAGAGGTTGGAGTAGATCTTCAACAATTTGCTCCCCAGTCAGCTGCTCCCCATCACAGTGCTGCCTTCCACTAAAAGTCCAAACTGATCCTCTGCTATCCCAATTATTATTTGCTTTGAGTTCTGTGACATTTCTCATAGGGCCCCTTCCACCAGGCATCATGTGCACATGTGCACTGCACCTGGTAGCCAGGAGCTCTTCCTGGCAGAGCACAGGTTCAAGCAATAAAAGTTCAGCAGCAGGGCCAAGGGAGCCCCTTTATATTAAGCCACAAGTCGGCTAAAGTATGCACATGCAAGCTGCTTCCTCCACTGTTTGCTCAGTAACTCATTCTCCTAAAAAACAAAAAGAATAAAAACAGAAACAGAAGAGAGAAATGAGAAATGAAGATAATAGACGAGAGAACAAGACAGGGGAAAAGAAATGAGTGGATTTCCAGAATTTTGTGGCACCTCCCTCTCCTTACCCAAACAATTTATGTAATCCCTGTTGTGTGGTACCAACTTTCTTTGCAACCCTGGGTGCACATCATCCCATTATAAAAATGATAATGCTAAAAAAATAATATTGCCTCTGCAATGTCTTTCTTTACCCAAATACTTTATTAGCATAGAAGATTGATGTTAGAACCAAATACTGTATTCTACAGAGGCT
This sequence comes from Pipistrellus kuhlii, assembly GCF_014108245.1. Classification (NCBI taxonomy): domain Eukaryota; kingdom Metazoa; phylum Chordata; class Mammalia; order Chiroptera; family Vespertilionidae; genus Pipistrellus; species Pipistrellus kuhlii. The sequence continues at coordinate 73,268 of NW_023425533.1, forward strand.
AGGTTTCCTTTGACAATAAGAAGTAAGTAATCTGGAAGAGGAAGCTGTGTTCTCCAGGAGGCAAATATGTACATGTCATGGGCAGCCTTTGGTTCTCTTGTTTTGAGAGACCCCCACTCCTAAAAGAGTTAGTAGAGGGTCCAGCAACCATGCACTTAGCTGGTCTCTTGGAGAATTTGACACCATTCCCCTTTGTTTCAGGTAGATCTTCCCCACATAGAAGTAATTCTGCCTCTACAAAGTTGACTGTGTCAGGCACCATGTTAGATTATTCTAGAGTCATGGTTTCCATCAGCTCAGATGGCAAGTAGAGAGCCAGGCTCATCAGCATCCAACAGTCTTTCCACAACAACACTGAACCCTGTGGATAGGCTGAGTGAGGCCTAGCTCATTGGATATATTTGCTAAATGTGTTGAAAGAATGCATGAATCAGGAATGGAGAATCTTGATAGAAGAAGCTCACAGTGAGGGCTCCTCTTTCTACTCTAAGAACCAGGCAGAATGACAGTGTGTGTTATCCAATGCCTTATTATTATTATTTTTTAATTTTTAAAATAGTTATTGTGTTTTAAAAAATATTTTTATTGATTTCAGAAAGGAAATTAGAGGGAGAGAGAGTAGAAACATCAATGATGATAGAGAATAATTGATTGGCTGCCTCCTGCACTGGGGCTCAAGCCTGCAACCTAGACATGTGCTCTGACCGGGAAAAGAACCATGACCTCCCAGTTTATAAGTGAACGCTTAACCACTGAGCAATGTCATCTGGGCTAAATCTTTACTGTTGAACGTATTACAGATGTCTCCCCTCTCCCAAATTGCTTCCCTCCACCAGATTTCAGCCCTACCCCATCCCATGCCTTCATATCCTATTGTCTATGGCAACAGATAATGCATATATGTATATACGATCTTTGGTTAATCTCTTCCCACCACCTCTCCCCCACTTTTCTCTGAGATTCATCAGTCTTTTCCATGTTTTCATGCCTCTCATTCTATTTTATTTGCCAGTTTATTTTGTTCATTAGATTTCTTGTTCATTTATTTTTATTTTTTTAATTAATTTATTTATTTGCTGGGGGAAGCATTTTATTTTTTATTTTTATTTTATTATTATTATTTTTAAATATATTTTATTGATTTTTTTGCCCCCCTCCCTCCCATACATATCCTCCCTCCCCAGAATTTTATGTCCATTGGTTGTACTTATATGCATGTATACAAGTCCTTCAGTTGATCTATTATCTCCCCCAGATCGTTTATTTTTAGATTCAATTATTAATTCCTCTTCCTCCTCCTCCTCCTTTTCCTCCTCCTCCTCCTCCACCCTCATTCTCCCCCTTCGAATACCCTTCAACATTTCATATAATACTGCTTTGGTGGTGATGAACTCCTTTAGCTTTTTTTTTTTTTTTCTCTGTGAAGTTTTTTGTCTGACCTACAATTCTGTGGGGAAGCATGGGACTTGGTTGGAAAGTCTATAAGGAGGAATTTTTTTTTTTTTTTTGCCCCCTTATTATAATTTTTATTTTATTTTTTATTAAGGTATTATATGTGTACATATCTTTCCATTGCACGTGTTTTCCCCCCACCCTCATACTCATACATGCCCTTCCCCTCCCCCTCCAGAGTTTTTTGTCCATTGGTTTTGCTTATGTGCATGCATACAAGTCCTATAAGGAGGAATTTTTAAAACATCGAGGGCCTCCAGGGGGAACTTGCCAAAGAAGGTAGACTCTGCCTTGACTTTTCAAAACAAGTCTGAGCCCCTGTGTGTTTTGCTGGAATCTTTATGTTTAGACTTCAAAACATCCTTGATTAAAGGACGCATATGTTTTCTCAAGGATGCTTACCATATTGATAGTATCTAATAGTTAATTTTAGTTCAAGCTATTGTCACAATAAAAGCCTAAGCAGACAGGTGAGGGGGGGCTGATTTGTCCATGTAGCCAAGCAGTCCCTTAGCCCTTTCTTTAACAGAAATATGTCAGAGTGATCCATTCATCATTGCTCAGGGTCTGCCAGTTAGTCCTGTCACAATTCTAAATAATAGATTTGCTGGGTAGAGTAATCTTGGTTGTAGGTCCTTGGTATTCACCACTTTGAATATTTCTTGCCACTCCCTTCTGGCCTGCAAAATTTCTGTTGAAAAATAAGCTGACAGTCTTATGGGCACTCCCTTGTAGGTACTAACTGCTTTTCTCTAGCTGTTTTTAATATTCTCTCTTTGTCTTTTGCCCTTGGCATTTTAATTATGATATGTCTTGGTGTTGGCCTCTTTGGGTTCCTCTTGTTTGGGATTCTGCACTTCCTGGACTTGTAAGACTATTTCTTTCACCAGGTGAGGGAAGTTTTCAGTCATTATTTCTTCAAATAGGTTTTCAATATCTTGCTCTGTCTCTTTTTCTGGCACCCATATAATGTGAATGTTGATATGTTTGAAGTTGTCCCAGAGGCTCCTTACATTATCTTCATATTTTTGGACTTGTTTATCTTTTTGTTTTTCTGGTTGGGTGTTTTTTGCCTTTTCATATTCTAAATAATTGATTTGATTCTCAGAATCCTCTACTAAACTATTGAATCCCTGTAAAGTATTCTTTATTTCTATTAAGTATATACTTAATTTCTGACTCGTCCCTTTTCATGACTTTGACATTCTCACTAAGATCCTTGAAAGTCTCACTAAGTCCCTTGAAGCTCTCATTGAGTACTTTGAAGCTCTCATTAAGATCATTGAGTAACCTTATAACCATGATTTTGAACTCTGTATCTACTAGTTTGCTTGCTTCCATTTCTTTTATTTGTGACATGTTCCTTTGTCTCGCATTTTGGCTGCTTTCCTGTGTTTTTTAATTTAATTTTATTTTTTTATTGTCTAAAGTTTTACATATGTTTTCTTTTCCCCCAATTGACTCCCCCGTCCATTCCCACCACCAGGCAAGCCCCCACCACCCCAGTGTCTGTGTCCATTGGTTATGCTAATATGCATGCATACAAGTCCTTTGGTTGATATCTAACCCCCTATCCCCTATCATTTGTTTCTAGATCAGTCTATTCTTGTTCATCAAATTATGTTGATCATTATATCCCACATATGAGTGAGATAATGCGATATTTATCTTTCTCTGACTGGCTTATTTCACTTAGCATAATGTTCTCCAGTTCCATTCATGTTGTTGCAAATGTTAAAAGTTCCTTCTTTTTTATAGTGGCATAGTATTCCATTGTGTAGATATACCACAGTTTTTAAAATCCAGTCATCTGCTGATGGGCACCTAGGCTGTTTCCAAATCTTAGCTATAGTAAATTGTGCTGCTATGAACATAGGGTTGCATATATCCTTTCTGATTGGTGTTTCTGTTTTCTTGCAAGAAAGTCCTAGGAGTGGAATTACTGGGTCAAATGGGAGTTCCATTTTTACCCTGTGTCTGTTTCTTTGTATTACCCTGTTTTCCCGAAAATAAGACAGTGTCTTATATTAATTTTTTCTCCCAAAGTTGTACTAGGTCTTATTTTCAGGGGATGTCTTATCTTTCCATGTGCTAGGTCTTATTTTTGGGGAAACACAGGTAGGTAGAGCTGCTCTGTCTGTGGAATTGGTAGAGTGTAGTAGTTATTTTGTAGGGCCCAGTGACTCAGCCGTCCCAGTGACCTGAGCTGGACATTCTAGGTGCTCCCTACACTTTCTTGTTATAGTTGAGCCTTGATTTCTCTTGGCATAACTTGAAGGAATTTACCTCCAGGCCAATTGGCTGTGAGGACCAGCTGCGACTACAGTGGAAGAGCTGCTGTGTAGGAGACATCCCTATAGAGCAGGACTTGCTTCAGTGGCTCTTTGGTGCTTACTGACTCTGCCCCTTGAATGTGTTGCTTGTGGATGTGTATAGTTGTAATCTGGTATGGTCTGAAGCTGTCCACTGAGTGCACTGCCTCTGAGGCTTCTTGGAATTGCAAAGTCAGCCACTGCCTGGGGCCACCAGGCAGGAGCTATAGAGATGCCAAAGATTTGTATTGGACTTAGAAATGACCAGACGAGGCCCAGCTGTGAAGCAAGGCAGCTGGAGCTAGTGCCAGACCTTGGGCATTTTATTGATAGGTTTGTGACACATGATGCCAGCTGCTGCTTGTTTGAAAGATTTTAGCAAAATCTGAAGTCTGACCTAGGACAGGCCATTCAAACTGTAAACAGTTTGGGTGGCATGGTAAATTGGATGGGGTGGGGTCTCAGGGAATCACCATGGTTGAGGGGTCAGTGTTAGTCAGGCTGATAGAGACTCATATATGGCTGCTAATCATCCCTGTGATGCGGGAGGTCCCTTCACAGGAAAAATGACCCCTGCAAGCATCCCATCTGGGAAAAGCTGCCCCTGAGTTCCTGTCCCAATGCCAGACAATCCAGTTCCTCCCTGTATGTCCCTGGGTCCCCCAAAACCGCCTAGTGCTGGAGTTCAGATGGATTGAGTGCGAGTAAGTTCATGCACTAGCCCTTTACAAGGAACACCTGGGTCTCCAGCAGCCTCTGGTATTTGCAGCTTGAAGTTACAAAGGCTTCTCTTCCCAGTTCTGGAACTCTGGGCCGTGGGTCTGGTGTGGACCTGGGACCCCTTTATCCTTACGGGGGCTTCTTCAGCTGAGCTATTCCTCCTGATAAAAAAAAAAAAAAGTGGCACATGCCGAAACCGGTTTGGCTCAGTGGATAGAGCGTCGGCCTGCGGACTGAAAGGTCCCAGGTTCGATTCAGGTCAAGGGCATGTACCTTAATTTCGGGCACATCCCCAGTAGGGGGTGTGCAAGAGGCAGCTGATCCATGTTTCTAACTCTCTACCCCTCTCTTCCTCTCTGTAAAAACTCAATAAAATATATTTTTTTAAAAAGTGGCACACGTGGGTTCAGCCCATTCTATGCTTCTGCCCCTCCTATTAGCCTAAATGTGCTTTCTTCTTTACTTCTGTAGCTTTAGATCTTCTACTCCACCAGATTTTAAGTGGTTCTGAATTATGATTGTTCTGTATTTTAGTTGTAATTTTGATGCAGTTGTGAAAGGCAGTGAGTACCAATGTTTACCTATGCCACCATCTTGGTTCTCAAGACCTTTTTATTTATTTATTTATTTATTTTTTCTTTAGTGTTCTTTTTTTTTATTTAAATAAATCTTTATTGTTCAGATTATTACAAATGTGATCCTCTTCCCCCCCTAATTGCTCCCCTTCACCAGGTTCCCACCCCACCCTCTGTCCTTTTCCCATCCCCCATTGTCCTCATCCATAGTTGCAGTTTTTGTTCAGTCTCTTCCCGCACCCCCACTCCCCTTTTCCCTGAGAATCGTCAGTCCACTCCCCTTCCATACCTCTGATTCTATTATATTCACCAGTTAATATTGTTCATCAGATTTTTAAATTCCCTTGGTTTTTAGATTCACTTGTTGATAGCTACATATTTGTTGATCATAGTTTTTATCTTTATCTTCTTCCTCTTCCTAAATAACCTCCTTCAGCAATTCATATAATTCTGGTTTGGTGGTGATGAACTCTTTTAGCTTTTTTTTATTTGTGAAGCTCTTTATCTGTCCTTTGATTCTGAGTGATAGCTTTGCTGGGTAGATTATTTTTGGCTGTAGGTTCTTGTTATTCATCACCTTGAATATTTCTTGCCATTCCCGTCTGGCCTGCATGGTTTCTGTTGAGAAATCAGCTGACAATCATATGGGTGCTCCTTTATAGGTCACTACCTGCTTTTCTCTTGCTGCTTTTAATATTCTCTCTTTGTCTTTTGCTCTTGGAATTCTAATTATTATATGTCTTGGTGTGGTCCTCCTTGGATTCCTTTTGTTTGGGGTTCTGCGGGCTTCCTGGACTTGTAAGTCTATTTCTTTCCCCAAATGGGGGAAGTTTTCTGTCACTATTTCTTCTAGTACTCTTTCGGTATCTTGCTCTCTCTCTTCTGGAATCCCCATAATTCTGATGTTGGTTCGCTTGAAATTGTCCCAGAGGTTTCTTACACTATCTTCAACTTTCTGGATTCTCTTATCTTCTCCCTTCTGCAGAGGAGTGTCCTCTGGCTTTTTGTGTTCTAAATCTTTGTCTTGATTCTTGCGATCTTCCAGTCTGTTTTTAGGACTTTGTATAATATTTTTTATTTCAGACAATGTTTTCTTCATTTCTTGTTGATCCCTTATTATTTCTAGTTGCTCCCTTTTCATATCCTCATAGGTCTCATTTATTTTATCGGCCTTTTTTAGGATATTGTTGAATAACCTTATAACTGTAGTTTTGAACTCAATGTCTTTTCTTTTCCTCCATCTCCTTCCTTTGTGTCCTTCTTCTTGTCTGCATTTTAGTTGTTTCCCTGATTTGATGGAATAGCTTTGTGTGCTAGGTGTTCTGGTAGAGCCCAGTAGCACAGCCTTCCCAGTTACCTGCAGTGGACAGTCTTGGTGTAGCCCTTTGTGGGCTGTGTGTGCTGTCTTGTTGTTAAGCCTTGCTTATTGTTGGTATCACTGGGAAGCGTTGATCTCCAAGCCAATTGGCTGTGAGGATCAGCAGTGTCTCAGCTAGGAGGGTTTCTGTACTCTGCTTGAATAGGGCGGGGTCTCGGGGTGGCGCAGACAATCTTTGGTTCCCTGTCAGTCTCGCCTTAGAAAAGTCCTGTTCATGGAGAGTTTTGGAAGATTGGTTGCAGGCGCGTGCACCTCTTTGGTAAAGGCGCAGACAAGCTTTGGATTCCTGCAAGTCTCTCCTTAGAGAAAGCCAGCCTCTGGGAGAGCTTCTGTGCTCAGCCACAGGTAGGGCAGAGTCTCGGGTTGGTGCAGACAAACTTTGTTTTCCCTTTGGCTCCTCCCCAAGTCCCGCAGTAATGGCCTCTGGCTTCACACACCTCCAAGAGATCTCTGCCCACTGCCTGACAGTCTGGCCTCTCCCTGTCTGGGGCCGTTTATCAGAGCAATAGGGTGATTCTGTTTTCCTCTCGGACAAGAAAGCCAGCCGCGTTAGCTGTTTGCCCTCTCTGCGCCAGGAGTAAGCCAGTAGCGAACTCAGCCGGGCCCGCCCTCTCTGCATGCAGGGAGTAAGCCAGCAGCAATCTCGGTCTGGCCCTTCCTCTCCGCACCGGGATTAAGCCAGCGCCTTTTCGCGCACACAGTTCTCCGTACCTTCACAGTTCCTGAGGTTCAGCATGCCTTCTCTCTCCTTCCCAGATGGCAGAGCCTCCTCTCAGCCAGCAGTCTGGCGCTTCAGGGCAATGCCTCCCCTGTTTTTCAGTTCTAAATTCAAATTTGTTGTGGTAGGCTGCATTCGGGTGTCTACCCTATGCCGCCATCTTGGTTTCTCCCTCTCTTTAGTGTTCTGAGTGCCAAGACCTTTTTATTTATTGACCAGACTCCCTCCAAATAATGCTGATTAAAGGACTTGCCTGGACCCTGTTCCCATTAATTGAGTTAGGACAAGATCTTCCTTTTAAAACCTCTTCTGAAAGTAGTGTGGAAGGGGAAGGCTTTGGCACTAGACTACCTGGGTTTAAATCCTTGCTCTACCACCTATTAGCTGTGTGACATTTTATAAGTAACTTAATCAGTCTAAGCTTCTGTGTCCTCTGTTTAGTGAGATAATAAATAATACGTGTGCCATCAGGGTGGTTGTGAAGATTAAAAGGGATAATAGGCAAAGTTTTAATGTAGGGCCAGATACATAGTCAGTACTTGACAAACTATCATTATTCTTAGCTCTGGAGTACCTTCTTTTCTTTCATCTGTTCTGTGGCCAAAAGTGGTTTTACTGCAGTGTGTCCCCCAGCTGGGGTACCAGAATGGAGGATGTGGGCTTTGGAGAGAATACCACATAAAGCTCACTCAGAGCAAAGACCAGTGCTTACTAGACTGATAAAACTGCAGCTGATGAAACATCTTGGATGAGGGTTTAGCTCTTGGAGAAGGGATATGGTTAAAATATTTCTCTGGGGTGGGGAGAAGAAAATTTAGGGGACAGACAGAATAAACAGGAGATAGGCAGCAGGGAGGGAAAGGATGGGGAGACATGGGAAGGAAAGGTTTGGGAGAGAAAGGGAGGGGTTGGAGAGCTGAGGAGAAGCTAAATTGCGACTAGAGCATTAAGCACAAATAAGGGGAAATAAAATCAATGTTTTTATTGAAAAGAAGATCAAGGAAGAAATATCCCTGTTTGGAGAAATCTTATGGAGAAAGGAGCAGGTGCTGGTGGCCTTTGACGCTGGTTGCCATGGTGATGCTATATGTCTATTTTCCCATTACTCTGTGAATCTGACAGCTGATAGTTTCTTTCTGCTCTGGTTTCTAAATCCAGGGCTTATTCCTTGGTGAAGCTTTGATGTTTCCATGTTGAGCATTTTAGTTATGCTGCAGAGCCTGCTGGCTGATTGTCAGGGCTCCTTTTTGATAAGAAAGAAAATGGAGAGAGGGTGCATGCTGGGTTGCTGGAGGGAGAAGCACTTTCTGCAGCTCTTTCCAGAAAGACGAGAAGGCAAGTTTAGCAAGTAGGAAGCACTTTAGCCAGAGGGATTTGGATGCCAGGGGATCTTTTAGTGACTCCTCCCTTTTCAGAATGAATCTAGGTGGGCACTTTAAGAAACTAATGTGAGGGGACTTTTCCCCCTCCCTACTTGGGATTCCATTTTGTAGGATTCTTCCCTCTCCCCCCGTGGAAGCTATACTTGTTCTTCAATAAATCTCCACCTTTGCTATACCAAAAAAAAAAAAAAAAGAAAAGAAAAGAAAAAAATAAAAAATAAACTAAGGTGACCAATTCTCATGAGGGCTTTCCTGGGACATGGAATACAATGAACAGAATCCTAGACAAACAGGATGGTTGGTAACCTTAAGAAAAAAAAAAAAACCTACTCAGAAAGTCCAAGACGAGAGGAGCCCACACTCTTTAGAGCCTGAAATTAAAATAATTGTATTTAGGGGCCAAGAAAGCTCTTGAGAGAGAGTCACTATTTAACCCAGGATCACAGGTCATAATTTCATAGCTTGGTTTTTGCCACCAAGTCATCTTCCTTGTGCTAGAGAATATAAAGAAGTTCTTCAAGTTCCAGTAACATCAGAACCATTTGGGGATCTTGTTAAAATGCAAATTCTTGGGCCCTACACAAACCTGCTTAATCCAAGTTACCAGGGAACAGTGCGGCCCAGGCATCTACATTTTATCTAGCTTTCTAGCCAACTCTGATGCATGAAGTCTGAGGGCTGGACATGGAAAACCTGGGTGGCAGCAGTCAGAAAGTTTATTTGACAAGTAAAAGCCAACAGTCATTCAGGCCCAGAGAACCTGACTCTGCCAAGAAAAAGGGGCTTGGAAATACCTTGGCCCAGGGTGGAGGTCACACCTCTACCTCCTGCACCCACCACTCTGGACTCTCAGAGTTCTTTCCTAGCCTCTTACTTGATCTTACTAATAGAGGGGTTCATGCCATCTTGCTTTTTATTTGCTTTTGTTTAGTACAATTTGAGATCTCACATTCATGTGTGTGATTCTTCATAAATGCCACTTGCCCGCCTCCCCACTATACTGTAAGCTGCTTAGGTCAAGGCCCTTGCCTGTTTTTTCTTTGCTGAGCATCCTACAGCTCCTGGTGCATGGCCAGGCACAGGATAAGTGGCAGCTAAATATTTTGGAATTCATGCATGGATTAATAAATAAAAGAATCATTGGGAAGCATTGGTGGCAGCCCCAGATTGGCCAATAATACTGAGTGGCAATCCTCCATGGGCCAGTCCTAGTTGCTCTGTTGGCAAAGTTGCTTGCAACACCATCAGTGGCCTTGAAAGGTGACAAGCCAGGGCCCTCTTTTCACAGGTTCCCATATAAAGCCAGCAGAGGAGCCAAGGCAGCCAGGTTGTGGTAAGAGCCAGTGGGTGTGCTACATTTCCTGTTTGTTGGCTGGACACCAGGAGGTTGTGGGTGGGAAGGCACTGGGACTTGCTGCCCTCTTGCCCTGGCCCTGTTTCTGGCTCATGGGTGGGCATAGAAAGGGAGCAGAATTTGCCACCCAAAATATGCCTCATAAGCATAAGGATTATTTTAGACTGATTATTCAAAACAAAACAGTAGACATAGGATAAATTCTGAAAACTGAGTATGATACCCTTTTGTTAGAGACCTTTATATTAATAAAAGATGTCTCCATTTGTAAGGGTGTCTCCCTCCATAGCAGGAAGAGGAGATTGACTAAATCTCTAGAAACTTATCAATGGAGAAGGCAGGCTCTTAAATCTGCATAACAGTCTTACCCTGTTCAAGGTGTTTTGCCTTCCTTAATTTGCCCCTCCCCCTTCCGCTACCAACATCTTCTTTTGTTTCTAACTGGAGAGATATTTAAGGTGGTGTCTTGGGTAATTTGGGTGAGTTACTCAGTTTTTCTGGGTCTTTTCTCAGTGTACAGGAGATAATACATGTTACAATATGAAACTTTTGTTTGCTTTTCTCCTGTTAATTTGTCTTTTATTACAGAGAATATCATCAAGAACCTAGAAAGAGAGAAATTATTTTTCTCTCCCCTCCCCCATAGTTCTTACTCTGCTGTATGCAGAATTGGGGGCAGGAAGCTTCAGGAGCCAGGGAGTATTGGTCTCTATGGCAATGTTCCCAAGGGTGCTTGAAAATGAAGAGGGCATTTGCAAAGAATCACACATGACGTGCATTTATCTGCATGCATTCTGAAGAGCTCTCTCAGGCAACCTGCAAACCACATCTTCTCATCCTCAGAATGTCATGCGTCCTCTGGAATGAAAAGCCAGGTTTCAGTGACTTGAACACTGGGACCAATGCTAGACCTGAAAGATCACACTGTTAAACAACTCAAATTCTGCAGAATGAGGATCTGTGATGAGATGCAAATAGCTAGAGTTTATGGAATGTTTCCTAAGGTTTCATGCTGACTGCTGTACAAGTGTTTGCAGCAATCTTTTGAGGTGGACACTGCTGCTGTCCCTAGTTTACAGAGGAGAAACATGTGGCTTTGTCAGGCTAAATGATTTTGCATGGTAGGATCAGGCCTTTTTTGTTTGTCCAAAGCTTTTGAGCAGGTTGACACAGCTGACCAGCACTGTGGTCACCCTGCAGTGAAGAGCCTCCACATGCTCTTCACTCTCCTGCTACCTGGATCTCAGGGATTCCCTCTTATAGGCCCTTCAGGAAGACTACTAACCCCTGCTGCTATATCTCTTTCTTCCCTTGGCTTTCTCTCTGGCTAGCTGTGGGTGCTGGGACTGGGTAGGTCACTCTTACCCAGGGCTATTAATTAGAAGCTGTGTCATTCCCATGCACTTTCCATCGTGGACTTTAGTCTACTAACTTTCAATAAATGTTGAGTGATAAGTGAAGGCAAGACTCCATGTTGGCTCAGAAATCAACAACTCTAAGTTATTAAGGTCTTGGAAGTTGAGGCTGAAGGGGATATTATTCTTTTTCTAAATGCTGGAACTCATTTGCTTACTAAAGGAATGAAAAGGGTGTTCAAATGGTATCAGGCACAGGGAAACATACAGAGGACAGAAGGTAATGTTTTTAAGGAGGAAGGAGTATCTAGTTACTTTTTCAACAGGGGAAACCAAACTCACTAAGAACAAATTAAGCAAGTAACTCTTTACTAGCCATGTACAATACATGAGCAAAACTCCCAAAGGTCTCCCCTGAGACCTTTCTCCCCAGTGTGCAGCCTACTGTTTTCTTGTTAAAGCATGCCTGAGAACTAATCCACACCATTGTGATGCAGAGCCAGTGTGAACTGCCTGAGGATCAGCCTTGGGTGTGATTTCTAAGTTAAGAACCAGCTCATTATGTGGGTCAGTGAATTTGTTCTAGGTCCATATCCAGCTCCAGCCTCAGTATCTTAAGTAAGATAGTGGCCAAAGAAGTTACCAGTGGGAGTTATAGAACCTTTCATCTGACTTGAAGGAATGCCTACCTTGCAAGTTGGCTGTCCATGTATAGGGATCAGTGCTCTTTACTAGATAGACTGAAGGAAATGAGGGCTGTGGCAATGATACCTTTGGGAGGCCTGGCAAGGCAGAGTTGGAGGTCAGAGGAACCTTTCCTGAGGAGCATGACTCCTGTTTCTTCAGAGAGTTGCACTCTCACCAATGAGCAGCTGGTTCCTGGATGAGGTGAACATGGATGTCCATCCTACTGACTTTTACTATGTCTCTTCTTTCTGCCTGTGCCAAAGAAAGAGCATATCACTTTGGACTGCAAAGAACTAACTACCCTGTTTCCCCGAAAATAAGACAGTGTCTTATATTAATTTTTTCTCCCAAAGTTACGCTAGGTCTTATTTTCAGGGGATGTCTTATCTTTCCATGCGCTAGGTCTTATTTTCGGAGGATGTCTTATTTTCGGGGAAATACGGTAGTTCCCTTACACTGAAAGACTGCAGAAGTTTGCCTGAGGGGAATGGGGAAGAGAGTGGGAGGGCTTGCCTTCACTAGGACCTTTGAGAGTTAATGCAAGTTGGCACTGGACATCCTCCCCACTTTCCCAAGAGTGTTTCTGAGAGATGCTGCCTAATGGTAACCTGCCATTTCTCACCTCAGCTTTCCCTTTCCTGACACTTCTCCCTCCTTCAAGATTCATATCTCCCTAAAACCAGTTTAATTTGCCCAGTATTGAAATCATCTCAGCAAAGCAGTCAACCTTCACTCTTCACTAACAACTGGATTGAGGCTGAGGAAGCTTGGAGGGTTACCATGGTGAGGAGTAGGTCCTGAGAAGATTAAGGAGCTGACAGCTTGAGTTTTATTTGTTTGTTGGTTTTGATGAGTTTTGTTTGCTTTTCTTGCTTTATCCAGCTTCCTCTCTGTTCCCTTCCCACCCACCTCTCCATAGTCTCTCATCACTTAAGCAGAAGGTGATTACTAGGAGCAAAATCAGTTCCTGATGTGGGATGTACTAAATACAGGCTGTCCTGCTGAGGATAATTGGCATGTAATTTGCAATGCAGACTCCCGAGAGGGTCAAGTTTGGAACATAAACTATTACAACTTTGTGGTGTGACACAGCATCTTGAGGCAGAGGGAACTGATGGTAGAGGAGGGTTCACTGAAGCTCTCTGAAGCCTCCATAGTTTTTCCTTTCTGGCAGTCAAGGAACTCTTGTCCTGTGTCTCCCACATGCCAAGGTCCTTTAAAAAAATGTATTGATTTCAGAGAGGAAGGAAGAGGGAGAGAGAGATATAAACATCAAAGATGAGAGAGAATCATTGATCTGCTGCCTCCTGCACACCCCAGATTAAGAATTGTCCCTCAACCCGGGAATGTGCCCTGACCAGGAATTGAACCATGACCTCCTGGTTCATAGGTCAACACTCAATCACTGAGCCATGCCAGCTGGGCACAAGGTCCTTTTGACTGGAGTCCAGGCACCCGGTCCACAAATCTCCCTCCATCATCTGCCTCTCTTCTCACTGGTGACCAAGGTAGAGCATATTTGTGGAGAAAATGTGGGTTCTAGGAGGGCAGAAAGGCTATTATGTTATTATTATTATTTTATAAATAGTTCCCTTCAATTAAATCCATTGCTCTGAAAAGGGAGACAGCTGATTCAAGGAGATTTTGTGGACTGAGTGCTTGGTCTCCTGTCAAAAATGACTTTGCTTCTTTTTTAATTGGCACCCTGGGTCTAAGAAGCCATAAGAAGGGAGAAGTGCATGGGAAGAAAACCCTGAGTGTACCGGCAAGGCCAGATCATGGCAAATGATGATGTTTCAGTGGCTCCTATTTCCTCTTTCATTCTGTGGAAATGGCATAAAGCTAGTTTGATTGGTTGAACATCTCAGAGTGAAGGTATCAAATGGTGGCCCTGTACTCCTTGTCAAATCTTTTTGTTCATTCTAACCTGGGGATAGAGACTCTGTTCCCTTTTTAACACTTCAGAATTCTCAGCTTTCAAGGTCTTTATTTATTCTCACTTAGGTGCTGCTTTGTGTATACTCTCAAGTCCTTGTATCCATGTTTTATTTTCCCAGCTATATGGCATATTTCCTGAAGGCAGGTTCTATGTCACAAACTCCACTAGACTCCCTCTTCCGGGCTTTGGATCACAATAGGAACTTGGTAAATAGATTTAAAAAAAAAAAAAAAAAATATATATATATATATATATATATATATATATATATATATATATATATATAGTCGGCAACTACGTAATTGCGGATTTCACACATATATGGCTTCAGTTGAATTTTTAGGTTTGCAGACGTATTACAAATGTAAAACACATTTTGTTATTTGATAGTTGGCTATTCAGCTGTTAATCAGTAAAAAAAAGTTTTTTGATCTGTTTTGTAGTTTTCGTTTGGCATATATATATATATATATATATATATATATATATATATATATACTTTTATTGATTTCATCAGATAGGAAGGGAGAGAGAGATAGAAACATCAATAATGAGAGGGAATCATTATTGGCTGCCTACGCACGCCCCCTACTGGGGATCAAGCCCACAACCCAAGCATATGCTCCTGATCGGAATCAAACCTGGGACCCTTCAGTCTGCAGGCTGATACTCTATCCACTGAGCCAAACCAGCTAGGGCAGAAAATAAATCTTGAGTTACTGTTCAAGAACTGAGGATCACAAGAAAGGTCCATGTGATGTAAAACAAGCATAATATAGCGATAGTAAGAAAATTGGCTCTTATATAGAAAAACTAATGCTTTTCTCATACCATATTCATAACAAATTATTAAAAAATGACATAAAAGGCAAAACTATACATGTAGAAAATATAGGAGACTATCTTTGCAGCACAGGGGTAGGAAGGTTTCCTTTAAATGTGAAAAGTACAACCCATACCCCGTATGGGTAAAAGTGGTTAGATTTTATTGAAGTCTATTAAGAGTAAAAATTTATTTTTTACAGAGGACACCATGGGAAAATAAAAAAGAGAAGTAGAAAAGACTTGGAGAAAATATTTGTACTGTATATGAGCAAAAAGATTAATATGCAGATGTTTGGCAAGAAAAAGCCTAAAAATCTGATAGAAAAAACAGCAAATGCACAGATAAGCAACATATAGAAGGGGATATTTGATAAAGCAACTCAATTATCTGAAGAAATGTTCAACCTCCTTATAATTGGGACAAGGCAAATTAAAATAGCAGGAAGATACTCTTTTATACCAATCAGACTAGTGAAATATTTAAAAAGAGCAATAACAAGTGTTGGTAACAATGTAGGGAGACAGGGATCCTCACACATCACTAGAAATTATGTAAATGGATACAGGCATTTTGGAGAGAGGAACTTGGAAATATTTAGAAATTAAGTTAGTACATATTCCTATGATTTAATAATTCCATTTCTGGGTATATATCCTCTAAGAACTGTTCCACAAAGTGGCTTGTATGGAAATGCTTATTGCTCTATTGCACAAGAAAGGAATTGGAAACAATCTAACAGCCCTATCAACAGCCCTAGCTGGTTTGGCTCAGTGGATAGAGTGTCAGCTTGTGGACCAGTGGGTCCTAGGCTCAATTCTGGTCAAGGGCACATATCTTGGTTTCAGACTCCTCTCGGGCTTGGGTCCTGGTGGGGGCTCGTGCACTAGGCAACCAATCAAAATGTTTCCTACACATCAATGTTTTTCTCTCTCTTTCCCTCTCTCTTCCATTCTTTCTAAAAAATCAATGGGAAAATATCCTCAGGTGAGGATTAAAAAATAAAATAAATGTCTATCAACAGGGGAATGAATAAAATGAAAATTATGGAAATCATGGAATACTATGCAGTAGTCAAAGTGAACACACTAGATCACAAGAAAGGTCCATGTGATGTAAAACAAGCATAATATAGCGATAGTAAGAAAATTGGCTCTTATATAGAAAAACTAATGCTTTTCTCATACCATATTCATAACAAATTATTAAAAAATGACATAAAAGGCAAAACTATACATGTAGAAAATATAGGAGACTATCTTTGCAGCACAGGGGTAGGAAGGTCCATAGATCCATAGACATTAACATAATTAGCTCTCTATAATTGTGATGCTGCAGAAAAAGATGTACAGAATAACATCATTTATGTACATTAATTACACAGGAGTGGGTATCCACCAGGAAAGGAGATGGGATTGGGAACTGTGTTAAAGAGGGAAAGCAAAAAAAAATAATAATATGAACACAAAATAGAAATAAAAGAAAGTAGATCATACATAAACAAATGATAGTGTAACTTTAACAGAATTCCAATCAATGCCATTCTTTGTATCTGAGCTACAACTTCCCCACCTTCCAAAAAAAATTAAATGAAAGAAAGAAAGAAAGAAAGAAAGAAAGGAAGAAAGAAAGAAAGGAAGGAAGGAAGGAAGGAAGGAAGGAAGGAAGGAAGGAAGGAAGGAAGGAAGGAAGGGAGGGGAGAAGGTAGTGCCCAAGACAGTTCCTGGCAACCCGTCCTTACTCAACAAATGTGAATTTCCTTTGTCCTGTTTCATATTTTTTCTTCTTTGTGAGGGAAGCAATGGGAGGACAAAAAGCCCAGAAGCTAAAAACATAAGCATTTGGATGTGTCCATGGATGCCAATCATCCCACCTGGAGGATGTGTCTCTGATGGAAGATACCAAAAATGAAATGGGAATACATGGTTAGAGACATGCAAGAGGCCTCGACATCCTTAATGCATCTCATTGGAATGTGAGCTTCCTTTGCTCCTCATGTCCCCAGTCCCACATCTTTATACTGAAAATTTAATCCGAGGACCCCAATCAGTAGAGTTGCCAGCCTGGCAGTCCTAGATCCAATGAAACTAGCTTCCTTGTCTGCTCAAGGCTGTGGAGAAGCTTTACCTCTACTCCTGTATGAGCCAACACTATACCTGCCTGGCAGCTCTGAGAAACGGGCTTCATAGCTCAAACCCAAGGACCAAGACACCTGACAGCTGGTTTAAGGAAACTGCTACCCCTCTAAAGGGACACAGAGAATGAACCCCAAGGCAGTGGCACTGTTGATTAGACAGCTCACACACTGAACTGAAGGCTCCCTAGAAGGGAGGTGCTCAGAAAGCCTGCTTTTTACTTGCCTCAGTCTTGGTTTTTGCTGAAGGCCAATCAGTTTAGCCTTATACTCTGGCTCAGCCTGAACAGGACTAATTATGGAGATAATAACATTCATGGATCTGCTGTCAAAGAAGAGAAGTGCGAAAGAATGGGAAAAGCCTTGCTCTCAAGGGCATGGTTAAGGAAGAGCAATTTGTGAGACTTGAGTCATGACAATGGAGGCAGCCAGAGAGAAACACCTGAAGTCTCAGTCTGGCTCTGACCTATTTTTGTAGTTGAGGTATGACATTCCCTCATAGAGGTCCCAAGACAGAATCAGGCCAGTGTTCTAAGAACCAGGTGAATGGTATGGAAGGGTGTAGAGGGCCCCCTGGAAAGGCACATGGACATTTCTTTAATTATTGTCAGCTGAACTCAGGGAGACAGGTATGCCTCTCTCTGGGAATGTGCTTCTCTAAGAAGGCAAGAGTGTTATCAGCATTGACTCACCTTTGCCTAGGTGTCACTTCGATATGTAAATCCAGTCAAGCACCAGGAATGCTCAGGCCTACTCAAGAATGCAAATAAGCTCCTTTGATCCTAAGTTTTGGTGATACTTCCTGGTATTTGGGGGTATATAAATAAATGCGCTGTGTGGGCTTAGGGTCCCTGTCTCTTCATCAGAAGAGGGCAGCGTCCCACCTAGCTCCCTGCTTTATGAATCTATCTCTGCATCTCTCTCTTTCTTTCCCTTTCTTTCTTTCTTTCTTTCTTTCTTTCTTTCTTTCTTTCTTCTTTCTTCTTCCTTCCTTCCTTTACTTCCTCCTTCCTGTAATTACTTCCTTACTTCCCTTCCTTCCCTACTGCCTTCCCTTTCTTTCTTTCTTTCTTTCTTTCTCTTTTCGTTCTTTTCTCTTCTTTCTTTCTTTTTCTTCTTTCTTTCTTTCTTTCTTTCTCCTTTCTTTTATTTCTCAATCCCTGGCCGCCTCCAATCAGAACCTGTTTCATCTCTCTTTCCGTGCTGGACACGGAAAAGGGAGATCCCAGCCGCATCTGGCCCCGTGCATAAGGGGGAAGGGCTTCTGGAAAGAGCAATTGTATCTTATTTACTCTCTTCTAAACCAAGCTCCTGCTTGCTGGGATTTTCACTGGGCCAGTTTCAGGACTTGACATTGACCTTGGTTTTTGTGGTGCTAAGGGATATGCAGGTCTAGTCCTACCAAGCCACAAAGCTGCTTGGCTGTCTGTCTGGGGGAAAAGGGACTCAGGCACGAGGTGAGCATTTGTATTTATGCATACATATTTATGCCTTGCCTTCATTTTGTCTTCAGCTCCACTACCTCCCCCACCCCCAAGCTGTGGGGATCTTGGTCATCCTGGCTCATCCCTCTACAACTGTTGTCTCTCTGTCTGTCTCTTTGCTTCCAAGGTTAGGCAATTGGGATTTGCTGATTTATTAGTTTGTGTGTGTGTGTGTGTGTTTTTTTTTAACTTTACATTTAAAGATTTTGCAGGCTGCCTGCCCAGGAACACAAATGGCATGGGGAGTGCCAGTCAGCTTTGAAAACTCTTTGTGCACTGTCCTTGGGGATGAAGGAGGGAGTAAAGGCTGCGGCCAGGTGATAGGGGAACACTGATGGTCATATGTTCCAAACCTCATTTCTCAGCTTTTGTTACCATCTTCCCCTCCTCCTACCTTCTACTGGACTATTTCTAAAGAGAGAGGCACTGATTTGTGGGGAGGGTTCAGAGAAAAAGGAAGATTTACTAAAAGTTATGTAATACTTACTATGGGCCTTTGAGGTCAGTACTATTACCATTTCCCAGTTTATAGTTAAGAAAACTGAAGCCCAAAGAAGATAGATAGCCCCTCTATGGTCTCATGGACAATAACCTGTGAAGCATGTTTGTTTGACTCCAGATGTAGTGCCCTTAACCACTCACTTGCCTTGTCAGAAGCACTAGGTTATGCTCCTGGCTGTGCCACCAATATATGTGGCTATTAAATCAAAAACCTCTCTGTGCCTTAGTATCCTCTGGTACAAATGGAAATAACAGTCCTTGTCCTGCCCAACTCCTGGGATTGCTATGAAGATCAAATGGCTTTGGGGATATGAAAGAATAAAAAACCATTTCCCACCAAAACCGGTTTGGCTCAGTGGTAGAGCGTTGGTCTGTGGACTGAAAGGTCCCAGGTTCAATTCCGGTCAAGGGCATGTACATTGGTTGTGGGCACATCCTCGGTAGGGGGTGTGCAAGAGGCAAGCTGGTCGATGTTTCTCTTTCACCGACGTTTCTATCTCTCTATCCCTCTCTCCTCCTCTCTGTAAAAAATCAATAAAATATATTAAAACAAAACAAACAAAAAAAACAATTTCCCCCATGATGGGAGGATGGAGAATAGAATGAACACTAGACTGTGAGTCAGGCTGCTTGGGTTCCAATAAAGGTTGTGATCTTTTCTGGTTTTATCATCTTGGTTAAATTACTTCAGGTTTCTGGGCCTCAACTGTAGAACAAAGGAGGTGCCCTTGAATGTCCCATCTAGGTCTATAGGTCTGTGATCATTTCCCCTCTCTCAAGTCTTTGGCCACCTGCCTGCTATTAGAGTGAAATAGTCCTACTCAGTCCTTTTCCTTCAATGTGCTCACACTGACTGGATCTGAAATGGTTTAGAATTAATACAGAGATGGAACCCAGTCTCCATGCCTCTCACTGTCCCCCTTTCACCATATACCACTACAGTACTGGTCCCAGGTATCACCCTCTCCTCCGCACCTCCTTGTCATTAATGGGGAGAAAGACTGTGCCTTGACTCAATCTCCTTATAGCCTACCACAGCCCTACACACTCTGGACTTCTCTGAAGAATGATACTGGCTTTTCTTGGTTCTGCTAGTGGGGATACAAAGAAGGTCCTGGACCCAGGTTTAAACTGTGAAGCAGCTCACAGTAACAGAGATTTGACTGTCATTTGCAGTCCTAAAATGCTATGCTCCCACTCAGATATTGAATTATGAAGCATAATTTAACTAAGTATTATTACAGAGAGGAAGGGAAAGAGAGAGTTAGAAACATCGATCAGCTGCCTCCTGCACACCCCCTACTGGGGATGTGCCCGCAACCAAGGTACATGCCCTTGACCGGAATTGAACCTGGGACCTTTGAGTCCACAGGCCGACGCTCTATCCACTGAGCTAAATCGGTCTTGGCTAACTGAGTATTATTATACATAAAATACTCTCCTGGATACTAGGAGGGGAGCAATCAGGCTGGTGGGTGAGAAATATGTGTCTTGTGGCATATGCAGCATTTTGTGTACTCTACAAGAGCATCCAGAACTTTATCTCATCAGATTCTCAAAACTTATAGGATATACACAGGGCAGTATCAGATTCATTTTACAAATGAGTAAACTGAGTCATATAAGTACATGTGAGACTATGTACCTATAAAAGTAGGGGAAGTATAGGTGGCAACTGCAAATTTGTATGATGATGTGAAGTGGACAGGTTCTAAGGACAGGATGGTTGAACCATTTGGAGAGAAGCACTGTGAGAAGGCTTTGCTTGATGTTTAGCAAGCAAATTTATTCTTGGGGAATGAAGAGGTCAATCATAAGGACTATACTTTTATGCAGAGGTGTCAAAGCCTAGGGAACTGACAGAGCCTGAGTGCTCTCTTCAGGTAGCCACCTGGTTAAGATGGTAGATGGGGTCCTGCAGGGTAAGTAGAGTCAAAAGGAAATGAAGCTGTCTCTGGATATCTCCGTTGAGTCTGCCTTAGGAAGTTTCTAAAATGAAAACTTAGGATTTGATTGGGAGTTCAGGAGCCTAACCACAAAGCTTTGTTCAGTCTTGAATAAGCCAGTCCTGCAGAGCAGACAGTGTCTTCTCATCATCTGCCCTTACTAGGGGTGCTCAGTAAGGCCCAAGAGCTCAGCAGGTAGCCCTCAGTACTCTGGCCTTTTTCAAAAGTTGCCAATCTCCCTCACTAACAAGCAATATCTTCTCTAGCAGCCCTGCTCTGCCCTACCAATGGAATGATTGAGCAGAGAAGTGTGTGAGTGTGTTTGTGCATCTCTCTGGGTGTGGGGAAGCACTGGGGGAGAAGTTATATTGAGGAGGGAAGGTGATTCTCTTCCATCTTCCAGCTATATTAATAGCTGCCTTCTCCTCCATACATCTGATTTAGCTACATTCCACTCTTTCTTTTCCTGGTGCTCCTAGGACTCCTAGAAAGGGCTCCCTGCTCTGTATCCTAAGGCCACCCTGGCCCAGGACCTTACTATGGCAAAACACTAGAATTTTCTCTGAAGTAGATGAAGGCCCCAGGCATAGGGAAGTAGCTCCTGAGTGGAGAGGGCTAAATCAGAAGGTAGAGGGCAGGGGAGGGGGCTCATCTACAAATGGGCACACTACCCAGACTTTGTGCATAGTAGTTAGGAGCATGGCATTTGGAGGCAGACTGTCCAGGTTCAAACCTTCATTTGTATCTTACTTACTATGTAACCTTTCTGTTCATCAAAGGCCTTGCATTTAAAGTGAGAAAAATAAGAATATCTTCCTTATAAGGGTATGTTATGAAGTCAATACATTCTTACCTATAAACTAGAGGCCCAGTGCATGAAATTCGTGCATGGGGGGTGTCCCTCAGCCTGCACCCTCTCCAATATGGGACCCCTTGAGGGATGTCTGACTGCCTGTTTAGGCTCGATTCCACCGGGTAGTCAGACATCCCTCTCATGATCCAGGACTGCTGGCTCCCAATGCTCACCTGCCTACCTTCCTGATTACCCTTAACCACTTCTGCTTGCCAGCCTGTTCACCTCCTAATTACACCCCTACCAGCCTGATTGATGCCTAACTGCTCCCCTGCCAGCCTATTTGTTCCTAACTGCCTTCCCCTTCAGGTCTGGTCACCCCCAACTGCTCTCCTCTGCAGGCCTGAGTCCCCCCCCAAATGCCCTCCCTTGGAGGCCTGGTGCCTCCCAAGTGCCCTCCCCTGCTAGCCATCATGTGGTGGCCATCTTATGTCCACATGGGGGCAGAACCTTTAACCACATGGGGGCAGCCATCTTGTGTGTTGGAGTGATGGTCAATCTGCATATTACTCTTTTATTACATAGGATAGAGGCCTGGTGCACAGGTGGGGGCCAGCTGGTTTGCCCTGAAGGGTGTCCCAGATCAGGGTGGGGATTCCCTTGGGGCATTTGGCAGCCTGGGCGAGGGACCTGTGGTGGTTTGCAGGCCAGCTATGCCCCACAGTGACCCAAGTGGAGGTCCTGGTATCTGGGATTTATTTATCTTCTACAATTGAAACTTTGTAGCTTGGAGTGGAGCCAAGTCTTCTGATTGCTCTGTGGCCACAGCCATTTCTGTTGGGATTTATTTACCTTCTATAATTGAAACTTTGTAGCCTTAAGTGGAGGTCTGGGTCAGCAAGGGCAGGCTGAAAGCTTGACTTCCTCCATCATTGGGGAAACTCAAGCCTCCCTTCTGCTCTCTGTGGCCTCAGGCACCTTGGTTGGATTTATTTGCATATTTTTTTTCCTGATTGGCCTGTGGGCATGGCTTGTGGGTATAGCAGAGGTACAGTCAATTTGCATATTACTATTTTATTAGATAGGATTAGATCAGTGCGGAGCACTCAAAAACTATGAGCTGTGTTTACTATTTTCCTTTCTCCATCCTACACCAACAGCCAAGGCAAGATGAAAATCATAAACTATCTCTTAGATAGCCATGTTCTTTCAGGGCTGGAGTTTGTCTGCCCTTTGGGAATGTGTTATCCACTTCACCCACATCCAATTGCTATTGATGTAATTTTAGTCTGTTTCCTAGGGAACAGACAGGAGCACTCTACTAATAAAAGCCTAGGTGGCCCTCCTGCCCCTGCATGATGCCCTCACATCATCACAAGATGGCTGCCCCCATGTTGTCACAAGATGGCTGCCCCCACATTGTCACAATAAGGCCGCCACAAGATGGCTGGCAGGGGAGGGCAGTTGGGGGCAACCAGGCCTGCAGGGGAGGGCAGTTGGGAGTCATTGGGACAGCAGGGGAAGGCAGTTGGGGGTGATCAGGCGGCACGGGAGCAGTTAGGCATCAATCAGGTCAGCAGGGGAGTGCTTAGGGGATGATCAGACTGGCAGGCAGAAGTGATTAGGGGCAATCAGGCAGGCAGGCAGGTGAGTGGTTAGGAGCCAGCAGTCCCAGATTTTGAGAGGGATCCCAGAATGGAGAGGGTGCAGGCTGGGCTGAGGGACACCCCCCATGCACAAATTTTGTGCACTGGGCCTCTAGTCTATATTCTACCTAATAAAAGAGTAATATGCAAATTAACCATCACTCCACTCCACAAACCATGCCCACCAGTCAATCAGAGCAAGTATGCAAATTAACCCCAACCAAGATGGCTGCAGCCACAGAGGCTTGGTTTTCTCTGGCAATGGAAGAAGCCAAGCTTTCTGCCTGCCCTAGCAGGCCTAAGCCTCCACTCCAGGCTACAAAATCTCAGTTATAGAAGGTAAACAAATCCAGATAGAAATGGCTGCAGCCAGGAGTGAACAGGAGGCTTGGTTCCACTCCAGGCTACAAAGTTTCAACTATAGAAGGTAAATATATCCCAGATACCAGGGCCTCCACTTGGGTCACCAGTGGGTATGGCCAGCCTGCTAACCACCACAGGCCTCTTGCTCAGGCCACCCCACGCCCCAAGGGAACTCCCACCCTGATCCGAGACACCCTTCAGGGCAAACCAGCTGGCCCCCACCTGTGCACCAGGCCTCTATCCTATGTAATAAAAGAGTAATATGCAGATTGACCATCATTCCAACACACAAAATGGCTGCCCCCATGTGGTCAAAGATCCTGCCCCTATGTGGATACAAGATGACCACCAGAAGATGGCCAGCAGGGGAGAGCAGTTGGGAGGGACCAGTCCTGCAAGGGAGGGCAGTTGAGAGGGACCAGGCCTGCAAGGGAAGACAGTTGAAGGCAATCAACCCTGCAGGGAGAGCAGTTAAGGGTGACCAGGCCCACAGAGTTGGGGGAAAATGGGCTGGCAGGGTAGCAGTTAGACATCAATCAGGCTGGCATGGGAGTGGTCAGGGGGTGATCAGGCTGGCAGGCAGAAGTGGTTAGGGGAAATCAGGAAGGCAAGCAGGTGAGCATTTGGGAGCCAGCAGTCCTGGATTGTGAGAGGGATGTCCAGGATTGGGCCTAAACGGGCAGTCGGACATTCCTGGAGGGTTCCCAGATTGGAGAGGGTGCAGGCTGGGCTGAGGGACAACCCCCCTCCCGCCCCCATGCACGAATTTCATGCCTCTAGTATATATATAAAATCCTAAGCGACTAGTCAACTGTTTGGTCAACCATTTGACCAGTCATCATTATGTGCACTGACTACCAGGGGAAGACGCTCAATGCAGGAGCTGCCCCCTGGTGGTCAGTATGCTCCCACAGCAAGAACACTGCTCAGCTGACTAACAGGCGCCAGATGCCAGGCTCACAGCTGGTGAGCACAGCTGCAGCAGCCCAAGCCTCTCCCACATTTGCAGCAGTGCTACCCAGTGGCTGTGGCAGGTGCAGCAGGGCCAGGATGAGCGGGAGCGGCACAGCATTAGGCCCAGACTTGGACTCCTCCCTGGCCTCCTGCCGCTTTGAGCACTACTACATCCCTTGAGGGACCAGGTATTGGGCCGAAACCAGCAGTCTGACATCTCCTGAGGGCTCTCAGATTATGAGAAGACACAGGCCAGGCTGAGGGACCCCACTGGTGCATGAATCTGTTCACTGGGCCTCTAGTTTGTTCATATCTACCAATGTGCGCTATTAGATGCGTGCCCTGATGAGTGGCCATGACAGATTCTTTCCAGTGATCCTTAGCTCAGCTTCAGCTAAGGGAAACCAGTCCTGAAGCCTTGAAGACCTCTAGAAGTTCTGCTTGGGTTAGCTCTAACATTGTCATCCCTTGCAAGCTTAAGACCTACATGTCTACTTCACACATATGTGAAAATTGTCTAGATTCTGGTGGTAGGTACTCCTGAGCATCCTAGTCAAGAAGAGCAAGAAATGCCAGAGGGAGCTGTGGAGGAGGTCATGGCCTGCATGGGATGAGGGAAGGTCTTCCATGTCCCCAACAAGAGCATTCTCCCCACTGATATCCATTAATGCAATACTCCATAGAGGTTTCCTTAGGAGGTTAATCAGCCAAATGGGATAATCAAGTCTCAAATCAATGAAAACTCTAGCACAGAGGAAAGAGGAAAAAATAGTTGAGAGATCCAGGCCAACCTTAAAGTAGCAGAGAATTAAAAATAACTGATGTCCTTGCTGGTCTGGCTCAGTGGATAAAGCATCATCCTGCAGACTGAAGAGTCTGAGGTTCAATTCTGGTCAAGGGCACATGATGGGTTACAGGCTCAGTCCCCAGTAGGGGGTGTGCATGAGGCAGCCTATGAATGATTCTCATCATTGATGTCTCTCTTTCTCTCTCTCTCTCTCCCTCTCTCTCCCTTCCTCCTTGAAATCAATCCTATCTAATAAAAGATTAATATGCAAATTAACCATCACTCTGCTCAAGCCACACCCACCAGCCATGCCCACCAGCCAATAAGAGCAAGTTTGCAAATTAACCCCAGCCAAGATGGCTACAGCCACAGAAAACAGTTGAGAGGCTTGGGTTTCCCCAGCAATGGAAGCCAAGCTTTCTGCCTGCCCTAGCAGGCCTAGGCCTCCACTCAAGGATACAAAGTTTCAATTATAGAAGATAAATCCCAAGAAAAATGGTAGCAGCCTCTGAGCTGGAGAGAGCCGGATAGGGTTGCCCCCAGCAACGGAGGAAGCAAAGCTTTCCACCTGCCCTGGCTGGCCTAGGCCTCCACTCAAGGATACAAAGTTTCAATTATAGAAGGTAAACAAATTCAAACAGAAATGGTGGCAGCAGGAGTGAGCAGGGGGCTTGGCTCTGCTCCAGGCTACAAAGTTTCAATTGTAGAAGGTAAATAAATTCCAGATACCAGGGCCTCCACTTGGGTTCACCAGGGGGCATGGCTGGCCTGCAAACCACCACAAGCCCCTTGGTCAGGCCACCCCATGCCCCAAGGGAACCCCCACCCTGATCCGGGACACCCTGCAGGGCAAACCAGCTGGCCCCCACCTGTGCACCAGG
This sequence comes from Pipistrellus kuhlii, assembly GCF_014108245.1. Classification (NCBI taxonomy): domain Eukaryota; kingdom Metazoa; phylum Chordata; class Mammalia; order Chiroptera; family Vespertilionidae; genus Pipistrellus; species Pipistrellus kuhlii. Next base: position 99,452 of record NW_023425533.1, read on the forward strand.
CCTCTATCCTATGTAATAAAAGAGTAATATGCAGATTGACCATCATTCCAACACACAAAATGGCTGCCCCCATGTGGTCAAAGATCCTGCCTCTATGTGGACATAAGATGGCCACCACAAGATGGCTAGCAGGGGAAGGCAGTTGGGAGGCACCAGGCCTGCAAGGGAGGGCAGTTGAGAGGGACCAGGTCTGCAAGGGAGGGCAGTTGGAGGTGATCAACCCTGTAGGGGAGGGCAGTTAGGGGTGGCCAGGCCGGCAGAGGAGGGCAGTTTAGGGCAAACAGGCATCAATCAGGCTGGCAGGCAGAAGTGGTTAGGGGCAATTAGGAAGGCAGGCAGGCAAGCAGTTGGGAGCTAGCAGTTCTGGAATGTGAGAGGGATGTCCGACTGCCCTCAAGGGGTCCCAGATTGGAGAGGGTGCAGGCTGGGTTGAGGGACACCCCCCCCACCCTGTGCATGAATTTTGTGCACCGGGCCTCTAGTACAAATATATTTTAAAAATAGCTGAGCTTTTTGTTCTTCTATTGAGGGGGGATTGAGGAGACTCTAGAACTGGAATGCAAGAAACATTTGCTCTGCCAGTGAGTGCATGTTAATTCTTTTCTGGATCACTGCCAGGAGTGGTCACCTAACACCACAGATCAAGGATCCCCCTTGCCACCAGAATTATCTTTGCAGTGGGCACACCCCTCTGGACGACCCCCTTCCCCCATCAAGCCTCTTTCCACAGATGTTGCAATTTTCAGTCTTCTGAAGGCCTAGGCGTGGAATTCAATAGCATCATATTGGCCAGTACTTGAAGAATACACATTTGGTCCCTACACACTGAAGTTAGTATTAGATGAGACACTAGGAGTGAAGGGCAGTAGCATAGCCCTGGCACATCCCAGCCATGAAGTCAGCTCAGAGGACTCCAGAGGAGGTTGGAGCTGAGCGCTTGAGTCTGGAAGAGGGACATTTTTCACCTCAACAAGCCCTGTAAAGAGGCAGGTCCTCAGTAGAGAATCATTTCACTTGGGGCTTTGGCATTTATCTGGGTTAGGATAAGGATGGATCATGGACCAGCTCCTGAAGGTGAGGTAAAGGAAGGTGCTGCTAATAGGTCACTGGCTGGGATGGAACTGGGAGGGTAAAAATCCAGACAAGGAGGCCCAGAGCGGCCGGGCCCAGAGCAGCTGGGCCCAGAGCAGCCAGGTCGGGAGTGGCCAGGTCCGGAGCAGCAGCAGCCAGGCCAGGAGCGGCAGCGGCCAGACCCGGAGCAGCTGGTTGTGGAGCGGATCAGAGCAACAGAGGCCAGGCCCCGAGCAGCCAGGCCCAGAACAGCTCACTCCTCGCCTGCCCATGCCCCAGGGCTGCCTCTCAGACATGGCTGGAAACTTTTGGGGGAACTTGAGGGTCTGCTAAATCAAGTGATGAAGGCTTAGATCTGGATGTGTTGAGTTATTATAGCGCTGGGGTGTTGATCTGTGAGTCCCTTGTGTGGGGTCTGGATGAGGTTGGTTGATCTATTTGGAAGTGTCTTTTGTGTGAAGTGTATCCTTGGGCATGTGGAGGTATTATTGATTTGAGAAAATGCTAAGTAACTGATTTACTACCTGAAAAAATTAAAGTTCTGAAAGTTTAAGGTCTCTTGCCAAAAAGAGGTTTTAAAGCTAACACCTTAATTTTAATGGAGAAAGGGGAGGACATGCCCTTCCCACCCAGAACAGGTAATCCAATTCCAGCCAGCAGCTATCTTTAAACAATGTGTTCATTTACATTTGAATGGCTACACCTTTTGATAGCCTAAGGGCAAGTTTACAATATAGAAGTTTGCTTCTCAGTTCCCAGGGTAGAAAAAACAAGGTTTAAAATTATTAGATTTTAAAATTTATTCTTAGAAGTATAAAAGTTTATTAATTAAAAAAAAAACAACAACAACAAAAAAAAAGGAGATTGAAAAACCTGATGAACAATATTAGCTGTTGATTGTAGTAGAGTCGGAGATACTGGAGGGGAGTGGACTGACAGTTCTCCGGGAAAGGGGGAGTGGTAGATGCAGGAAGAGACTGAACATAAACTGTGCACCTATGGATGAGGACAATGGGGGATGGGGAGGGGGCGGAGGATGGGGTGGGAACCTGGTGGAGCGGGGAAGAAATGAGGAACCTTTGTAATAATATGAACAATAAAGATTGATCTAAAAAAAAAATCCATACAAGGTACTTGCCAAATCCAGCCAGCCCTTTAGCTCTGGGGATGTGGGATGGAATTAAAAAGAACTACTATTTATGAGGTTCTTATGATTATGTGTCAGGCAGAGTTCCAGGATTTCCTGTAATGAAAATAGCTACTTTTTAATGAGTATCTACTATGTGTCAGGTACTTTCTGTACACAATTTTTCTTAATCTTCACAGCTACTCTCTGAGTTTGGCATTATTATTTCCACTTTTAACTTTGGCAACAGAAAATCAGAAAAGTTAAGTGACTAGGCCAAACTTGCACAGCTGGTACAGAACTGAGATTTTAATCTAGTCTGACTGACTTTGAAGTTGGTGCTCACACCACATAGCCATTGCTCATTGTAAACTCCTCAGAATCTTTGTCCCAGGAAATGGTCTAGGAAAAGATAATTGTTCATCATATTAATCAGGATAGGGGAAGATAACTATTTGTAACAAATAACTTCCACCACTCAGTGGTTTAATGCAATCATTATTTTTTACACTTTGTATTCCAGTGCAGCTTAGAAAGTTAGGTGGGCTGGACTGGTGGGCTCTGATCTATAGTCACCCAGGAACCCAAGCTTATTGCATAGTGTTGCTTAGCTACCTTTATGTTGTTGAAGTAATTTATTGGATCCTCTGCTAATAGGCAAGGAGAAAAAGAGAGACTATAGAGGGCCACACCCATTTTTAATTGCCTCAGCCTGAAGAGGACCAACATTACTTCTATTCACATTCCAAAAGTAAGAACTCATCATCACATTGCAAGGGAGTCTGGAAAATGTAATTTGGTGGTGGGTCCTGTAAGAAGAGTAAATGCATTCAATGACCATGTGTACAGTCTCTGCCACTCTGATCCCATACTCTGTAGTGCAATTTTCCAAAGTATCAGCTCTGCTAAGTACTAGCTTGTGACGTTGGATAAGTTACTTAACCTCTCTGTGCTTCCATTTCTTCATGTATAGATTAAAGAGAATAGTAGCATCTACCTTATGTAATGAGGATTACATGAAGATTAATACAGGTGAAGCACGTAGCACATAGCCTAGGATAGTGGTGTTTGATAAATGGCATCTAGCCACAAACGGTATTCTCTCTGTCTTTTAGAGATGAGACTACACATAAGCATATTGGAAGTTCTGAGAGGTCTCAAAGTAGAAATACAAGAGTATTACAGATGTCCCCATTTTTCCTCCTTTGCCCCACTCCACCCAGCTGCAGCCCTATCCCAGTCCTTCACCCCACTATTGTCTCTGTCCATGAGTTATGCATATACATTTTTTGGTTAATCTCTTCCCACCCTCCCTCTCCCTTTTCCTCTGAGATCTGTCAGTCTATTCCATGGCTTCATGCCTATTTTGTCCATAAGTTTATTTTGTTCATTAGATTCCACCTATGAGTGAAATCATATGATACTTATTTTTCTCTGACTGTCTTATTTTGCTTAGCATAATAATCTCCAGTTCCATCCATGCTGTTGCAAATGGTAAGAATTCCTTCTTTTTTTTTACCCCAGCATAGTATTCCATTGTACCACAATTTTTTAAATCACTCATCTGCTGATAGGCACTTAGGCTGTTTCCAAATCCTAGCTATGGTGATTTGTGCTGCTATGAACATATGCATATATCCTTTCTGATGGTGTTTCTAGTTTCTTGGGATATATTCCTAGAAGTGGGAATTCCATTTGTAGTTTTTTGAGGAAACTCCATACTGTTCTCCACAGTGGCTGCACCAGTCTGCATTCCAAGCAGCAGTGCATGAGGGTTCCTTTTTCTCTGCATCCTTGCCAGCACTTGTCATTTGTTGATTTATATATTTTTCTAAGTGGTGTTTTGGGATTCTTAGGATATATTCCCAGGAGTGGGATTTCTGGGTCAAACAGCAATTCCATTTTTATTTTTTTGAGGAAACTCCATACTGTTTTCCATAGAGCCCTCTCTTTTATATTATCCTTTCAACATCCAGTGGAACTGGAACCCTCTGAAACATGCTTTGGGAAACTCCCTTCTCCTTCCATTGAGTGACTCCAATATAATGAGTCTGTATCTGGAGATTTTTTTCATTGATGTTATGAATACTTTCTTTCCTATTAATTATCTGATATTTTGGAGGAATGGAGAGTTGTTTATTTTATTTATATTTTTTCTTTTAAGTATATTTTTACTGATTTCAGAAAGGAAGGGAGAGGGAGAGAGAGAAATGTCAATGAGAGGGAATCATTGATCAGCTGCCTCTTGCACACCCCACACTGGGGATCAAGCCCTCAACTGGGTATATGCCCTGACCAGGAATTGAATCCAGCACCTCCTGGTTCATATATTGATGCTCAACCACTGAGCCACACCAGCTGGGCGATATATATATATATATATATATATATATATATATATATATATATATATATAAAATATTATATTGATTTCAGAGAGGAAGCATGAGAAAGAGAGAGATTGAAACATCAATGATGAGAATCATTAATCAGTTGCCTCCTGCATGCCCCCCACTGGGGGTTGAGCCTGCAACCTGGGCATGTGCCCTTGACCAGAATTGAACCCCTTTAGTCTTCTGGTCAATGCTCTATCCCAAGCATGTCAAACTCAAAGGCTAACACTAGTCAAATAAACAAGGTTTAAGTTTATGTGGGCCGCAAAAAAACAAAAGCTTCAATTTTCATAGAAATGTAGATTTATTTTGATAAAGACATGCTGAATACAAAGGGCTGAAATAAATGAGTAATTGTTAACATAAAATAATAGAACATTTTAATAAAAATAAATTTTTTTCTTAAACATTGATTTATCAGACGCTGAATAAATAAATAAGAGTAATGCAAATAAACCTATTTTTCTTGTTCTCCAAAAGCAAAATACTTCCTGTTGTGCACACCAAACAAGTCTGTCCAAAACTAGCTGCTAAAATATTTGCTGCTAGTATTAGTGGAGAGAAATGGTGTGCCTGCACATAAGGCAAGTAAGGAAAATGAATGCAACACTTTTATAGTAATCAGTCATTTAGCAAATGTTGTAGTTTGTTATTAATAATTATGTATAACAGGATATTGTAAAAATTAAGTTACAAATTTTTATTAAAACGTTTCTTACATACCATTATATTGGCTGGGTCGCAAAAATAATCATTGTGGGCTTCATGCAGCCCTGAGCTGCGAGTTTGACATGCTTGCTCTATGCACTGAACCAAACCGGGGCGGGGTTTTTTTTTTTTTTTTTTTAATGCCAGCCTGTGTCAGCTGACTGTTGAGAACGGGAAAAGAGTAATTGTGTCTTAGTTGGGGTGAGGCTTTCTAAGAGGAGTAGTAGAAACTTGGATGGTGGCTCTGGTGACTATGAGATAAACAAAAAATGGAAGTCCAGGTAGCTCCACTCCAGCTTTCCAGATCAAAGCTGGGAGGATCAAATCTCAAGAATACCATGGATCATTCCAATGATTTAATGCCCTTCTTAAGTCTCTGAGTAGAGATGGGAAAATGTTCTCTGATTATTTAATAAAGCCTAGCCATGAACAAAGCACTGCACCTGGCTAGGGCTTTGTCGGGAGACGATATCTGGTCCTTATAGCCTTTAAACGTGGACTATATGCAGCACACCTTCTGCCCCACCAGCCACAGTGACCTTGTGGGAAGGTCCTATATATGATCTTGGGCAGTTCATAGACCGGCGTCTGAAATAGTTTGCCCTCTTCTAGTCCTTTCTCAATATTCCAGAGTCCCCTCCTTTGTCACATCTCTCTTGCTTGCTTGGCCCAAGGAAGGAGCCCCACTCATCACACCTGAAAGCAAGCAGCTTTAGCTCTACCCTTACTGCTGTAAACTGCCACTTGCTCACCAAGCTACCCTAAATAAAAGAATAATCTAAATAAAGTACCCTTAAGCAGATGCAGCCTTCAGGCAAACTTCCCTTCTCCTTTAACACACATTTCAGATCACTGTCCCTAAACTCCTGCTGTATAAAAATGTCTGGAACTTTGTCTCCCTCTCTATTCTCCCTCCTCATTATCCCTTGAGACTTTCTGAACTGGTAATTATCTGAAAACAGACATGTTTAGGTCAGTGAATGCTCCCACTTATTCATCATAGGGTTCTCAGGATTGTGTCTCTTGCCCACATTAGCCAGCACATTCATCCCCTCCCCATACAAGTGCTTCCTTTAGTATCTCAACACAAGGCACCAAATGGGAGGGAGAGAAGAGGAGGCAGGAGACAGGCTCACCAGAGGAGGCTAAGATAAGTTTCTTAGGGCAGAAGCCATATTTTATACTCATTCTGAACCTCTCCTCCACCCCGTGCCCAACACAAGGTGGGCAGGAGGCTCACAGCAGTAAGAATTCACTTCATTCTTGCTGTCTGACTGATGGCCAGTTCTTTTCTGTCAGCACTAAATAGTCAGAAGCTATGCAGTTGGCAACCCTAGCTCCTCCCTTCATGCTCCTTAGCAATATCTGCACTGAACTAGTAGCCTCACTACTTCTCCTCAGCTCCTCATCCTGAAAAGGGCCTGCAGATATGGTTGGATGATTCTATTAACTATGTGCAGACCCCCCAAAAAATCACAAGACACATCAACATAATACTGTTCTGCATTATCTGTGGGGAATATGTCCAAGACATCCATACTGAAATTGTGGATATCTATCTATCTACCTACCTACCTACCTATCTAACTATCTATCTATTTATCTATCATCTATCTATCTATAAAAACTGTTTTTCCCTATACATACATACTTTTTTTTTTTTCTTAAAGGAAGCACTTTTGCCAAATCTGAATTGCCAGCATGACTATTCCTGTACTTTGGGAACATTATTAAGTAAAATTAAGGGTTACTTGAAAACAAGCTCTAACAGTTGATCTGACAACCCAGGCAGCTACTAAGTGACTAAGGGGCTGAGAACATCTACAGCATGGAGATGCCGGACAAAGGGATTATTCACATCCCGGGTGGGACAGAGTGGGTTGGCATGAGATTTCATCATGTACTCAGAACAGCATGCAATTTAAAACTTATGAATTGTTTATTTCTGGAATTTTCCATTTAATATTTTGGGCCTTGGGTAACTGAAACTATGGGAAGAGAAACTGCAGATAAGGGGGGGGGCTACTTAGAGTGCTTCCCAACCAAACCACCTCCATACTCACAGACACACACAGATAAATTTTTATGAGTAAGGGTTCTATGCAACGTTAATGAGAGAATAATCAAGGTGGAGATGATATGCCAATATATCAACTAAGTTGCAACATATTGGAAAATAGAATTTTTTGGAGAATTGCCAAAAATCTAATAGAATCTCCCTTTAAAAGGCACTCTTTTGAAAGCAGCATGACATACCCCGAAGAATAAGTCCTGGGTTCTTGTGGGTTTCTCTGCTTATTAGCTGGGTAGTCTCAATTTTATTATTTGCAAAAGGGTGATGATTATGATTTCTTCCTTGTGGGATACAAGTGAAGTAATGTACATTATGTGGGTTCATGGAGCACTTCTGGATGGCGACTTAAGGGATTTTGGAGTTTAATGAAACGGAGCTTTGCATTGAATTGGATGTTGTCAGAAACCAGGAATAATTCTATAATTGGGTACCTCAATACATCTTATCTAAAAAGGAAGTATTAGACCAAAGATAAAGATGTAATTAAAGAAACAGTCACTCATATTGGGCAGAATAGAGGAAGTTTGGTCATTTCTATGGTTTAGATAATGTTCATGTTTTGTCTGTGTTCATATTTGATTACATAGTGATTTTTTCAGCCTGACACTCTCCCAGCTGAGCTATTTCAGCCCAAAGAGTGGTCATTTTTGGTATTGATCCATTACAGTCAAAGAGTGGCCTTGTCTAATGTTATATTTTCTTCTTTTTTCTTTTTTTTATTATTTAAGACCTTTATTAACAGGTGCTTGCAGTTTGTTGACTTTTTTGAAAAAATCAAGCTGTAAACTTTTATTACAAATTAAAAATGAGGTTCTTAAAAATCTCAACTTGACCAGATATGAAACAATTTAAAAACCTTTAAAGGTGTATTGAGAAAAACTAGGCTTTTTTTTCCCCTTAAAAAACACGTTTGTCATTACCAAAAAGAGATATCTTTAGATAAAAATAATAAAAACCCCATGCTGCATAGATAATGCAGATAGTTCTAGTTATCTGGTCAATGGGCAAAAAGCAAGCACTTAAGTTCTTCAGCTCCAATCTTTTGTTCATTTCTTATTGCTGGAATTTCTTATTTCTTCTTAAAGATGGTAAGCCGGCACTTTTTACTCAGCCCCGCCCTGCTCAGCCTCGGGAGCGGACGAATTCTCAGCTGGTGGATCCGCTGCTTTTGTCTCTGCCATCTTGTGGTTTAGGGTTTTCTGGGCATCTGCGGCGTTACTGACGTTGAGGTGGCTGCTGACCTTGGGTCTCATCTTCTTGATTTTCCTTATCTTCTTCGTTGCTGTCTTCTCTAGGCTGTCTTTGGCAAGGAGAGTCCCTGCGGAATTGTGGCCTATAGCCTCGATACATATTCTGTCTTACTGGTCTGCCTTGTTCTCCTGCACCCTCGTTGTCAGCACCCTCCATCACTTCTCCCTGTACAGGAGGGTTGGAATACTGTGGTCGATGCCCATAGGGTCTCCGCATGTAGTAAGGTGGGAACCATCGCCTGCGATAGGGCCGGCGCTGTTGGCCCTGGCCTTCAGGAGCACTCTGTGATCCCTCATTCTTTTCCCCACTCTCACTATTCTGGTAATTCTGCTGGTAATTGCGTGGAGGACCCCTGCGATGTGGAGAGTGTCTATAATGGTTAAGGTCTGCTGCGTATGTACTGGAACTCCACCAGGACCTGTAACATTTGCTGCCTCCGCACCGTTTTCTCCTTCGACATCAAACTCCACCGTCTCTCCATCTCCTACACTGTGAAGGTACTTCCTGGGGTTATTCTTCTTTATGGCAGTCTGGTGTACAAATACATCTTCCTTGGTGTCATTCCTGTTGATGAAACCATATCCGTTCCTTACATTGAACTATTTTACTGTTCCCAAAACCTTCGTTGCGATGACCTTCTTGTCCCCGCTGGCGGCGGGCGCTGCCGATGTGATCCCCCCCCCCCCCCCCCCCCCCGGGCCGCTGTTCCCTGCACTGCTGCCCCTGCATGGCTTGGTGTCGGCGGCGCTGAGGGTGGGGGTGCTGTGTGGGGGGGAGAGGGGCGGTGGGCCGCTGCTGGGTTTCGGCCTCGCTGCTCATGGTTGCAGTGATGGTGACTGGGGCCGGCTGTGGCAGCTGCGGCTCCTCCCGGGGTGTGATGGTAACTAGGCCGGTGGTGGCGGTGGGACTGCTCAGGGCTCTCTGGGGTCCGCTCTCCGCTCCCGCTACCGATAGAACTCTAATGTTATATTTTCTGAAACTTTAGTACCAGGCCATGTTTCAGCTGTCAGGCACTGATTCCTAGTTTCTTTCTTAGTGTTTCCCTATGGCCAAAGGTATACAAAGTCAGGCTGTAGGACATTAATCAATGATGTCCAGATTTTCACCATTGCCAAGATTCTGCTGATTAGGAATTTGTAGTCTATAGTAGGACTAGGGTTAGTCTGTTCTGATCATTATGAGTTGTTGAGTCCTCTGATGTAATAATGGCTGGGCAGCAGCATTTGAAACACAAAACAGGATACTATAATACTAACAATTATCAGAAACAAAATAAATGATTAGTCCAGGAAACAAATGACTTCTCCCCACCCCAACTATTTTACTTATCTTGTAGTATACAGACATAGCAAGAAGTATTTGTTACAGTATAAATTCCCCTTGATTAATTGAGAGGGGTAATGTGATTATCTGTAACAGCCCTGGTTACTGAATTTAGACTAGTTTGTCAGGCTTTCAGAATAGAGGTTATTGTTATTTATTACTTTTTGTAGGGCCAGAGACAAGATTTAGACCATATTTGCCAGCTGTATTATTCCTAATCAGGGGAATCACAGTTGGATGGTATAGGTACATGAAGAGGCAATCAGAACTCCTCTGGGAGTTCTCCAAAGTATCATTTGTATGCCCTGTTTAAAAAAATATATTTTATTGTTGTTTGTTGTTTCTTTTTTTTACAGAGAGGAAGGGAGAGGGATAGAGACTTAGAAACATCAATGAGAGAGAAATATTGATCAGCTGCCTCCTGCATACTCACTACTGGGTATGTGCCTGCAACCAAGATACATGCCCTAGACTGGAATCAAACCTGGGACCCTTGAGTCCACAGGCCAACTCTCTATCCACTGAGACAAACTGGTTAGGACTATATGCCTCATTTTGGAGATAATTGAGTAATTTGGGGGTAATTTAAAAATTATTTCCAGAGAAACAGGATCCTCTAGTATAAAATGGTAATTCTAAACATCTAGAAATTATCCTGAACACACATCCTATCTAATAAAGAGAGAATATGCTAATTGACCCTCATGCCATTGCAAAGATGGCAACACCCACAGCCAATAAGAAGGGAATATGCTAATTGACTGCCCCACTTTCAAAGATGGTGGCACCCACAGCCAATAAGGAGGGAATATGCTAATTTATTGCCATGTCCTCAAATATGGCAGTGCCCATAACCACAAGATGGCAGCACCCAGTCCCCTCAGCCTCGCCGTGGCAACAGGTTCACGGCAAGGCCACGCCTGCCCATAGGTGGGCCTGGCCACTCTATGCACCTGCCTCCAGAGTCTCCCAGTCCCCTCAGCCCCTCCCCTCCCCCCAGCCACCTAGGGCAGGCCTGAGGCACAGGCAAGCCTTGGATGGTGGTTGCCCAGCCACCCTAGGCTGGCCTGAGGTACAGGCAAGCCTCAGATGGTGGCTTCCCAGCTGCCCAGAGCCACCCAAGGCTCAGGTAACCAGGGCCAGCCGAGGCTTGTGCTGCTGGCAGTGGCAGCAGCAGAGGTGTAATGGGTCGTTGCTGTCCCCTGATTGCCGGGTTGTCTCCCAGACCTGAGGGTTTTCGTACTGCAAGAGGGGGCAGGCCGGGGTGAGGAACGCCCCCCTCTTCCAGTGTATGAATTTTCATTTACCAGACCTGTAGTGATAGATAAGTTAGTGTGTGACATTGATGTGTGATATATAGACATGAAGTAGTACCCTAGCGGGGCACATATGAGCAAAAGTGTCATTTGTAACAACACCAGTGAGCCAATTTTGTGTACTTCTAAGTTAACAGAGTTTTTGAGTCATGTTAAACAATTTTTACAAAGTAGGCTGAAATGTCTCTAATATGAAAAATTCCCCAACAGAAGTAAGAATAGGGAATGGGTTCAGTGAGCATCTGCACAGTTTCTGCCGCTCTGATCCCATACTCTGTAGTGCAATCCACCAAAGTATCAGCTCTGTTGAGTATTAGCTTGTGACTTTGACTTAGCCTCTGTGCCTCCATTTCTTCATGTATAGATGGAAGAGACCAGTAGTATTTGCTTTATGTAATGAGGATTATCTGATGATTAATACATGTAAAGCACTTAGCACAGTGGCTGCCGGTGGTCTTAATTCCACATCTAGAAGGGTTCAGCAATCTGAAGAAGGGGCTATGCATAAATTAAATAAGAGTCCAGAGATGAAACATAATTTTGAAAGGCATCATGGGGAGTCAGAGAAGACTTAGCTAAAGGAACTAAGTTCTCCTTGTCTCAGGACCCCTTGCTTTTTATTAACACAATTTGTCCTAAGGCAAGGTAGATATACACATCAAAGGGTAGGGTTTCATATACACAATCCATTGTCAGATTGGGGAAAATTACCTTATGCTGTTCAGGTATTTGGCCAGTAGGAGACAATAACATGTAGATTAAGATGCCCTTAGCCACCTGGCAGCAAGTGATCATTTTATGCATCCTTTTCAGGTTTGGGAAAATACACCCAGCCATCTCCAGATAATTCAGCTCTGCTGACATGCTGGAATTGGCTTCTGGCAAGTGGCAACTTATTTAACTCATAAAGCAAGTGTAGGAAATTTAGGAAGTTTGAATTATGAGAAATTTAAATCTGGTCTTGACACTAAACAAAGTAGTGTGCTAAAGACCCTGAATAACACCCAAATTCTTTAAAATATATATATGTTTTATTTACTTTCAAGAGAGAGGAAGGGAGAGGGAGGAGATAGAAACATCAATGATGAGAGAGAAACATTGATCAGCTGCTTCCTGCACATTCCCTACTGGGGATCAAGCCTGAAACCCTGGCACGTGCCCTGACAGGGAATTGAACTGTGACCTCTTGGTTCATGGGGTCGATGCTCAACCACTGAGGCACATCAGCTGGGCAAGCCTCTTATTTTCTTACAGCTATAGTAAAAGGCTATTTTATAAATACACTTTCAGTGCATATAAAAATTAACACAGTTAAATAAAATATTTTAGACAAATTTGACATCTTGTCTAAAGTGTATACAAAATAACTAAATTATATTTTAATAAGTTAATATTTAAAATTTCACAAAAGAGGGGACAAAAGAGAAAATGGAACAGGAATAATGAAAATTAAAGAGAGAGTTACTTATAGTCAAATATGTAATTATCACTGTAAAGGACTATATTTTTTTTCTGCAAGGAGAAAGAAGAAAGTAAACATGCAAAAATACAGATTTTAAGCTGTACACACCAAAGAGAGTAGCATATAACTGGTTTTGATAAAATATGGACCTTTGACAAATCTTTCAAGCTATATAATTAAAAAGCCAGCATTAATTAATCCCACAAATATGGAAACCAGGAAATGATATTTCCTAAGTTTAACAAACTGATCTCTCTTTTAGACAAACAAGACAATCTCATAAGGCTTCTTTTGCTTTTTGTTAAGTACTCCTCTTGTTTAGTCCCAAAGGGGTCATTGTGATTTTATTTTAATTTTTGTTGTGTATAAATATATATTTATTTAAAAATTTTTAATCTTTACCCAAAGACATTTTTTAATTGAGTTTTTTAGAGAGAGAGAAAAGGAGAGGAAGACAGAGAAATATCAATCAATTGCCTCCTGAACTCACCCCAACCAGGGATCCAACCTGAAACCTAAGTTTGTATGTTGATTTGGTATTGAATCTGTGACCCTTTGGTGCACAGGATGACATTCAAACCAAATGAGCCATACCAGTCAGTGCTGTATATATTTTAATGTAGCTGTGAACACATGGAATATCAAAATGGAAATATCAATATTTTAAAAATTAACATCTTATTTTAAAAGGAAAGCATACACATTATAGAAAACTTGGAAAATACTGAAATGTATAAAGTAAATTATATCACCTAGAATTCTATTAGCCAAAATAATCGTAGTTAATATTTTCGTATATTTTCTTAGACTTTTTTTTTAAACATACTCTTATTTTTTTTAAAATATATTTTATTGATTTTGTGCAGAGAGGAAGGGTGAGAGATAGAGAGTTAGAAACATCGATGAGAGAGAGTCATCGATCAGCTGCCTGTTGCACACTCCCTACTGGGGATATGCCCGCAACCAAGGTACATGCCCTTGACTGGAATCGAACCCGGGACCCTTTAGTCCCCAAGCCGACGCTCTATCCATTGAGCCAAACCGGTTTCGGCTCTTAGTCTTTTTCTACTATTTTTCTTCTTTACATAGGTAAGCTCATACTATACAAGGTTTTTAGTATGGTTAACAAAGACCTACATGGATGATGACAAAAAAATGCCACTGCATTTTTAAATAGTCTCTGCTGAACTGTTCTAATCAGAGAGATAAACATACAAGTTAGCATAATGGGGATAAGACATGAAAGAAGCAGGTGTTTAGTCTGAAATAGGTGCATTTTTTTAGATAGAGAAAACATCATCAGAACTCAATGGTCTGTGAAGATGATTATGGCAAACTTTGTGTCTCCAGAATTTGGCTAAAGGACAATCGTCAACAATTAGGGGCCAAACAAGTCTCAGGGAGAAAAAAAAAGATTGAGAAGTCTTTATAAGATTTTGAAATGATAACCTGAAATAAATTTTGTCTGAGAAAACTGTCTGAACTTCAGCCAGCTCAAGAACAAGTTTATTGAATTTATGCCATCTTCTCCCTAAAGACTTTTCCTCTTATAAACAAATAACATTAAAGACACTAGACAAGCAGACAGACTATAGGGGCATGTGTCAAAAGGCTAGAAAACAATTTCATCAAAGAATAGTGCAAATCCGAACAGATAACCAAAATTAGCTCAAAGGATCTCATTCCTAGGAAAGCTAAATCCTAAGCCAAAGGACTACAGTGAAATATCAGAACTCACTTCAGTATGAACTTACCTCCCATATATGGGCAAGTTGGCACCTCAAACAGGTAGACATAAGGAGTCTCACATGTGATTACTATTACTAAGTGGCCAATCTGGGTTGAAGGCACTGGAAGCTTCAGCTGAATCTCAGTGAGCCTCCATTTCTGTCAATGCCCTTCAGCCAAAGACCATCAGGAGCACACCTGGGGCTGAGCAAGTTGGGCTTATTGCTCATTGCTGCAAGAGAGACCAAGCACCTTTGGGGACAGTAGAGTGTTGGGGTGTCTCCCTTTGCTGTCATGAGCAATAAACCCAATTTGATCAATGTCATATTTATTTATGATAGTCTTTCGCTGAAGGTATTGACAGTACCTGAAGTCAGAGAGCCTGCATTTTGGCTTCTGCCACTTACTAGCTTGTGTCCTTGGACAAGTCACTTGAGTTTCCTGATACTAAGTTTGCTTGTCTGTAGATTGGACATAGTAACAGTATTCACTTCCTTGGGCTGCTGTAAAACATGGAAGTAAAATTTGTTTTAAAAGCAAAACAAACGTGTGATAGTTAGATCGTGTCTAAAGTGGCTCCTAGACTGAACAACTCAGGAATCCAGTGGCCTAGTGAAACTTCATGTCTGTGATTTTGCTGTAGACAGAGAGCACTGTTCTGCTGGCCCTAGAGCTAGCTTGAGGGTGAAGCTGAGAACTGGCAGGACACTCTTGACAAAGTTTTAATTTCTAAAATATATAAAGAATTCATAAAACTCAACTTCAAACAAACAACCCAATCAAAAAGTGGGCAGAGAATCTGAAAATACACCTCTCCCCAGAAGACATGCAAACAGTCAATAGATATATGAAAGGATGTTATACCTCACTGGCAATTAGGGAAATACAAGTAAAAACTAAAATGAGATACCACCTCTCACCTGTTAGAGTGGCCATTATCATCAACAAGACAAGTAATAACAAGTGTTGGAGAGGTTGTAGAAAAAAGGGAACCTTCATCCACTGCTGGTGGGAATATGGATTGGTATAATCACTATGGAAAGCAGTCTGGCAATTCCTCAAAAAATTTAAAATAGATCTACCATACAACCCAGCAATTTCTCTCCTGTGTGTATGCCTGAAAACCTCAAAATCACGTATTCACAAAGACATATGCACCCCTATGTTCATTGCACCCCTATATTCACAGTGGCCAAGACATGGAAATAACCTAAGGGTCCTGCAGTAGAGATCTGGATAAAGAAGATGTGGTACATATACACAAATTCAGCCACAAGAAAGGATGAAATACTGCCATTTGCAACAACATGGATGGATCTTGAGAACATTACGCTAAGTGAAAAAAGTCAGTCATAAAAAGCTAAGAACTATATGATTTCAATCATCTATGACAGTGTTTTTCAACCTTTTTTGGGCAAAGGCACACTTGTTTCATGAAAAAAATCACGAGGCACACCACCATTAGAAATGTTAAAAAATTTAACTCTGTGCCTATATTGACTATATATAAAGTAATTCTCTTTAATAGGAATCAAATAAACACAAAGAAAGTATTTTATAATTACTTTATTATGAAATATTAAGTAAACAAAATAGTGAAAAATTATAAAATTCTTGTCTTGTCTGCACCTACGGCACACCAGGCAACATCTCAGTGTGCCGCGGAACAGCGGTTGAAAAACGCTGATCTATGAGATACAAAATGCATTAACACAAACAGTAGTGTGGTGGTTTCCAGAGGGAAGGGGGTGGAAATGGGTCCTAATATATAGTGACAGGAGATTTGACTTTGGGTGGTGGGAACATGGTACAATATTAGTATATAGATCTTGTAACATAGAAACTCACAACTGAAACCTATATGTTCATGTTTCTAATCTGGGCCTCCTGTTTAGTTTGAGAAGTGCAGGGAGTTGGAAAGTCAGGCCATAGTAGTCTGAAGCTTGTCTATCCTCCCTCTGACTCTTCAGGCTCAGGGCAGAGATTCTCTGTTCAACGTTCTTTTGGAGCAGAACAAGCTTCCAAGCAACTTCCAAGCAATGCGAATCTGGAAAGAGGTATTCTTTGGAGGTGGCTCTGTTCCTTGCCTGCTGGATTGGCACTGGGAAAGCTGCCTTTGTACCCCATCAGGAAAATGGAATATATAACTTTGGTCCTCAGGAGTTAAGTATTTGACAGCCAAGGATAGTAGTAATGATAGATTAAATAGAGAAGGGAATCGGAGATCGGGATGGCAGGACACAGGCTTTATTGGAGGGAAGAGTACCGCTGTCGGCTGCTTCCAGAAAGAGGGGCGGAAGAGAGAGAGGGCCAGGGTACAATCACTTTTAAGGCTTAGGGCACTCAGCACATGCTGATTGATGATTAGGGACCTAGGGACTTAGGAATTGGGGGCTTAGGGTATTTGGCAGGTGCTGATTGGTGGTTCAGAGCTCAGAAATGTCTGGCCGCAGGTGAGGTTTATGTCTGTCCATCATCTGGAGGAAGGGAGGATCTATCATTCCAAGCTACTCGTAATATTTTTTTAAAAATTGAGAGTCTGGGAAAGGTCAGTGGGAGAAGGTCAGTCTTCTGTAGCTACTTCCAGCTGTGAGGGGGCATTGTCTTTTTAGGGGCATCTACCCGGGGTCTCAAAGATTCTGGTGTTCGATTCTGAATTCAGTACTAGATAGATCTCTCCCACCTTCTAGTTGGCGAACGCTTGCATTCTGTTCTGCAAGAGACTAGTAAAACAGTGCATGAAACAGGTGCCAAAGAGCAAAATTAAGAGTATAAATACCAGTGGGCCTAATAGTGGGAGGAGCCATGGGGTACGTGAGCAAAAAACAGGCAGCGTTTTTCTGTGCTGGTCGAGGGTTGTGCAGCAGCATGATTTCCCTAAGAGACTGGTTGGTGACATCTTGAGAGTGATCCTCTTGAGTCACTTGGGAGGTAAAAGCTGGTCATGAGGCTGCCATGGCATCATTTGTCTGGTTTTGCTGCTTTTCTGGGCCTGGAGCTGAAATACAACCTGGGGGGTAAGATTCCTGGGGAGGTAAAAAGGTGGGGCTCCTTGGTGTAGCCTGGATTCCAGTCAGGACCATGGGCAGAAGGTCTGGCTAGGAGCTGCGAATTTCTAGAGAGAAAGAGTTTAGTTAGATGGTCTTTAAGGAAGCCATTGCTCTTCTGGATCTTACCCGATGAATGTGGGTTTAGCCAGCAGGGGTCCTCAAACTTTTTAAAGTGGGGGCCAGATCACGGTCCCTCAGAGAGCTGGAGGGCCGGACTATATGAACTACTAATTCCTACTGTAACACCTCGGCTGCGCTCACTGCCCAAAAAACCTGGCGGGCCGGATCAGACTCCTCTGCGGGCCGCATGTGGCCTGCGGGCCATAGTTTGAAGACCCCTGGTTTAGGGTATATGCAGTTTCCAGGAGATGCCAGAGATTATGTGTGTTATAAAGATCTCAGCCACAACCTCAGCAGTTTTCTTGCAGGTAGGGAAGGCCTCTGTCCACCCTGTCAGGGTGTCTACCATGGTGAGTAGATATTTGGTCTTCTTGTGGGGAGGCATATGGGTGAAGTCTATCTGCCAGTCCTGCCCTCAGAGGTGTCCCCTTCATTTGATGGGTAGGAAAGTTGGGGTGCATTCCTCCCTGGGGTGAGGCAACTGCACACGTGGAACAGGAGGAGCAGGAACTCATGACTGCCTCTCGCAGTGTGGGAGAGGTGAAGAGGGATGAAGGCCATCTCCAGGAGTGTTACAATCACGTAGGAGGCTTTTCGACGTTCCTGGGGGTCTAGACACAAGCTTTCATCCACAAACAGAGTTAAATCAGGATTAGAGAGAGGAAGATCTGAGAATCCCACCTGAGGTTGAGTGAGGCCCTCTGAAAACCTCGGGGCAAGAGTGCTTTGCTGCAGTTTGGGTGGAGGCAGCAGAAAGGAAAGTGGCTGGGTTCAGGGCTGGGGACTGGGTTAAGGAGACATCAGGACTCTCGAGGAACAGGAGATGGAGTTCCTGTATGCGAGAGGAGGCAAGGAGTGATAAGTATCTTCTGTGACAGAAGATCCTGTGGTCTATGGGTGGAGAAGACCTGTAAGGGTTGCTGGAGGTAGATATTCTTGGCCTCCTTGATGAGAACAGCAGCTGCAGCCAGAGCCCAGAGGAAGGGCTGCAGTCCCAAACTGTGGGATCAAGCTGTCAGGACAGGTAGGCTATGGGGGTGAAGGCTGGCCCTAAGGGCCGGGTGAGGACCCCCATGGACAGAGAGAGACAGACACTAGAGGGGTGTCCCGGAGTTAGAAAAAGCTTGGCGAATGAGGGAAGGTGAGGAGACCTGGTATAAGGGCTTAGCTAGGAGAGAAAAATTTGGGATCCAATGATGGAGAAATCCTACCAGTGGACACCAGCTGTATGCCTCTGAGACGTGTAGTGCATTCTCTGGGTAAGGACTGGCCAAACAGATGACTGTCTCTGAACCCCTGGGGCAGAATTGTCCAGGTGAGTGGGTCCTTTAAAAATTCTTGTGAACAGTTAACTTTAGAACTTCTTTCTTTCTTCTTCCATTATTGTATGCTATTGAAAATATTTAGAAAAGGCAGAGGGAGGAGGGAACGCTGAGAGGCAGAGGACCCGTCACTTTTCCAAGGGCAGTTTTGACCGCACGCTAGGTGAGCAGTGGTTAAGCTCCCTATGGCAGTTCAAACTCCTGCTGTGATGTCAAGGGTTAGAAAGAGAGGGATGATCTGGACTCCTCTTTTGTCAGATATGATGGGTTACGGCGACAGGTAAATACTGATTATTGAGACTTCATCTATGTTGGGTGAGAGATAGATGAGAGTACAGGTTCCTGTCCAGCTGATGGGGAGACGGATGTATGAGTTTTCCCTACAGAGGGAGAAAAATCCCTGATGATGGAGACAAGCTGATAGGTGTAAGGAGAAGAGGCAGACTAAAGGGTATGATATTCCTTTTTCTAGTTCGTACTCCAAGCTGAGAGAGTAGTCACATGGCGCTACCAATAAGAGATGGCAAATGAGTGACTGAGACTGTGTTGCAGTGAAAGTCGGAGGGAAAAGGGAAGGAAAGGAGTAGTGAAAGCCAGGGACCTGGATAGTTGGATAAGAGGTGAGAGAGCTTAAGAAGTATCCAGCAACCTTGTCCTGTCAGGCTTGGAGACTGAAGCCTCACTTTCTTGCTTAGAAAAGGGGTAGGGGTCGGGGGAGGGAACAGGCTTGGCAGCTCTTCCCAGGCTAGCCAGGCCTCTAGCGCTTAAGTTCCAAAGGGCACATTCTTCCTACAGATAAGAGATAGGGTATTTATAATTTACAGCCCCAGGAATGGCTCAGCCTTGTGGGAGGAGAGTGAAACTGAGGTAGATGACTGTGATTTGAAACAACTGGGTTTTATGAGGGGATGCACAGTAGCCCTGGCGGGGTACCAGGGTACCGAGGTAGAATGAGAAAAGAGTGAATGGGGGAATTTGAGGTGGCTAATGGCTGTGAGACTGATCTGTTAATCCCCATAATAGAGACTGAGAAGGGGACAAGCAAGGGTCCCAGCGAATTCAGAGGGCAGAATGAGTGGCCTTAATGTCAATTAAAAAGGAGATGGCATACCTGCCACCACAGTCATTACCTGAGGCTATGTCCTGGTGATGTAAGTCTGTGGGGCCCTGTCAGGGCCTGGGCAGTTTCTTCGGTCTGGAGCTCCAAACTGGATCCAAAGGGTGACCATGCTGGACTGGCTGAGGTCAGACTGCAGGGCCAGATGACAGTCTGATTTCCAGTGGCCTTCCCTTCCGTACCTTGGACAGGGCCCAGGCAGGGATCTTGGGTTTGAGCAGGACTTGGCTCAGTGTCCTTCCTTGCTGCATTTGAAGCATGGCCTGGAGGAGGCTTAGTCCCTGACTTACCCGAGGGAGGACTGGCACTTCGTTTGGGGTTCGTGAGAGTGGTGGCTAGGAGCTGGAAGGCCTCCTAATGGGCCTCAGCCTTGGCCTGATCTCACCTTGTTATTGGATTTGGGTCTTCTTGTCTCTATTATTAAAGACCTTACAGGTCAGGTTAATGAGGTCTTTTTGAGGGGTTTGGGGACCTGAAGTTGTGGCCTATGTCGGAGACTAAAGGTGGTCAGTCAGTGGAAAAAAGAAACCTGAGATGTCTCTCAGTCTGTGAGGCTGGACATAGAGAATGGAATGTAGACTCAGGAGGAGGAAGAGGAGGAGGAGGGGGAGGGTGGAGGTGGGTGGCCACACCAAGCAGAGCCTGTGGAGGCAGGACTTACTGGTTTAAAATGGCGGCCATCTACCTGAGACCAGGTGGTTAGAGAGGGGCGGGACTTGTCGTGCCAAGATGGCAGCGGCCACATGGAAATCACATTTAGCTGTTTGGAGCTCAGGTTCTCAGGATTTGAGCTCTCAAGGACTGGAGAGAAGGCAGCTGCTGGTTAAATTTGAGAAAGATCAGAGAGTGAGAAGGGAATTCAACCACCTGTGAATTCCTTTGCTGGAGGCCACAAGAGCAGAGATTAGGCTGGAGAGCACAGAGGAAGGCGGAGAGCACGGGAAGGTGGACGCAGTTAGAATTCTCAGGTAGGAATGCCCCACCCTACAAGGGCGGGACTAGGAGGAGCTGCGCAGGGAGGGGCCTGCAAACGCCAGCTGCCGCTTTCTGGCTCCGTGGCCACCGCAGCTGAAGGGAAAAAAAATGAAAACTACTCCCTGAGTCTGCCAAGGACTCCCACACTCCGGCGCCGCACCAACCTGGGAAAAAGTGCTTAGTTAGAGAGGGACAGGTTTAAGGTTGTAAGGAGGTGGCAGGAGTGAGCCACGTGGAGAGAAAGAGCAGTCAGAAGACAGGGAAAGGGGTTTGAGAGTGCAGAGAGGATTTCCAGCTGATAGAAGAACATGAGGAGTAAAGCGAGGTGGGGAGAGCAGGAGTGAGAGGGGGAGGGGAAGCATGTTCGTAGGAATCTCTGAGGCTTCCTTGTCCGGTGGCAAAATTATCTAGATCAGGATATCAGAATGCCCATTTACAAGGAATCGAAAGTGCAGTTTTAAATGAGCTTTTTTGGTTCGATGTAGACAGAAAGACCAAGGGTCGAGAGATTGGCGAGAAGACACCTCAGGGGCGTCTGGATTGAGAGGTTCCCATGACGGGAGGGGAAAGGGCCACCGAGAAGTTGGGGAGGGAATAAGAAGTGACGAGAAAAGGTCCCAAAGTCGTCACCCTGAAACCTTTCCCGTGGAGTAGAGCAGAGTTTTCCCAGTCAGGCACCTTGGCTTTTATAGAATGTGAATGGAGAATGTGTAGCCGAGTAGACAAGAAAACTCTGAGGCCCTTCCAGGTCAAGGGAACCAGGGTGGGGAGGGGGGAGGTCTCTGAGGCCTACCGGTAAGAAAGCAACGAGATTCCCACGTGTCCTGGTATGGCAGGGTTCCAGAGGTGTTTTGAACAGACCAATCAACTCAGGTCCATGCCACCGAGCAGGGCCAGAGGATTTTCCATGTTCACCCAGGTTTGGCCCCATCATGATAGATTAAATAAAGAAGGGGACCAGAGACCGGGATGGCAGGACACAGGCTTTATTGGAGGGAAGGAGTACCCCTGTTGGCTGTTTCCAGAAAGAGGGGTGGAAGAGAGAGAGGGCCAGGGTACAAGCACCTTTAAGGAAAGGGGACTGGGCTTAGGGCACTCAGCACACGCTGATTGGTGATTAGGGACCTAGGGATTTAGGAATCGGGGGCTTAGGGTATTTGGCAGGTGCTGATTGGTGGTTCAGAGCTCAGGAATGTCTGGCCACAGGTGAGGTTTATGTCTGTCCATCAACTGGAGGAAGGGAGGATCTATTAAGTAGTATTTCTGCTGTGCTCAGAGATCGTATCAAACATGTCACCTTTCTTCATGGGCTACTGTGCCATACCTAGCCATGCTTTCATGTCGGTGAAGATAGATTATGTGGACATCTGTTTTCTTCACATTGCTAATAGCTGTTTGGTTACCCCCCCCACT
This sequence comes from Pipistrellus kuhlii, assembly GCF_014108245.1. Lineage (NCBI taxonomy): Eukaryota > Metazoa > Chordata > Mammalia > Chiroptera > Vespertilionidae > Pipistrellus > Pipistrellus kuhlii. Next base: position 121,901 of record NW_023425533.1, read on the forward strand.
CCCGGCACTTCTTTTCTGAGTATATTAATCTGATTATTTTGCTTTCTTCTCTACCCTTCACTCTACCACAAGCCATGGGCATCTCCCCCTCTCAAATAGTCAACTCATAACTAGCCTCCATCTGTCCTTGTACTTCTCCCTGAATCTTCAGTAGAGGAGAAGACCAGCCTCCACTTTCCCTGCTAGTACCAGCTTAAAGTATTTGACATCTCTGGCCCTCAGCGCTTTTCTTGTCCAGAAAGACATGATCAAGCCTATTGGTATGAAGTTGGGTGTGAAAAGTTTTATCGGCAAGTACATAGGGCATAATATATTGCCTGCTTACCAGCCAACCAGTCTTCTGTGCCCAGGCTCAAAAAGTTTTAAGTTTGTTCTGAGAGGACATTATCTTATGGAGGAGAAGCAAAGCCTCAGCTCTAGAAACCCAAATGCTAGCAGGTGACCCCTGGCTTTTATTGATACCATGTCTTCTCCATTCACCTTTATGATCTATGTGGACATAGAGAAATAGATCATGCCCTCAAGTGCTCAAATTGGTCACTTGAGATCTTATTTAGTTTTCTAGGAGAAATTCACTAGAATTCCTTGAGTTTCAGAATTTAGGGTATATATGGAGCAAAGAGAGTCTCCTTGCCTAGGGCCTTTTACGAATCAGGTACTATGGGATAACAGAGCAGAGAATGGAAGTAATATCCAAGTGTTTTGGAGTTGTTTGCAAGAAAACTATACAATTAAAGCAAGTTATGATCAAGGGGGCCCAGATCCTCTGAGAACCCTGAGAATTGCATACATCAATCTGTTTACTGGTTTCTTACAATCCTGCATTGTTCCCAAAGGCACAAAGTGCAGGCAGGAGGCTGCCACCAAGAAAGCTGGTAGTGCCCTCTTGAGGAATCCTTGGGCACTGCCAGGGACCCAGCTGGACTCAAGGACATTTTGCTAACAACACCCAGCAAAACCATTGGAAACAGAATCACAGAAATTGTAGGGGTGGGTGGATTAAAACACCCTTGTGGGCCTGGAAAGAAACCCTATGAGGGTTGTGGGAAAGGATCAGGAAAGGGGTTATTAGTGGTGCTGAGGCAGAGTGTTAGGACTACAGAGTGACTGCAACACACTACATTCTGGGGAGCTGGGAATCTTAAGGCACTGGGGAAGTGAGCATGACACAATCATCTGGCCGAGCCCCTTTCTCATCCCTGGGCTTAAGAACAGGAAGACATGCTCTGTAAAGAAGTGCAGAGAGAAAAAAAAAAGAAAGAGAAACAAATACATAGAGAGAAACATAGACAGAGATGGAGAAACAGAGACGTGAAGAGATTGATCCTTGGGAAGAAGACAAAATGTGTAATAAGGCAATAGAGATGGAGGAAAGGAAGAGATACAGTATGTGCGTTAGGTGAATGTGGTTGAAAATTTGGTATCTTTGGGTTTATTTGGAACACATTTTTTTCTTCTGAGTAGTTCCAAGAGCTGCTGCTGAGAGTCCAGGGCAGATTTATGAGAAGGCTCAGCCTGAGCAATCTCTCTTGCATGCAGGGCTATCTCATCTACTCAAGCTGTGAAAATCCATCTCTCTCATCCCTAAATCAGAAGCCCCAAAGTTTGGACTCCTTTCTTTCTGTCATCTGAGGAGCTGAGGGCACACATTTGGGGACTTCTTGCTCTTGATCCTCCCTCTCCTCCAGGGTCATTTTGACAAGAACCATTCAGAAAGTAACCTTTGTCACAATGCTATGTATGACTCAGCTTCCTCAGCAGGCAGAGTCTATGGCTGAAAAGCAGGGCTGGTGTAAGGTCAGGGGTCCTGGGACCTTCTACCTTAGTCTCATCTGTTTTGGAAAGCTACTTTTATACTGTTCTATAGTAGGAGCAGCACTTACAAGGGATCCTTTCTCATTGGGGCTGGTATAAGAGCAAAGGATCTATGGTTCTAAAATTCTGAACAAGCCTCAAACACTACAGGACACAGGACACAGGTGAACCCACAAGGGCATCTGTAGAAGACTCATCCTTCTAACAGCAAAGCCCAAGCCAGAAACAAGTCCAAGGTCACAGCTCAGAGAGAGAACTCTGAGACACAATCTTGCCTTGCTCTCTCCAGAAAAAGAGTCTAGGCTCTGCTCTGCACCTCCTGCCTCTCCTCTCTGACTACAAGGCAAAGCCATAGGAAACATTCTGGTAGCCTGTACCTTCTTTCCATGAAGTCTTCCAACAGGTACTCCTCCAGTTACATGCCAACCAACTTCTTTACAGGCCATCAACGGGAGGATGTAGGCCTCAAATACAAGAGAACTATGCCTTTCTGAGGCTCCTGAAAGGATAAAGAACAATAACAAAGAGCCTATATAGACACTGATTAAGATTCATCTTGTTTAGAAAACCTTCCTATGCTAATCTAACTTGGCACTCAAATATCCTGATAGTCTTTTTAAAAAACCTATTTTTATAAGGCATATTTAATATATTAGTCCCATATTTTTGCTGCTTTGCCATTTTTTCTTAGTATTTCTTTCCCTGAGGCAAGCATGATATTTTCTTTCTCTTTCTCTTCATTCTCATTGGCATCCACTGCTTCGACCCAACCCACACCCTCCCTAGGCTAGTCTCAGCTCTCACCAGGCTAGTCTCAGCTCTCTGATGATACTATATTCTCAGGATGGGATATTGACTATCTGGTTCTCAGATCATATTCCTAACTTTTCTCAAAATCAATTATCCTCCTTGGAAATCACCCACATACCTAACTGACCTTTTTTTTTTTGTCTATTCTGTGAATCTGAACTGGTCTTGTCCCCTCTCTGGGTCTCCGTTATCCCTTCAATAAAATTATACAATCCTAGCCTCCCCCTGCTTGGTCACAGTCTGTTTATGGAATCAATAGCTTGTATTTTGTCCTCATTCAGCTGGAGGATTTGGAGGATATTATTTAAAAGACAAATTTTTTCCCCCTCTATTGTGTTTCTAAAGCTGAGTGGAGGGGAGAGGGTGCTTATTTGCCAAGGAGTAGGGAGAGGGGAAATGTGGACAGAGTCAAAGGAAGCTATGAGTGAGGGTTGCGGTTGGGGTTAGAGTTGGAAGGACTCTAGAAGATAGCATCTAAGTTTTTTACCTTGACCCCTCACCAAAGCTACCATTTTCATGACTTCTGACACTGGTGCTGCCACATCCTATAGCAAATAGATCCAAGTATCAGTTGTAGGCTTCCAGGACCTCTTTATTTTATTTTTTTAATTTCTAGCCCCAAGCCACATTTCCAGATGTCTCTGCAGCAAAGTAAAATTCCACATAGGCAAGTCTTAGAAAAATAAAAAGAAAAGAGAAAGAAAAAATTGGAAGTGAAAGGCAGAAAAGAGAAGATGGAATCCTTAAAGAAGGGAGTATCCCTGAGGAGGTGGGGACAAGAAGAGGAAAAGGGGAGGAGGAGAGGAGGAGGAAAGTGGGCCTGTCCCTTTAAGGGGGTTGGCTGTCAATCAGAAAGCCCTTTTCATTGCTGGAGAAGAGGACAAAGATACTCAGAGAGAAAAAGTAAAGGAACGAAGAAGGAGAAGGAGACCGGAGAGACCAGGATTCTTCCAACTGAACAAAGACGCAAAGCAGACTAGCCAGCCGGGTGCAGTTGGAGTCAGAGTCCAAAAGTCATGGGTGAGTTTAAAAAACTTTAGCATGGAAGATTTAAGCAGGCACAGGAATATGCAATAGTATTTATGAGTTTGGGTTTTGGGGTTTTTCAATGGTTTAAATGAGTTGTGCTTTGGCACTTTTTTTTTTTTTTTAATTCCTTAGTACCCAATTTGATAAACTCTGTTTCTACTGTATTGAGATCGATGCTTTATTGCCAAATAATTCCAGCAGCACGTGGACAGTTCCACAGATCCATAGAGAGAGTGCCCAGTGGGCTGGATGTGATCATGTGTATTCTTACCCTCCCACTTCCTTCTACCTTCTTTTTTCCCCTGGTTTCTGGGCTCTGGTAATGGCCAGGTCAGCTGACATCCTGGCTCTTCTGGAGGCAACGGATTGTTGGGTACCCCTCAGATGTACTAAATAACTGCTTGCTTCATACAAAATTTGAACCACATTTGGCTATAGTGGGAAATTGGAGAACAAGGCAAGATGGATTCAGGATTGGCCATGGCCAAGGAGGTAAATCTTAAGTTCAGAAAATGAAAATAAAGTCTTCAATGGCTTTACCATGGGGAATGGATATGAGTAAGTGTGTATGTATGTGTGTGTGAATGTATGAACATGTATGGTTGCCCATGTTTTGCAAATATAACAGCGTTAGCCTTCCTGAAGGCATAGTCCAAACTCTAAATTCCTCTATGATAAGGAGGCTTCTGGGTTCTTAGGACTCTTGTTGATTTGGTTGAGTACCAAGGGCTTCTACAGGTTTCATAAATAAAGAGATAAGCTAGGAGGTCTTGTCTCTAGTAGTGTCCACTCTGAGCAAATTGTGACACAGGGTGCCACAGATACATGTAGACATTGCTTATATGTGGCAAAAGCTTGAATGCAGCCTACATAAAATGAGAATCAATTTCTCTGTGTATTCACCATCTAATGTAGTAGTATCCAGAAGATTCCAGCAACATCCAGGAAGATAGGTTTTCAACTCTATTAAGCTGTGCCAGCTTTTAGGTTATTTTATCCTGAAACATGCTCTTTTCATCATGTATTCAGGTAAGATTATTAAGAGGGCAGAGCACTGAGTTAGAGACAATACAATTAAGTTTAAATCCCAGATCTGTCATGTATAAACTTCATGACCTTGGGTGGGTCATTGTGAATTATCACTTTTTCATCTGGAAAATGGGGATCACAATAACTGTTTTGTATACTTTCAAGGTTGTGAAAATCATGTAATACTGATGTGAAAGTCCTTTGAAAATGGTCAAGCTGTATATCCATTATAAATCATGATGATACCCATTATTATACAATAGCTCATGTACAGGATGACTTGTATTTTCTAAAGTGTTTGGTTTTTCTTTTTCTGTACTTTGTGCAGTTGAGTAAGAATTATTTGATCAATTGAATGTGGCCAGGTAAAAGGTGAATGTTCAAGAAACTCAATTCTTGCCCACGGTAATATTGGAAAACCTACCTGATATCATGGAAGCTGTTTGGGTAGGTTGTGATTTAAAAATGGAGAGGGAGCAAAGAAGGGTACTGAATATTATTTCCTCTGGGGATGAAAGTGTGTGGCTATTTAACAATTTTGAAAGTAAATTGTTAAATTTACTTTGTCAGTGCTAGTAGATGAATTATATCATGAAATCTGTGGTTAGAAGGAACTTTAGAAGCTGTCTGAGCCAAATCTTAATGCAATAGTCCCTTTTACAACAGCCAATTAAATATTCCCACAGCCTTTTGACTTAATTACCTCCAGAAATAGTGACCTCAATACCTCAACCATATAGAATCCTGTAGGATTGGAAGCTTTCTTTCAAGATTTAAGAGGAACACTGAATTCAGTAGTGTCTGCACAAAAGGTTTATGGGGGAAATGGTAGTTCTTTAAAACTTGTCCCAATTTTGGAGGAGGATATTCCAAATGAATTTTTGGGATGACAATGGAACCAGAAAAGAGTCGAAGAGCAGTAGCTGATTATTCTCTGCTCAGTAATACAATGCCATTACTGAACAGCAAAACATTGGCTATTGTACATCTGTTGTCTGAGAACAGTGGCTGTCACCCTGGTAACAGCCTGTGATGTTTCCCTCCAAAGGTGGCTGTTTGCTGAGCAGTGTAGTTTTGGCTGGCTCGGAGTGAGTGGGTGTAGCTTAAGCAAAAAGAGTGGAGGCAGAGCAGTGGTCCAGTTTTACAAAATGCCTGAAGACTAACTGAATCCCACCCTGATTCCAAGAATGCTACAAGAATGCCAGGAGCTAAAAAGAAACCAGATCCAAACCAGCATATTCACTTACTCTTCTTAGAGACACTTACTGAAATGATCGTGGATAGCCTTACACACCCCATTCCTCACCTTGGTCCTACAGAGCCAGAGGAACTCTTAGAGAGCCAGACAGATGTAAAAATCTGCTCTGCTTCAAGGGGCTTTCATCTTGGCTCTGCACTATGAAAGCCAGTTTACTCAATAGTCTGACAATTAGACCTATTCTTTCAAAGCTATCTAACTAGTAACAAAGCTCAAGAAACCCCTGGGAGATGGATTGGAGGGGAAATAAAGTCTTCAAAACCATCAAGGCAGACCCCCAAGTCAGAGGCATCTTTTTTCTCTTGTTGCATTTTTGTGTAATATCCTGAAGCCCTGAAAACTATCATCAGGGTATAGTTCTAATCTTGACAGAAAGCAACAGTAAAAACACCGTCCTTGCCCATAGATATTCAGGTCCAGGGAAGATCTAGTCAGGGTAGTGACATGATCAGGAAAGGTCACATCAATAATGGCAGGCAAACATAGCAGCTTTTCCTTCCTTTTCACTGTCAGGGCCTAACCAGTGCTAAACTTACATCAAAAGCTCAGCAAGTACTGCTGGATTAATTCCTCGTTGGCTATTTTAAATGGTCCTAAGAGTGATCTCTTACTCTGTGCTGGCCTCTGAGCTCTCTTCCAGGATTGACTCTGAAAAAGAGTCAGTGATATCCCAAGGAAGACAACAAAGTTCCCCAGATCAGATTTGCAATACAACCAATAATAGAGGAAAAATTAGTATGAGACTGACCTAAGGAATAAGGTGTGGAAACTATAGTCTCTTAGCTTAGTGTCAGTTGCTTCCTTTTCACCTTTCCATATGTGGGCAAGTTGAAGACAGTGCATGGATAGAGTTTAACAATAAAGCTTCTACTCCAGTCTCCCAAAGTTTGGATATAAATGGTGTGTGTGTGTGTGTGTGTGTGTGTGTGTGTGTGTGTGTGTGTGTGTGTTGGGAAGGAGCAGGGAGTATAGGAAACAAGGTGCTCCAGTTGCTGTTGCCATGGTAATAGTAATACCCGTTCAAAGAGGAGGCTGAGATTCCTTTTGATTTAACTCTATCCATATGACTTGTTTATTTAGCAGGCTTGTATTGTCATGTCCCGTGACTATAGGGCCCTTTTCCAGCCTTTAAATGTTGTATAAGTGCTGATTTCACGTAGGAAAGACAAGGTTATAGGCAGAGCCTTGTCTGACCAGGATAAGACCAGAAGCAAATGTCTTTGCCACTAGTACCTCCTGCTGATTGTTGCTTTATTCCTAGTACCCACCCCCCATCCCCATTCATCCCCAGTACCAGTCACGGCTGCTCTAGCATCTTGGCCCTGTCAACTGGTTATAGACCCTGATCAAGGAGGCCTCTGTTCATGGGGTGAGGTTAAGGGGTGGGTTCTGGGAGGAGGATAAGTGCAGATTAGAGACCTAGGGAGATAGGGCCAGTTTTTTACTCAATAAGTCTGCCTGTTGTTTAGTTCAATTGTATAGGGTTCTATCTCTCCCTTTGTCAGCTGGATTAAAGGGACAGGCTGGGCCTGTGCAAAGCACAATCGGTCTCTTTCTACCATCCCTTTCAATGAGGCCCTTCCTCTCCTCCCTTTGATGAGTTCCCAGATTCACACAGAATTACCATCATGGAGCTGGTCCTTGAGGCATGCCCAGTGCATGGGAAAGAATGGAGGGCTTGTCTGATTAAAGAGACAGCATCAGGGTCAACACAGTCTCTTGGATGGACATGGACCTGAGTAAGAGTCACAATAATGCTGTCAACCTTTTTCAGACTCCTGTGAAGAACATTGGTGAGAAAGGCTTAAAGTCCTATCACAGATCGACTATACTAGTTTTGGGAGTTTGCAGATAAATCTAGCCAACCATGAATATTTCCCCTTTGCTTGCATTTTGCCCACAGGGTTTGGTTATATACATTTTAACATAAGATGATAAGTAGCTTTGGTCTTTGAATCACAGACATAAGTTTGTTTTCTCTAACAAGACTGAAAGAAAATTGAAGAAAATGACTGGGCCTTATAATTAATTCCCTTTTGTATCTTATAGGATCTAGGTAACTGCTAATGTGCTTTTAATGACTGTACTGAATCTACATAAATAGAAATGAAAGGAAAACACTGGATGTGGGTCATTATTTTTCTCTATGACCTCTAGTCAAACTTGATTGGTTTAATTGAACTGAGTTACATTGGATAATATTATTACTATATATATTTTTATGCTAACTCTATTATGTTGCAGACTGTACTTAGCCTTGAAAATGTAAGACTGTCTCTTGAGAGAGATAAGGAACTTCTCCAAAATTCCTCCAAAATAGCCTTCCTGAATCACACTAGTACCCTTCCAGCCATGAAGGATTCTGAAATGGAGAGCCTATGGCTTTAGGCTCTTGTTCCCACATTCCCATGGACATTTCTTGGGCTGTGAAAAATGAAAGTATACCAATGGACCCTTCTCAGAATATTTTGATTGTCAACTACTTTGATTAAGACACAATTTCTTGCATGTTCTGAGTTTTTCCAAGTTGGAACTCCAAATTTGATTTTATTTCAATTGGATTGACAAATTCTTCACTTCTGATTAATTTAAATGCCCACAGAACAAACACTTCATTTCAATTGTGAAGAGATGAACATCTGATGCTTATGCCAATATTGTTGAACTGTTCATAGCTCAACAATGATAGATTTATCCAGGGTCATTTATATTTTTGACTTCATGTTAGAGAATCATTAAAACCTATGTCCTTCTTGTCCCTTGCTTTGAGTGCCAGTAGATCAGAAAGGAACTTACTAAATTATTTGAGCTCTAAGAAAATAGATGAAAAACGGACATGAAAAGGAAGAGTATCAGTTGGTGATTCAGAGTTGCTTCCAAGATTTAGCCTTTTATCACCCAGTAAGAACAATACATATGATACTCTCTGGTTAGGTGGAGATGATCAAGGGATCAGATACACTAAGAGAATTTTCCTTCATCTTTACAACACTGGAGTGGGCATTAGCTAAAACTTAGAGTGGAATTCTCTGGTTAGCAAGTGTTCAAGTTATTCCATCCCTGATTACACCTGCACCACCATTTAGCCATTCGCAGGGTGAAAAAGCTGGGGTGAGTGAGTGGGCACAGGATAGTCACTTGCTAGGGTGAATGGCTCTCCTTACTCTAAACAAACAGTTCTGCCATTGTTCTCTGGGCATGACCCCACCCCACCCCCAGGCCTGTGGGCCCCTACAGAATACCAATGAGGCTCCTGAGATCTCTGGGAGAAACAAGGCTTCTTTGTTTGGGGGAGCTATGGAGGGCTCTGTCCAAGCCCTGACCCTGTGCTAGGGAGAGAGGGAACAGTGGGGTCACTGACCTTCCCCTCCCCTAAACCCAGGCTTCAGAGAACTTCTTTACTAGGAGAGTCTAAGAGTTTGGGGGCGGGGAAGACTTGGAGAGACAGAGAAGGAAGATGGCAGCACTATTTATTTCAAAGCTCCTTTTCTTGACTTACAATATGTATTTAGTATGTTTCTTAAGAATAATGATCAACTTCAAATGTGTTTTCTTTTGGTATACACATGCATATGTATTCATATTTGCATGTATGGGCGCGCACGCGCGCGCGTGTGTGTGTGTGTGTGTGTGTGTGTGTGTGCGCCACAATCTCACTTTGATGAGACACTCTTACCAGGAACTGTTGTAAAATTCATGCTAAGCAAACTCTGCATTCACTTATTGTATCACAGCTACATATTGCTTCCAATAGAGGCCAAGTTTTCTGACAACAATTCTTGGGGGAAAATTCAGTTCTGCTACAAATGTCAACTACTTACTTTTCTTGGCTTGAGCTTCCATGCTTAATCTCTGCTATGATATATAAGAATCTTTGAGGAAGAGACTCTTTGAGGACTAAGGAAGGACTGTCATTTTAGGGGATGGTGGGTGTAGGACTCACTCATTTTGGGAACAAACAAATGCATCTATCTCAATTTTCCATGATAGAGATAATTTGGTCCTTCAGAAAATGTTCACATTGATGTAATTCTGACATGAAAATCACCAGAGGTTAAGCACTCAGAGATAAAAGGAAGCTGTACTGATATGAATAGGGTTGGGCAAAGGAGTCCTCTAGTCCCCGCTACCCTGGTATAGACAAGTGAGCTTTGGATGAAAATCCAAACCTAAAAATTAACACAATTTACTTTCTTTTGTAAGAAGTCCCAACATGTTCTTCTAAAATAGCACTTTTCAACACACTTGCTGATTATTTGTGTGTATGTACTAGTATATATGTACAAATAATTCATATATCATATACACATATATATCATATATACATATATGATATATGAATATATATATATATAAAATCTGTGTATATATTTGTATATTGTGTATGTATATATACAAATAACTTTTCTAAAGAGATTAACATTTTTATTTCTTGAACCTTTTGGGGATCAGGCCAAGAGACCAGAGGGAGCTATCCTCTACCAAACTCATTCTTCTCAGTAAACAAGATTCCCATATGACTGAATCTGTTGTTTATGTCTTCACATCTCATATAACACCTAGCACAATGCTAGGCACATAGTAGGTACTCCATAAGAGTTGATGGATGACTAAAACAAACAAATAAGAATGATAAGACATGAGGGAATGATTGCATAATCTCTTTGGCTTGCTACTTGAATTATTGATTATTAATATCCCCCCCTCCCATACACACACAAATTCTGGGAATTAAAAGAAAGGACTAATTTTCAAGAATAGAACAAAGTATGGTTCTGGGGTCAGTCTCACATTGCAGTAGCCTAAAGTTCTAGACTCTCCTGATTTTGGGCTCTGGGGTGAGACTTCATTCATGCATGCTAGCACAAGTCTGGCAGAGAGGTAAGAATGGCATTACCTTCCTTTTGTGCATTCCTGATTGTTTCCCCTTCTTCTTCCCCAGGTTTGTTAGAGTGCTGTGCAAGATGTCTCGTAGGGGCCCCCTTTGCCTCCCTGGTGGCCACTGGATTGTGTTTCTTTGGGGTGGCACTGTTCTGTGGCTGTGGACATGAAGCCCTCACTGGTACAGAAAAACTAATTGAAACCTATTTCTCCAAAAACTACCAGGACTATGAGTATCTCATTAATGTGTAAGTACCTGTCATTCCATAAAAATCCCTCTCTTTTTCTTTCTATCTTGGAGATACAGAACTCAAACTTAGTGACAAGCAGGGGATTGATGTGGCACTGGAAAGGATTCCTGAGTCTTTCCTCTGGGTGCAGATTCCACCTATGCCACAACTCCACATCTGAGCCCCCAAATAAGAAAAATGTGCCAAGTTCAGAAAGTAGAGGTCTACCTGCTAGCCAATCTCTTACCCTTTGTTTTCTTCTATGCATTATAAATTTTGCTCAGTAGGGTTAATATTGACTGAGTTGGAGACTCCAAAGTGATAGATTTAGAGAACTCTGGGGGAGGTAAAATGCCTGGACAAAGTAGGGCCACTGTTCTTGGTTTGATACCCCACTTGAGTCTGCACATACCCAGTCCTAGCTTCTCTTATTCCTAGTGCTAGTTAGATTCCTGTTTCCTCATCACTTTAAAAAAAAAAAAAAATATATATATATATATATATATATATATATATATATATATACCCAGTTTTAGCTTCTCTTATTCCTAGTGCTAGTTAGATTCCTGTTTCCTCATCACTTTAAAAAAAAAAAAAAAATATATATATATATATATATATATATATATATATATATATATATATATGTGTGTGTGTGTGTGTGTGTGTGTGTGTGTGTATGTATATATATATATATATATATATTTGTTTATTAATTTCAGAGAGGAAGGGAATGGGAGAGAGAGAGAGAGATAAAAACATCAGTGATGAGAGAGAATCTTTGATTGGCTGCCTCCTGCATGCCCTTCACTGGGGACCAGCCCACAACCTGGGCATGTACCCCTGACCGGAACCGAACCAGGGACCCTTCAGTCCGCAGGCTAATGCTCTGTCCACTGAGCCAAACCAGCCAGGGTCCTCATCACTTTTCTTGTCCAACTCCTCTCTCCTCTGAAGGAGCATCTTTAAAAGGTCAGGCGAAGGAGACTAGGGCTCGGGTTGTTCAGGTCATAGGGTGAGTAAGGTGTGGATTGAGGAGCATGTGTTTCTGGCTGCCCATTCCCTATCTTCTTTTACTTCAATCCAGACAAGGTGGAAGCATGGAGATAGAGATTTGTGATCCCTCTAAAGACTTCCTAATCTTGTTTAAGTGCTCACTTAAATGTCCATCTCACTTACGCAGGAAGGGAACTGGTTCCTCAATTAATAAGATTTTTCTGGTCTCATTTGTTTATCTGTTAATGCAGGATCCATGCCTTCCAGTATGTCATCTATGGAACTGCCTCTTTCTTCTTCCTTTATGGGGCCCTCCTGCTGGCTGAGGGCTTCTACACCACCGGTGCAGTCAGGCAGATCTTTGGCGACTACAAGACCACCATCTGCGGCAAGGGCCTCAGTGCAACGGTAACAGGGGGCCAGAAGGGGAGGGGTTCCAGAGGCCAACATCAAGCTCATTCTTTGGAGCGGGTGTGTCATTGTTTGGGAAAATGGCTAGGACATCCCGACAAGGTGATCATCCTCAGGATTTTGTGGCAATAACAAGGGGTGGGGGACAATTGGGTGTGAGTCTGTGGCCTCACCCTCACCCAAGACTAGGCCCTTTCTAGGTGCCTGGCCTTTCAGTGAGGAAGTGATGGCTGCAGCCGAACGAGGTCAGGAAGAACGTGGTGCCTAGCTGGCTTAGCCTCACCCTTGAAAAGTTCCCTAGAAAATTTCATCTCAAAATGAAAAGCATGAGTTTTGTAGGTTACTTTGTACAATCAGACCATTTCTAAGCCATCTGTTGATCCCTTTACTCCCCTTCTAGGAGGGACCAAAACAAGAGATATGACTACCCAAGAATCTAAAATGCTACCCATAGGACTGAAATGTAGGTAGCTAATCTTAGAGGGAAGATGGATCATGGAAATTAAATAATTGACTCCAAGGTGGAATTCACAATATTCTGGGATTCTATACTGTTGAAGGTCCCAGGGGAACTAGGATAAATCTACATATTTAATGCTTCATCTTTGACTGGGGCTATTTATGTTTCTACTGAGGCACACATTGGTTTTCAGCCTCTAGAGTTAAAGGTTCCTTTGGGGGCTAAACTTCTGTGGGTTGTGGTGATGTCTTTTGTGGTCAGCAGTTGGCTTAGAAAAGTGTTGGTTTTTTAATCTGAAATTTAAATTTCCTATTGGCTTTGTTTAATGACTAGGGATCAAAAGTTCTGTGACAAGAAACATTTTCTAAGCTCAGCCTAAGGCAAGAAATGGCACGACTTTCTTTCAAGATCTGTTTTGATTTTTTCACACTTTATCTGCCCAACAAATCTCCTGAAACCTCTCTAACCCAGGGATCCTTCTCACTCCAATCCCCACCCATTCCTGCCACCCGCTGTCACACCCAGGGCCAGCTCTCTAGTAGAAACTGCCAATGACATTTGGCAGAGATGCCCTGCTTACTAATTTCATGTGGTAGAGATCTCTGGAATTTGGTTCAATTTCTGACACATACCATTCCAGGATCTCCCAGTTTGTGTTTCCATGTCTACAGGCTAATGCTCATTTCTAATCACACCATGTCAATTGTTTTAGTTTGTTGGCATCACCTATGCCCTGACCATTGTGTGGCTACTGGTGTTTGCCTGTTCTGCTGTGCCTGTGTACATTTACTTCAACACCTGGACCACCTGCCAGTCTATTGCCTTCCCCAGCAAGACCTCTGCCAGTATAGGCAGTCTCTGTGCTGATGCCAGAATGTATGGTGAGTTAGTGCATGGGTGTCTTGGCTTCTCAATCCTCTTATGGAAGCATATTAATTTAGTTCTTTATTTGGGGTAAGGGGGGGTGATAATTATGGGGGAAAGAAGAGGGATGCTTGGGACCTTCATTTATTAAACCCTCACCACTCAAACTGGAGAGATTTCTTCCCTTTGAAAGAAACTTCTTGGAAGGGGGGGTATTTCTTGACTGTATACACTGCTCTACCCTATTTGACTGCTGTTCCAAGCAGTAAATTTCAATAACAAATATAAGATTTCACAACTGTTCAATACCACTTTCTATTTTTTGGTAAATCCTTAGAAAAGAGAATCCTGATTGTTAGTAGGATCAAATTTTCAGCCAGGATGATTAAAGTTGGAAGAAAGACTCTGAAGGAAAGTAGCCATGTAGCCCTACAAGTCCATGAAGCTCACCTTAGTTTATTTGGGCATTTTACTTAGGTGTTCTCCCATGGAATGCTTTTCCTGGCAAGGTGTGTGGCTCTAACCTTCTGTCCATCTGCAAAACAGCTGAGGTGAGTGAGCCGTTTGGGTTACTTTACAGTGGAATGGCTAGTACCATACAAGTTCCTCCCCATGGCCTTTAATTTTAAGGACCACAGTTTCTCTTTGCTCGATTTTGAGTTGGCAGATTGTTTTCTACAAAAATATTGATTCAGTGTGCCTGATCCAATGAGCATAGGTATTAAAATATGTATGTTCCCTAGAGCTGCATAGAATGCTTTCCATTTTAAGACTTTGTGCCTTAAAAAAGAAATTTGTAGCATTAAGTATAGACAGAGCTTAATGGTAAAATCCCCCAAATGGAAATTTTTATTCTTTTAGTTAAAACCTTTATGAAGAAAATGGGTTGTGCACAGAAATATTTATGGGTTTTACAAAAACACTTTCAGTTTGGAATTTCTCAATCTCCAATGTGAAGTAAAAACAGTACATTTGAAGAATGAAAACATTGTATTGAGACAGGATCTTGTACACAAATGAATCAAAGGATTAAAAGTAATCCTGAGGAAGAAGGCGGTGAATAATTTCTTTGAAAACAAGATGCTGAATTTAAATTTTGGGACCCTGGGCACAATTATAAGAAACCAGTTGATTAAATATTTTATATGTATTTTATGAGTATTTTGTGTTCTGAGTATTATGATGTACACTTAGGAATGGAAGGCCTACACTTAAGGGAGTGACAATTTAGAGATGCATAATTAGCACGTAGAAAGATATCAGCATTTATTCAGAAAGCTGTGTTTGTGTATTCAGCAGAGCATATTTTTACTGTTGCAAGAAATAGTTCTTCCTTTTGCATTTCCTTGTAGTTCCAAATGACCTTCCACCTGTTTATTGCTGCATTTGTGGGGGCTGCAGCCACATTGGTTTCACTGGTAAGTTGCCTTTGAATTATCTTGGGCAATAAATGGTCTTGGGATAGCTGGTGTTCAGCTATGCTGCAAGGCAAAAAGGTAGACTCCTTCTAACCTTGAAATGCTGGAGAGAAGCTACTGGGAAGAGACAGCAAAGTGTAGAGACTGTATACCTCTATTTCGGTTGGCAGGGCATAAAAACTTCAGAAATTAGGCAGGGACAAGAAAAGTGGTATGAAGAAAGGGGAGGTAAGAGATTCACAGACAAGAATGAAAATATTTGGCATTTATAGAGCATGTAATATTGCCAAATGCTTTGCAATCTACATTACAGTTAATTCCCAACCCATCCTGGTCAGATCAGTTTCAAGAACACTGAAATATTACTAAACATAATATTCCAAAGCTTGAAATTCTATATACTGTAAATATGACTCTATCTTGTACACTTTCCAAGGGATTTAGTTACTCTCCTGAAAAGATGGGAAAGACTCCCTAACAGTATGAGAACTGTTATTGCTATAATGTGATTCTATGTCCCAAGTTCGTTGTTGGTGTTACTACAACACAGTGTCAATGTAGTGCATTCACAGTTCACATTAAAAACCTAGTGCAATGAAGGGTGAGACAATTTATCTGAAGTCATTGAATAAGTGGTGGATGTGCAAGGATAATCTCACAGAATTCTGGGCCCTTACTGCTGAGGTTTTTTATTTTTTTATTTTTTTTAAGAGAATGTTCCCTTTTTTTTCTTTTTTTTAAAATATATTTTATTGATTTTGTACAGAGAGGAAGGGAGAAAGATAGAGAGTTAGAAACATCGATGAGAGAGAGTCATCGATCAGTTGCCTCCTGCACACCCCCTACTGGGGATATGCCCGCAACCAAGGTATATGCCCTTGACCGGAATCGAACCCGGGTCCTTTCAGTCCCCAAGCCAACGCTCTATCCATTGAGCTAAACCGGTTTCGGCACTGCTGAGGTTTTTATAAAGTCTAATTGTTTCTCGTTTTGTAAAATAAATTGATGCACTGGAGGGCTGTGTTGCACAGTGTGGCTGTGTGTCTGCAGCAAGCACTCTATGATTCCAGGCTACTCAGACATGAAAGTAAGATGATGGCAAACCTATGTATTATTTACATTTCCCTCAGGAAAAGTCAGTGCTAGGCCAAGTGTAATATGGAATAAATCAGGCTGAGTTGTTCTCTGGACCTGCGACATTGGAAGAAAATATTTCAGAAAGGACTTCTAGTCAAGTATATAGGACAAAAACCTGGGACATGCTGCATTTTATAGAACAGGGATTTTTCCTTTATTTAAATAGCTATGATTTTATTTCATCACTTCTTTTTTAAAAATGTATTTCAATTGATTTTAGAGAGGAAGGGAGAGGGAGAGAAAGATAGAAACATCAATAATGAGAGAGAATCACTGATCAGCTGCCTCCTGCACTCTTCCCACTGGGGATCTAACCCACAACCGGGACATGTGCCCTGACCGGGAATTGAACACATGACCTCCTGGTTTATATGTTGACAGTCAACCATTGAGCCACTATGGCTGTGCTATTTTATCACTTCTTCATTCCCAAAAGGACTGGAGGAGAGAGAAAGCTTCCTTTTCTACTCTTACTCATATTCTCTCTCTGTTTCTTACAGCTCACCTTCATGATTGCTGCCACTTACAACTTTGCTGTCCTTAAACTCATGGGCCGAGGCACCAAGTTCTGATCGTCTGTAGGAACTTCCCTTTTTCTAACAGCAAGGCTCTAACCACACAGCCTACTTTGCTGCATCTCCCATGTTAACTCTTTGCCTTTACCACTGACTGGCCCTCTTCTTACTTGATGAGTGTAACAAGAAAGGAGAATCTTGTGGTGATTGATGTCTCTCTGTGGACTCTCCCCTCTTATATTCCTCTTTTAGTCATTTTGCTTCACAGCTGTTTCCTGCTAGAAATGGGAAATGCTTAAGATGGTGACTCCACCACTGAAAGTCACAAAGAAACAGAGGCTCTACTTCAACTTACAAGCATCTCCTGAGGACCAAGAAGTGTTTTCTTCTCAATGGGCACTTCCACTGATGGAAACAAAGTGGAAAGAAAGATGCTCAAGTAGAGAGAAGGAATGTACCTAGCACCATTATCATCTATAGGAACCAAATATCTTTTTGGTGTGCAAAACAGAGAGCTCAGTCCTGTCTCCCTATTACCGCTGAAAATAGAAGGGGGGAAAAAGAATGCCAGTAAAACAATAAGAGCATTTGCCCAAATCTACCTATTGCAGCTGGGAGAAGGGGGTCAAAGCAAGGATCTTTCACCCATAGAAAGAGAGCACTGACCCCAATGGCAAAGGACTATTTAAGCCCTAACTCAGCCAACCTTACTTACAGCATAAGGGAGCATAGTGTCTGTGTAGACAGAGGGGGCACCTTGCCTTACACCTCGTTAAAGAAGAGAAACGGTGTTGTCAGCATTGTCTCATTCCTTTCTACTTGAGAACAACTACCAATGACAACCCTGTGATTTCCAAGGAGCTGAGAATAGAGGAAAACTAGCTCAGATGAAAAAAGACTGGCTTAAGTAACAGCAGTTGTTAGTGGCTAATGGTGTAAATGGAGCCAGCCCTCTGGTATACACAAGATAGATAACTCTTTGGATAGCATGCGTTTTTGTTTTTTCTTTTCTGTTAATTACTTGTGTACTCTGGCCGCTGTCATATCTTCACAATGGTGCTCTTCTCATAGGGTATTATCTATTCAGTCATTGTAGATGATTTGAAGATCTTGATTTGTTTCAGATTGATGTATATTTCACATTTTCCAGTTTTATCACTTGGTCAGGGCTGTATCAGAAAGGTCTGGAGAATGACCCTTTGAATATGATTCTTTAATGAAAATTGGACATTAAACATCACAAATGATATGTAAAATTGGCTAGTTCCGTACATCTACTGGAATTTTCTGTAAATTATTCTGCCTTTTGCAGAAACAGATTTGGTGAATTTTAATCTCAATTTGAATAACCTTTTTATTTTAATAATTAATTGATTGTTCTTTCTAGCTAGTGAGGGATGATTTAATTTAATGATGTTACCTTGGTGTGTTAAAGAGTCAGATTTAACATGCAGGTTATTCTCTCCTGGTATAGATCACTAAACGGAATACACCAGCTGTTAGTTATTCATCTGGCAAGCTTCCACAGAAAAGGAAAGGTGGAAAGATTTTGAAACCTGAATATCTCCCAGGCTTTAGTCTTCTCTTTCTTGTTTATTAACTTTGGGTTAAAATATAAAAGGCTGATTGGTCATTGTTGAAGGAAAGGTTTTATGGGTATGACAGTAGACAGCTCTTTTGTTGTAAAGAGTTGCATATTTTTCTCCCAAAGTGGTTTCAGCAATGTTTAAGGAGGTGTAAGGTCTTTTAAAAAAGACACTTGATATTTGTTTTTAGACCAGTATACCAGATAAGCTTCTAGGCTGCATAGAGGGAGGAGATGGGAAAAGTTCTGTAAGAAACCAATCAAGATCAAGGAAAGTGAAATAATCCATACCTTGTGTTTTGTTTTGATTTAATAGCATAACAAATAACCAACTCTTCCCTAAAAACCTCCCGGGCATATATACACACATACACACACACAAAGAGGGTTAATCAACTGCAAGAGTTTCCTTCATTTCTGATATAGAATTTCAATTTTAACACACATAAAGGATAAACTTTTAGAAACTTATCTTACAAAATGTATTTTATAAAATTAAAGAAAATAAAATTAAGAATATTCTCAATCAAACATTGTGTCCTCTGAGTGAATTGTTCTGTTTAACCCATGATTTGATTTGAATAATTGTATCTTTATTGTGCTGTGTTCAAGGATTTCATTCATTTTTTTTTTTCTTCAGTTCATCCAAGTCATTCTCACAATTCTCTAAAATAAAGTTGATAGCCAAAAACTGGTTTGGCTCAGTGGATAGAGTATTGACTTGCGGACTGAAAGGTCCCAGGTTCAATTCCAGTCAATGGCATGTATCTTGGTTGTGGGCACATCCCCAGTAGGGGTTGTGCAAGAGGCAGCTGATCGATGATTCTCTCTCATCGATGTTTCTAACTCTCTATCCCTCTCTCTTCCTGTCTGTAAAAAAATCAATAAAATATATTAAAAAAATAAAAAGGAGTTGATAAATTACTTCTGTTTTTATAGCTGGTGACACTAAGAAATAGAGGAAAAATAAGTTAACCTCAAAAATACATTTCTGAGCTTGGACTAGAATTCAGATCTTGATACCAATTCATTGCCTATTATAGGATTTATTTTCTCCTAAGTTGGGTTTTAGAGTGGTCTGATAATTTGAACTCAAACATGGTTTCTTTAATAGAATAATAGTGCCCATCTCCAGTGTCTTTAGAATTATGTTATTGTTAGCTCTTTGAATTTTTCAATAGTGAGCCCTTAATGTTTCATACATGAGTAATTCTCATGTATCTGGAAAGTATTGAATGAAAGGCTTAATGTCAAAGCAGAGTAAATATGGTAAGAGCAATATAAATTTAGTTCATGGCAGGACAGTATTAAAATGATTAGTGACATCTCCCCTAACCAGTTTGGCTTAGTGGATAGAGCGTCGGCCTGTGGACTGAAGGGTCCCAGGTTCAATTCTGGTCAAGAGCATGTACATTAGTTGCAGACACATCCCCAATAGGGGGTGTGCAGGGTGCAGCTGATTGATGTTTCTCTCTCATCGATGTTTCTAATTCTCTATCTTCCCTTCCTCTCAGTAAAAAATCAATAAAATATATTTTAAAAAATAAAATGATTAGTGACATATAGTACTATGATTGGCCAACCCACTAGTCATTGGGACATAGCATTAAATGCCCAGCTAGCATTTGGTACTTTTGGGTAGTACTCTAATGACCAGCCTAAAGAAAACTCGCTTAAAATTCATTATAGATTCATTGTCTCATAGTTGCAGCTGGCAAGGAACATGACTAGAGATCAAGGAGACTTCAGCTGGGGGCAACAAGTCAATCATCACCTAAGGAGCTCTGTTCAAAAATAGTTTCAATTTAATCTCCTGATTTCTGCTTCACTACAATTAATATTCTGCAAGCAAGTCTGGTTGGATGACTTTAAGACTAAAAGAATAAAAATATGACAAGGACTTATTTTTATACACTAGCAAAGACACAGCACTGTATTTTAAAGAATTGATTCAGAATGTTATAGAGTGAATATATTTTTGCCTCAGAACAGCAGAAAGCCAGTTCCCAAGAAAGCTGTGTTTGTCTATCCTTATTTGGCTCTGCCCTCTGGGACTGATCTATAGATGAAGTTTACAGGCTCTCAGAAGCTGAGAGCATCTCCAGTGTATCAATTGAGCCCATTGTTCTTAGCTCTCCCACACATCATAAACGTCCTTTCTCTAAATTGAAAGAGCTTTCTTTGTGCTTAGATCAGCCAAAGATCGAGATGCAGCCCTATAAACAAGAAACATTTTCTTACAACATTGGTTATGTTGCTTTTCCTATCTTCATGGTCAGCACTGCATGCAATTATGCAGGGTGTGGAAGCTGCAGGTTTGGCCAGAGCAATATTGGTTCATTCATTAATTCAGTCTACAAACATTTATGGAGCATGTACTAAATTTTGTACTATCAATAAATCCTGGGAGTCTCAAGTTTTGGGGTGGTGTGGGTAGAAAGACGATAAAGATATGATCTTACATTCAAGGATTTCATTCAGCCTTAATAAGAACAGAGAGGTCTACTAGGGTAGAGCGAAGTGGAGGCAAGAAACAATCTGACCAGAAGACTGCAATGGGCTTCTGAATTCTCTTCTCAGTATGTGGGTGAGGGGTGGTTAAGGGCCATGACTTCACGTGGGTTTGGTTCTCTTGGGCCCTGATTAAAACAAAACTTCAATTTAGAGTCCTGACAACTTGTATGTAACTTGCCTTCTCTATGTAACTTGCTTCTGGCCTTACACGTGACAGTATTTATGCACACACTGTCACAATCCATGCGCATGCTTCCACCCACTCAGTCATTTGTGGAGTCAGAGGGCACATGGATCAGGATTTACACAAACATGGGCTATTTATCATTGCTTTTTCTCTCCATCAAGGCTAAATATAGAAGCTGTGGAAAGGTATGTGGTAATGACACAAGGTACTTCTCTCTGAATTTCCTTACTGTGAGCACACAGAGTGTGTCTATTTTGCAATTAACTTTTGAATATTAAGTAACAAATGGAACAAGAATTGATTCTTATATAAACAAAATCAAATGAAAACTACAAATTGGGAAAGATTTTCCTTGTTCACTCACTTGCATTGAAATAAGCAACCATGCTTTTCACAATTTTTGTTGTCCTGCAAAGTTTGTTGTATGTGTTCCTGCTCTGAGACTCCTTGAACTGATTTACTTTATTCCAAAGGAAAAAAAAAATAGATAAAGGAATAAATATTTTCCAGATTATGAGATAACCAAAGGAAATCCAACTGTAACATTTTATTCAAACCTCCAACAAATATTTATTTAATAAATTTTCTGTGTCAAGTATTATGTTAGGTGCTAGTAATACAACAGTGAATAAAACAAAACACAGTCTCTGTTCTCATAGAACTCAACTAGACACACACACAAAAAAAGGCTAGGGAGTGTCCCAATTATTCCATAAGGGACTTATGCACAGGTGACCTAGGATGCCTCAGCCAGTAATCTGAAACGTATGACCCAAGGTACTTAATAATCCACCAAGCATAAATTACACAGGAGACAAACATGCAATTCACGAATCACACATGGTTTATTTACCAGAGTCCTGATGGATTCCAGACCTCGGCAGGCCACCCGGGCATCTGCACTCTCTCTCTCTCTCTCTCTCTCTCTCTCACACACACACACACACACACACACACTCACACACACATGCACACACACACGGTTGACGGAGGACGTTGCAGCTGTGGCTCGGCTTCAGTTGAGGCCTCTCGCGATGGCTCACGGTCTGTGGCTCATGGTTCGGGGCTCGTGGCTCCGGCAGAGCTTGACAGGTGCAGGCAGGGAAAGTGGAGAGCGACCGTCTGTGGAGGAGCAGAACAAGAGTCTCTAATTTTCTCTGGGGCTTGCTCTTTTTATATGCTCAGCTGTGTCTTCAGTGCTCAGATGTGTTATCAAGCGGGTCCCAGGAGCCTTGCTATCTGATCTTACATATAGGGTACAGATCACTTTATCTATTTTTTACATACAGGCCACTCAAGGGTGCTTATCAATTTGGTTACAATACATTCCATACTTTCAGATATTACACTTCAATTCCACACTGTAATACTTATTCTATATTGTATTTTATCCTTATTACTATCGGGTCTAGTAATAATTAATGTCGTTTTTAAACATTCGTTTAAAATCTTGCTTGGCGTTGACTTGTATTGACATAACCTTCAAACACGTGGTATCTACAGAACGTGTGAAGTGCAATTAACAAGTTTTGCTTGAAAAAGTTTGTGTTTGGTTTGGTTTTTGTTGCAAAACTAGGGCTAAGAAGATGGCGGATGAAGAGCATATTCGGCACTGCATGCTTTACGAGTTCCAATTAGGAAGAAAAGCAAGTGAGGCTGCAAAAAACATCTGTAGTGCTCTTGGTCAAGATGCAGTTAGCGCCAGAAAATGCCAGCATTGGTTTGAGAAATTTCGTGAGGGAAATTTTTCGTTAGATGACAAGAGTGGTCGAGGCCATGTGTCCAATTTTGATCAAGAAGCTCTTCAAGCTCTTTTGGTGCAAAATCCTCAAATTACCCAACAAGAGCTTGCGACAACTTTAAATTGTTCACAAAAAACAATTTCCAATCAATTGCGTGCACTTGGCAAAATCCAAAAGTTTGGAAAATGGGTTCCTCATGAGTTGACCAACAACAACCGTAATCAAAGAGTCACAATTTGCAGTTTGCTCCTCTCTCGTCAAAACCGTTTGCCGTTTTTAGAGCAAATTGTTACCGGAGATGAAGAATGGGAGCTGTATGTTAATTTGAAAAGGCCGCCTCAATGGTTGGACAAAAATGAGGCTCCGCAGCCCACGCCAAAACCTGACTTGCATGCGAAAAAAGTGATGTTGTGTGTTTGGTGGAATTTTAAAGGAATTCTTCATTATGAACTTTTATCATCTAACCAAACCATTACAAGTGCAGTGTATAGTGCCCAATTGGAAAGGTTAGCCCAAGCTTTAAGAGAAAAAGAACCCGCGCTGATTAATCGGAAGGGCGCAATTCTTCACCACGATAACGCACGACCGCATACTGCAAGAATCACTGCTGAAAAACTGTGCCAGTTGGAATGGGAAGTTCTCCCTCAACCTGCATATTCTCCTGATATTGCCCCTTCCGATTACCATTTGTTTCGTTCTTTGCAAAACTTTCTTCTTTGAAAAAAATTTAATAATGAAGAATGCCTCAAAAATGCATTGACCGAATTTTTTGCATCAAAATCACAAGAATTTTACAACAGAGGGATTAAAATGCTTCCTGAGCATTGGGCACAAGTAGTAGAAAACAACGGCAACTATATTGTTGATTAAATTTTGTTGTATTGTTTAAATAAATTCGACTTAAAAAAAGTATTAGAAAACGACATTAATTATTACTAGACCTAATATTACTGTAACATGGAGGGTGATAGGAAGTGTGGTGAAGAATGAGACTAACATCCTTTGACTGAAAAGTTAGAAAAGATAGAATTGGGGAGAAACTTGTACAGTTCCATGAAAAACAAAGGGTAAAGTAAAAGTAGATATAGGCATGCAATTCTATATCCAGAGAAAGATGCCTGACATGCTATGGTATTTAGGGTCAAAAGATGTTAAAAATAGCCTCTTTCTCTTTTGCTCACCAGTGTGGACAGTAAGCCAACTCTGGGCTTCAAAGAATGAGCTTTATTGATAGTCCATGTACTATGTGAAACTCTACCTTTCAAACATGAAAAGGGAAAACCACAAAGCTGAATCAGAGGGCTACAATTTATTTTAATTTTTGTTTTACTTTTTAAAAAATTGAATTTATTGGGGTGACTTTGGTTTGCAAAACCATTCAGGTTTTAAGTATACAACGCAATAAAATATCATCTGCACACTGCATCATGTGTCCCACCCAAAACCTTTCTGTCCCCCTTCCTCCCCCTCTACCCCTTTCCCTCTGGATATCACCACACTGTTGTCTGTATCTATGTATTATTGTAAATGGACAATCAATGGGTCCGTGCTGCCTGTCACTACTTGAGCCACCGTAATTACAAAGATTACATGGGAAGTAGCCAAAGAGTATGCCAAATGGGCAGTTAACAGGTAGGCAGAGGGCTGGGGATCTTCACAGGGCTAGTGATATGCAAGGGCTGAGGATCTTCAAAGGGCTGGCAAATCTGATTTTTGCAACCAAGTTGTTAATATTTCCGTGATAATAGCTCCCTGATGAGAAGGATGGGCTACATTTCCAGGTTAGCTCCCAAGTCCCCAGTGCAGCTGTCAGCCAGGTTGGAATGTGCCTTCTTAATCAGAATAAATCAATCATAGTTAACAGGGCATGATTAATATATATATATATATTTTACAATTTTAGCTGGTTCCCCAACATGGTATTTCTGCCCTTATCATTATGTATGTGTGTGTGGGTGTGTGTGTGGGTGTGTGTGTGTGTATATATATATATATATAATCCCTTCACCTTATTTCATCCAGTCTCAGAACCTCTCCCCTTCTTTTTTCCCCAGCCATTGTGTAAATGTACCACAGCTTTTTATTCACTCATCTACTGATGGGTATTTGAACTGTTTTTAGATCTTGGCTAGTGTAAATAATGCTCTTATAAACTTAGGGGTGCATATATTCTTTCAAATTAGTGTTTTGTGTTTCTTAAAATATATTCCCAGAAGTGGAATTGCTGGGTCAAAAGGCAGCTCTATTTTTAATTTTTGAGAAAACTTCATACTGCTTTTCACAGTGGCTGCACAGTCTGCATTCCTATCAACAGGGCATGAGGGTTCCCTTTTCTCTGCATCCTCTCCAGTACTTGTTTGTTGATTTATTGATGATAGCCATTTTAGCAGTTGTAAGGTTTTATTTTGTGGTTTTAATTTGCATCTCTCTGATGACTAGTGACATTGAGCATTTTTAATTTGTCTATTGGCCATCTGTATGTCCTCTTTGAAGATATGTCTATTCATCTCCTTTGCCTATCTTTTAATTGGGTTGTTTGTCTTCCTGGTATTGAGTTATATATGTTGTTTATATTTTTTCAAAATTAACACTTATGAGATGTATCATTGGCAAATATGTTCTCGCCTTCAGTAGGTTTTCTTCTCATTTTGTTGATGGTTTTTTTTAGTTTGATGTAGTCCAATTTGTTTATATTTTCCTTTGTTTCCCTTGCTTGAGGTGATATGTTGGCAAAATATTGCTACAAGTTATGTTTGAGATTTTGCTGCCTATGGTTTCTTCTAGAATTTTTATGGTTTCATGACTTGCATTCAAGTCTTTTATTGATTTTGAATTTATTCTTATGTATGGTATAATTTTATTTTTTTTGTCTAGTTTCATTTTTTTTGCATGTACCTAATTTCCCCAATACCATTTATTGAAGAGACTGTCTTTACTCCATTGTATGCCCTTGCTTCCTTTGGCAAATATTAATTGAGCATAATAGCTTGGGCCAATTTCTGGGGTTCTCTGTTCTGTTCCATTGATCTATATGCCTGTTCTTGTGCCAGTACCAAGTTGTTTTGATTACAATAACTATAATATAATTTGCTTCTACTTTGTTCTTTCTCAAGGTTACTTTGACTATTTAGGGTCTTTTGTGGTTCCATATACATTTTTGGAGTATTTGTTCTAGATCTGTGAAATATGCCATTGATATTTTAATGTGAATTGTGTTGATTCTATAGATTGCATTAGGTAATATGGACATTTTAATTATGTTAATTATTCTAATCCATGAACACAGTATATTCTTCTACTTGTTTGTATTGTCCACTCTTTCTTTGTTCAATGTCGTGTAGTTTTCCAAATACGAGTCTTTTACCTCTTTGGTTAAGTTTATCCTTAATTATCTTATTTTTGTTGTTGTTGCAATGTAAACGGAATTGAATGTTTTTCAGTTTCTCTTTCTGAGAGTTTATTATTGTATATAAAAATGTCACTTTTTTTTAGGAAAAGTTAAGAACATTTTTTTCTTTTTTTAAAATTTAATAAATCTTATTGCTCAGATTATTACAATTATCTCTCCTCCCCCCCACATAGTTCCCTTCCACCTGGTTCCCACCTCACCTTCTGCCCTTACCTCCCCCCCCCCCCCCGCATTGTTCTTATCCATAGGTGTACGATTTTAATCCCATCTCTTCCTGCACCCCCACAGCCCTTTCCTCCTGATAATTATCAATCCACTTTCTTTCTTTGCCCCTGATTCTATTATATTCACCAGTTTATTCTGTTCCTCAGATTTCAAATTCACTTGATTTTTAGATTCACTTGTTGATATATATGTGTTTGTTGATCATAATTTTTATCTTTACTTTTTCCTTCTTCTTCCTCTTCTTAAAGAATACCTTTCAGCATTTCTTATAATATTGGTTTGGTGGTGATGAACTCCTGCTTTTTCTTATATGTAAGCTCTTTAGCTGACCTTCAATTCTGAATAATAACTTTGCTGGGTAGAGTAATCTTGGTTGTAGGTTTTCACTATTCATCACTTTGAATATTTCTTGCCACTCCCTTCTGGCCTGCATAGTTTCTGTTGAGAAACCAGCTTATAATCGTATGGTTGCTCCCTTATACATAACTGTTTTTCTCTTGCTGCTTGTAAGATTCTCTCTTTGTCTTTTGCCATTGGCATTTTAATTATGATGTGTCTTGGTGTGGTCCTCTTTGGATTCCTTTTGTTTGGGGTTCTATGTGCTTCCTGGACCTGTAAGTCTATTTCTTTCACCAGGTGGGGGAAATTTCCTGACATTATTTCTTCAAATAGGTTTTCAGTCTCTTGCTCTCTCTCTTCTTCTGGCACCCCCATAATTCTGATGTTGGTACACTTGAAGTTGTCCCAGAGGCTCCTTACACTATCTTCAACTTTCTGGATTCTCTTCTCTTCTTGCTTCTCCAGAGGAGTGTCCTTTGCCTCTTTGCATTCCAGATCTTTGACTTGATTCTTGTGTTCCTCTAGTCTGTTGTTGGATCACTGTATAATATTTTTTATTTCAGTCAGTGTATGTTTAATTTGTAGTTGGTCCTTTTTCATATCTTTGAGGGTCTTGTTAAATTTATTGGCCTTTTCTAGGAAATTCTTGAACAAGCTTATTACCGTGGTTTTGAACTGATATCCAGTCTTTTGTTCTCCTCCATTTCTTTTGTTTGAGATCTGATTCCTTGTCTCAGCATTTTCACTGCTTTCCTGAGTTGGTAGGGTGGCTTTGTGTGCTTGGTGTCTTATATGGCCCAGTTGGTCAGCATCCCCAGTTACCTGAAGTAGACACTCTTGGTGCTCCCCTTTGTGGACTGTGTGTACAGCCTTGTTGTAGTTGTCTTGATTGTTGTTGGTATCACTGGGAGGAATTGACCTCCAGGCCAATTGGATGTGAGTATCAGCTGTGTCTACACCAGGATACCTTCTGTATTGGAGACAGGGATCAGACTTGCAAAATTGCAAAAGCCTCTATGCTCAGCTTGAATGGGGTGGAGTCTCAGGGCTGAGCTGACAGTTTTGGCTTCCTGTCAGTCCTGCCCTTGTGCATGCACCTCAGATCTCTGCCTTCCAGGGATCCCCTTAGTTTCTGCCTGACAGTCCAGATTCCTCTTGTAAAAGCATGGGTGCCCCAGGGGCTCGCCTGGAACTGGGTTGGGTATCTGTATAATATTTTTAATCCCAGTGCAGTTGGGACTATTATTCAGTACAGTCTGGAGCTTCCAACTCCTTCAGCTATGGAGAGGCCTCGGCAAGCTCCACAGTCAGACCTCTCTGCATGCACTCACTCGCACCCTGCTCACTGTGGCTCCCAGCTCCCCCGAGTATCCCAGTCTCCGGATGCCTTTCTCTACAGTCCAGACTCCACCATATGAGCCTGGGTCCACGGGGTTTCGGCCAGGGTTGGGGTTCAATGCAGTCAGGGGCTTCCTTTCCCCTCCCTCCAGCCAGGCACTCGGCTGCCTTTCCTCTCTGCATGTACATCTCCCTACGTCAACGCTTTGCAACTCCTCTGATCCGTGAGTCTCTCTCCTTCTTTTTAGTTGTAAATTTCCCACTTAGACAGCTTTCCTGTGGTTTTGGATGATGTTTGTTCTTTCTTTTAGTTGTTGTTTTGAAATTGTTGTGCAAGGTGACAGCTTAGCTGCTTACCTAGGCTGCCATCTTGGTTTCTCCCCACCAATTTTTTAATATTAATTTTGTATACTTCTCCTTTGCTGAATTTATTTATTAGATCTAGTAGTTTTTTGGTAGAGTCTTTAAGGTTTCTATGTACCATATCATCATCATGTAAATAATGACAGTTTTACTTTCTCTTTTTTGATTTGATGCCTTTTATTTCTTATCTGATTGCTGTGGCTAGGTCTTACAGCACTATGTTGAATAAGAGTGGTGGAAACAGTCATCCCTGTCTTCCCATTGAGTATGATGTTGACTGTGGGTTTGTCATATATGGCCTTTATTATGTTGAGGTATGATCCCTCTATTACCACTTTGCTGAGAGTTTTCAGCATAAATAGGTGCTGAATTTTATCAAATACTTTCCAGCATCTATTTATATGATCATGCTATTTTTATCCTTATTTTTATGTGATATATCATGTTTATTGGTTTGTTAATATTGTACTAACCTTGCATCCCTGGAATAAATCCAATTTGATAATGGAATATGATTTTTTTTAATGTATTGCTGGATCGAGTATGCTAATATTTTGTTAAAGATTTTAGCATCTTTGTTCATTTGGGGATATTGGCCTATTATTTTCTCTCTCTTTTTTAGTGTCTATCTGGTTTTGAAATTAGGATAATGTTGGCCTCATAAAAAGAGCTTAGAAGTCTTCCCTCCTCTTGAATTTTTTGGGATCCTTTTAGAAATATAGGTGTTAGTTCTTCGAATGTTTGGTAAAAGTTGCCTGTGAAACCATTTGGTTCAGGGCTTTTGTTTGCTGGGAGGGTTTTTTTTTTTTTTTTTTTTTTGTTATTGTTTTAACTATAACTCATGGACATGTTTATTGATTTTAGAGAGAGGGGAGAGGAGAGAGGGAGAAACATCAATGTGAGAAAGAAACAAGGATCAGTTGTCTCATGTACCCAAAGCCGAGGTATGTGCTCTGATCTGGAATTGAACCCACAGCCATTTTGGCGTACAGGATGATGTTCTAACTATCTGAGCCATCTTGTCAGGGCTGCTGGGAGTTTTAAAAATTATTATTATTGCTTCAATTCCATTAGTTGTTATAGGTCTATTCAGGTTTTCTGATTCTTCCTGATTCAGTTTTGGAATATTGTATATTTCCAGGAATTAATCCATTTTGTGAGGGTTACAAGTTAAAGCCAAAGAAGCCAGCTGATATTTGAAAATGTGTAGATGGTCTAATTCTATGTGATGACTTGAGCTCGCATGTAGAGATACTTAAAATATAGAAGGGAAATGTGGCCCTTGCAATCAAAGCTCTCTTTCATGTGCTCGAATGTGCCAGATATCAATTGTATGGGCTGTCACTTGATTTAAAAGCTGAAATCAACCCAATTAATAAAAAAAATGTTAACAGAAACATAATCATTGTTCCTTATGTATCAATATATGATATTATAACAAGGTAGGAGTGGTCTTAGTAAACCAATGTCTCAACTAATTATTGCTAGAAAAAATGCCTACATGTCAAATTTTCTAAAAACAAAATTGTAATTTTCAGTAGCTGTCCACAGCTTCTTATTGGTAAGTAGCAGAAATTATTTTGTAGGGCACATACCACAAGATATATTCTGCAGCTAGTGTATCTAGGAAGACACAAGTAAGTTCCATCTCTCAAAGCCAGGTTTTTATGGGGCTTACTGAATTTGTGTGTGTATGTGTTTTTGCTATTATTGTCTGTTTATCTTCTGTTTGTTTTAGTAGCTAAGATGGTAATAGCTACTTTGAAATATTTCCAGATTAAAAATATTTTAATGCCATGTGTGAAAAGCCACAGCCAGCATGGCTTTCAGGTTCAAAGGCTTGGAGAAAGAGCTGACGTGCAAATTAAAACACAAGGCAAGAAATAATAATTTAGAAATTATGGGGAGAAGCCAGGGAAAACTTAACTGTAGTAGTCAAGTTCCACTGAGTCTCAGTTCCCCTCTGCTTTTATTTACTATAATATACAATTGCCTTTTAGGAATGCAGACAGACATATCAAAAGTGATTGTTTAGTAAACTAAGATTATCAGGTTAGGGGGCAGTTTGCTTTAGGCCATTAAGTCAGCAGCAGGCAATAAAATGCAAATTTACTCTGAGAATATTAAAGGAGTTCAGGTCATCCTTCTGACAGACTTCTCGCATTTATATTAATTACTGTTGATCTTGGTTTCCAGTAGCCATGGTTTAGGATGTGGGGTTTTGATCATCTGTTTGTCTCAATGTTAAAGAAGATCTAAAATAACTGTCAGAAAAATAAAATTTTGGCCCAGTCCACAGGCAGCCATACCTCCAACAATAATAGATACACCTTATTGAGCCCTCTACAAAGTACTTTAGATGTCTTTTTTCATTTAACCCTCATGTCAGTTCTTTGAGGTAGAAGCAACTATTATCCTTCAGTTCCAGGCTGGAACACATGCTATTGTTGATTACATCAGTTTGAATTTAAAGATGTCAATTCTGTTTCAGTTCAGCTGACTGCTAAGGTGGCAGAGAGGAGCTAAATCCAGATGTTTGTTAGGGAGGGTGGGCAAAACTTCAGCCATTGTAGCTCACTCCTTACCAGAAACTTCCCTGAGAGAAGCAGTGGCTATGGAGGATAACTGAATGGAGTGTAGTCCTTTCATTCACTAGTCATAGCCAAACATTTTCACTGTGCTGCCCTATCAGTTAAATACCATGTTGGAGCCCTGCCTCCCTACCCCATGACCTTGCTTCTCGACATGTGGTCTAAGAACAAGCAACATCAGGATTCCCCAGGAAAGCTAGTTAGAAATGCAGAATCTCAGGCCTAGTTCTAGAACTACTGAATCAGACACTGCATTTTAACAAGATCGCAGGTTGATGTGTGCACACACTAAAATTTGAGTAGATTTGTTGTATGTAATTATGTAAAAATGTATTAAAATATATAATAGGCTTGTGTTTAAAATATTAATGTTATATTCATGTACTACTATACTAAGATATTATATACATTATAAAGCATGAACAATAGAACATTTAAAAGTATGAGATAACTATGAAATCATGTTTTTAAATAAATTTTAAATTTTGATTTATATATAGATTTATTTTTATCTTATACATATTATTAATATCTTAGGGAGAACAATGTAATTAAATATGCCTCATTAATTTTAAAATGATTTAACATTTTGGAATACTACTGAATTCAGTTGTAGCTAACACTTGGCTCCAATGGATATCATAGCTGAAAACAATACCTTGCCAAGATTACATATCTAAATGGCTACCGCACGGCATTAGTTGTGCTGTATAAATCATGTTACTAATTTTTCATTCTCACTCTGCAGTTACACAAAGGTTTTTGTTAAAATTCAGTTATTCAATTTCACTTTCCCTGACATCAATCAGTGACTCTTGCAAATTAAAGTATCTTTACAAATGAGTTCAAGAATTATTTTAGGAAAATGGCGGCCGAACAGATGTACCTGTTCTGAGCCTAGTCCCAGAGCAGATAGAAGGAGCACCTGAGAGCTGCTTGGGGAGTGTTAGTTGGCAAGCTAAGGGGTAGCAGAACTCTAAGAGAAGGTGGAGTATTGCTGGACAGGATTTCCTGACCAAGCAGCCCACACTGCAGTGGAGACCTCTCACAGAGTTATGGGCTCAGAGGGAAAACTACTCCATCTTGCAAAGAAAAGAGGATCTTATCTGAGGCCTGAAAAACCCACAATAGTGGAGACCACCAAAGAGCTGTGATGCCCCAATTGGCACAAACACATGGATTCAAGGGAGTTCTTCAATCACCCACGGAAAGGTCAGAGTTTGCCGGGGATAACGTGAGGGATCTGGGTCCCAGCAGCAGGAGTGGTGGCTGCGGCGGCTGTGCAGTGGCAGCAGCTGCAGAGAGAATTGCGTGCTGCAAGACCCACTGTTGGGTCTGGCTTGATCTTTCCAAAAATCGGGACTTTTTTAAAACGCCAAGGGAAGGGGGATAAACTGTTAAAAATTGGGACTGTCCCGCCAAAAGCGGAACATCTGGTCACCTTAGCACAAACCCATCCTGCACCTGTTCCCCTTCATCCCCTTGCTTCTGAGTACTAGGCAAAGACTACCCAGTTTGGCATATCCTGGGAGACTGCAGGGGAAATTGCCTTCCTGGAAATGGGATCAGAGCGGGAAGAGACCATCTGGGAGCCAGCACCTAGGCAGCCCACCTCCATAAACCATAGAGAGTGCCTTAGAGAGAGAAGGCTAGAGCAGCCAAAAAGAAGGGGAAGTCAATCCAGAAACAGTGCCACATAGGGGCTGAATTACAAACTGACTTTTTTATTATTACTTTTAATTAATCAAAAATAAAGGAACACAAGTAACTAAGAAATAGCCTTCTTAAAATTAAGGACTAGCTTACAAAACTGAGGTGCAGTGCAACGCAGGGAACTGCAATAATGTCTGGACTGAGAAACAGGCGTGCCAAATAGGGTAACAGAGGAAGTGAATGACCTTCACTACTGCACATTTTTATGCTAATTTTTAAATTTTGTGTTTTATTTTCATTTTTTACACCTTTTATTTTATTTTCATTTTTTACATCTTTTACTTAAGAAATGAATTTTTTCTTTTTTCCTCACTTGATTTTACCTTTTCATTTATTACATTTTTTAGTTTCAATCATCATTATTACTACTGCTATTTTGCATTTTTGTTTCCTTTTTCTTTTCTTTTTTCTTTTTTTAAAGTACCATTTTATTTTCTCTTTATTTTACATTGGGATTAGTGTTCTTCATTTTATTTTCATCTCTACTATAGCATCTTTCAACACTATCTTAACTCGACCTTTACACCATCACTCTCTTCCTAACCTTTCCCCCTTTGGTGTCCTGTTTATCTTAACCCTTTCCTGCTTTAGATTTTCCTTATTCTTTCTGTATACCCCCTGCTAAAATTTTCACCCTACTTATATACCCAATTTCCAACCCCCTGCTCCAAGTGCATACATACCACTCTCTTTGCTATCTTAACTATTATTCTTATTCTTAAAGAAGACCCTTCAACATTTCATGTAAAACTGGTTTGATGCTAATAAACTCCTTTAGCTTTTTCTTGTCTGGGAAGCTTTATATCTGACCTTCAATTCTAAATGATGGATTTTCTGGGTAGAGTAATATTGGTTGTAAATCCTTGCTATTCATCATTTTGAATATTTCTTGCCACTCCCATCTGGCCTGCATATTTTCTGTTGAGAAATCAGTTGACAGTCGTATTGGTGCTCCTTTGTAGGTAGCTTTTAAGATTCTTTCTTTGTTTTTTTTTTAAAATATATTTTATTGATTTTTTTTTGCCCCCCTCCTTCCCTCCCACACATCCCCTCCCTCTCCAGAGTTTTGTGTCCATTGGTTGTACTTATATGCATGTATAAAAGTCCTTCAGTTGATCTATTATCTCTCCCAGATCTTCCTCCCCTCCCCGCTGTAATTTGACAGTCTACTTGTTGATATACTGTCTCTATATCTATCTTTTGGTTCATCAGTTTATAATGTTCTTTATCATCCACAAATGAGTGAGGTCATGTGGTGTTTCTCTTTCATTGATTGGCTTATTTCACTCAGCATGATGCTCTCCAATTCCATCCAGGTTGCTGCAAATGATGAGAATTCCTTCTTTTTTATGGCAGCATAGTATTCCATTGTGTAGCTGTACCACGGTTTTTGGATCCAATCATCTGCTGATGGGCACCTAGGCTGTTTCCAAATTCTGGCTATTGTAGATTGTGCTGCTATGAACATAAGGGTGCATATATCCTTTCTGATTGGTGTTTCTAGTTTCTTGGGATATATTCCTAGAAGTGGGATTAGTGGGTCAAATGGGAGTTCCATTTTCAGTTTTTTGAGGAAACTCCACACTGTTCTCCACAGTGGTTGCACCAGTCTGCATTCCCACCAGCAGTGCACGAGGGTTCCTTTTTCTCCGCAACCTCGCCAACACTTGTCGTTTGTTGACTTGTTGATGTTGGCCATTCTGACAGGTGTGAGATGGTACCGCATTGTTGTTTTGATTTGCATCTCTCGGACAATTAGTGACTTTGAGCATGTTTTCATGTGCCTTTTGGCCTTCCTTCTGTCTTCTTTTGAAAATGTTCTATTTAGGTCCATTGCCCATTTTCTAATTGGATTATTCATCTTCCTTTTATTTAGTTGTATAAGCTGTTTGTAGATGTTGGAGATTAAATCTTTATCAGTGGTATCATTTGCAAATATGTTTTCCCACACAGTGGGCTTTCTTGTTGTTTTGTTGATGGTTTCTTTTGCTGTAAAAAAGCTTTTTATTTTGATGTAGTCCCATTTGTTTATTTTCTCTTTAGCTTCCATTGCCCTAGGGGTAGTATCAGTGAAGAAGTTCTTTTGGCATACGTCTGAGATTTTGCTGCCTGTGGATGCTTCTAGTATTTTTATGGTTTCCCGTCTGATGTTTAAGTCCTGTATCCATTTTGAGTTTATTTTTGTGAATGGTGTAAGTTGGTGATCTAGTTTCATTCTTTTGCAAGTGTCTGTCCAATTTTCCCAACACCATTTATTGAAGAAACTGTCTTGACTCCATTGTATATTCATCAAATATTAATTGAGCATAGTGATTTGGGTTGATATCTGGGTTCTCGATTCGATTCCATTGATCTATATGTCTGTTCTTGTGCCAGTACCAGGCTGTTTTGAGAACAGTGGCTTTGTAATATAGTTTGAAGTCTGGTATTGAGATCCCTCCTACCTTACTCTTCTTTCTCAGGATTGCTGTGGCTATTCGGGGTCTTTTATTGTCTTTGTCTCTAACCCTTGGCATTTTAACTATGAGGTGTCTTGGTGTACATCTTGTCTGGAACTCTGTGCTTCCTAGACTTGTAAGTCTATTTTTTTCACTAGCTAGGGAAAGTTTTCTGTCATTATTTATTCAAATAGGCTTGCAATTTCTTGCTCCCTCTCTTCTCCTTCTGGCTCCCCATGATGATAATATTGGTAGGCTTGAAGTTGTTCCTTACACTATCTTCATATTTTTGGATTCTTTTTCCTTTTTGCTTTTCTGATTGGGAGTCTTTTGTTGCCTCATATTCCAAATAACTTAATTATTGGCATTCTCTACTCTACTGTAAATTATTCTTCATTTCAGTTAGTGCATCCTTCATTTCTGACTGGTACTTTTACAAGTATTTTATATTCTCACAAATTTCCTTGAAATTCTCACTAAGTTCCCTGATACTCCCACTAAATTTCTTGAAGCTTTCATAAGCTTCCTTAAACATCATTATTAGCATTGTTTTGAACTCTGTATCAAGTAGTTTGCTTGCTTCCATTTAATTTAGTTCTTTTTCTGGAGCTTTCTTCTGTTCTTTTATTTGTGACATGTTTCTTTGTCTCTGCATTTTTGGTGCTTCCCTGTGTTTGTTTGTATTTATTAGGTAAAGCTTTTATGTCTCCTGGAATTGGTAGTGTGGCCTTGTGTAATAGGTGTCCTATAGAGCTCAGTGGCTCAACTTTCCCAGTCACCTGAGTTGGGCACTCTAGGTGCACCCCTGTGTGGGCTGTGTACACTGTCATGTTGTAGTTGAGCCTTGCTGGCTGTTGACGTCACTGGGAGAAATTGACCCCAGGTCAACTGGCTGTGATTACAGCAAAATAACTGCTGTGCATGAGATACCCCTATGGAGCAGAATTTGCTTTAATGGGCCTTTGGTGCTCACTAAGTCTGTCTCTTGAGCATGTTACTAATGGATGTGTTAGAATTATAGTCTGGATGGTCTGATGCTATTCACGGGGTGCACTGGCCCTGGGACCTCCCAAGAGGTACAAAGTCAGACACTTCCTGTGCCCTGCCTGGGGCCACCCAGCACTAGAGTGATCTCTAGATGGCAGTTACTTGTGTTGGGCTTGGAGATGCCCAGGAGAGGCCAAGCTGTGAACTTTGGCAGGCTGCTGCTATTGCCGAGCTTGGGGTCATTTACTGAGAGGTACAGGGCATGCTGAGTCCAGCTGCTAGTTGTTTCAGAGATTTTAGGAAAGGCCGAAGCCCTAACCAGGTTAGGTCATTCATTATGGTAAAGCTACTGAAAGCAGTTTGGGTGGGGCAGGATCTCAAGGAATCACCAGGGTGGGATGAATAGTGTGGGCTAGGTTGATGGTGACTCAGCAATGGTGCTTGCCAGTTGGCAGTATGGAGGTCTCAACAAAGGAACAGTGACCTTTTCCAGCACTTTTGTTTGGGAGAAAGCTGCCCCCACCCACCCCAGTTCTTGCCCTGATGCCAGACAATTTAGTTCCTCCCTATATGCCCTTGGATAGTTTTAAGCTGTTGCCCCGGTGCTGTAGTTCAGAGGAAACGAGTTTCAGTAACTCAATTCCCAGGCCCTGGGAACTGCCTGGGTCTCTGGCTACCTCTGTGTCACTCAGCCACAACCCCTGCTGGTTTTTACAGCCCAAAGTTACAGGGATTTCTCTTCCTGGTACTGGAACTCTGAGCTGATGATTTCTGTGTGGGGTGGGACCGCTTGTTCCTCACAAGAGACCTCCTCAGCCAAGATATCCCTCCCAATTAAAGGACAGCATTATGCTAAGTGAAATAAGCTAGTCAGAGAAAGATAAATATCACATGATCTCACTCATTTATGGAATATAATGAACAACATAAACTGATGAACAAAAACAGATCCAGAGACAGAGAAACATTAGACCATCAAACTTCAGAGGGAAGGTAGTGGAGGGTGGGGGTAAGGGGTAGGGATAAACCAAAGGACTTGTCTGCATGCATATAAGCCTAACCAATGGATACAGACAACAGGGATTGAGAGCATGAGTGGGGGGTGGGGTAGGGGGCAATGGGCGATAAGGACTCAAATGTAATATCTTAATCAATAAAGAAAAAAGGGCCACATGTGGGTGTTGGAGCCATTTCTTCTTTAATTCTCTAGTTGTAGGGGTTTCATTCTACTGGTTTTAGGTGGTTCTGAATGATGGTTGTTCAGTGTTTTAGTTGTAATTTTGATATGGACATGGGAGGATGTTTACCTACACCATCATCTTGGTTCCTCCACTCCAACAAATTTAATTAAAAAATAAATTGTGAAAAAATAAACAGTTAAAATACATAATACATAAAGTACTAGTACATAATTTACAAGGATACCAGCATGTTTAAAGACTATATTAAATTATTAAATATTTTGGAGTGGGTGACTGGGGTGGGAGTGGAAAAAAGGAGGATGGACCATGAAAGAAAGAACAGAGGAGAGAGAGAGAGAGAGAGAGAGAGAGAGAGAGAGAGAGAGAGAGAGAGAGAGAGAGAGAGAGACCTCACTTGGAATGATGATGAAAATTTACTAATAACTAAGGAGTGTGACCAATTTAATTCTCAGCCACCTGAAGCCCAAATTAAACAAATGAGTAGTGGCCCTACAATAGAAGCCTTTGCTCTTGAGGTTGTTCATAATTTTTCTGGTTGGATATATAGAGTTTCTGATACATCTTAAGGATAAACAGGACTAAAATATAGGAGGTGGCTGCACGGAAAGGCACCTTGATGTAGCCTTTGCGTTACTGGAAAATAATGAAGCTATTCTTCACCTTTCCTTTTCTTTGAAGTTAGATGTGAAAATAAATCCAGGCTATAAGTGCATGATAGATTACTTTTATGGAGATATAAGTCACATGCAAACAACTGACCCATTTAAACTGTACAAATCATTGGGTTTTATTTTAGTATTTTCACAGAGTTCTGCAACCATCTCCACAATAAATATTAAAACATTTTCATAACCCCCACAAGAACCCCATACCCATTAGCAGTCACTCCCAATTCTCTCACTCTCTCCCTCTCAGCCCCAGGCAACCACTAATCTATTTTCTGCTTCTAAGAATTATCTATTCTGAACTGTTCATATAAACAGCATCATGAAATATGTGGTATTTTGTGATTGGATTCTTTCCATTAGCAAAACATTTTTAAGTTTGATCCATGTTGTAACATATATAAGTATTTTGTTTCTTTTTATTGACATAAATATATCTACCAATTGCTAAACAATATATCCAATTACATATATATATATATATATATATATATATATATATATATATATATATATATATATGGTGGGGCTAAAGTAGGTTTATAGTTATGAGTTCAGAAAACAGAGTTTATTCTTATATTATTATTTATTAACTAGAGGCCCGATGCATGAAGATACATGCAAAAATGGATCTTCCTTCCCCTGGCTGCTGGCACCGTCTTTGCTTCTAGCCAGAGCAGCCTTTCCACTTTGGCCCAGAGCTACCTTTCTGCCTTCCCACACTGCTCAGAGGCCCAAGCGGCTGAAGTAGTGTGGAAAGCCTGCATCATCGCCATGGAGATGACACAAGCATTCTGCCCTGTCCCTGGCCGCTCAGTGCCTGCATATGCAAATAAACCTGCCATCTTTGTTGGGTTAATTTGCATACTCACTCCTGATTGGCTTGTGGGTGTCATGAGGTATGGCCAATTAGCATGTTACTCTTTTATTAGGTAGATTATTGTATTATTTTCTATATGAACAACTATAAATGTACTTTTGCCCTACCCTGTATTTCTCTGTATGAATATACCACGTTTTAGCCATTCTACAGATATAGACACTTGTTAGTTTGTTTTCTCACTTTTTGGCTATTATGAATATTGCTGCAATAAACATTCCTGAACAAGTTTTTGTGAGAACATGCCTGCAATTCTCTTGGGTATATACTTAGGTGTAGAACTGGTGAATCATTTGCTAATTCTGTGTAACTTTCTGAGGAACTGCCAGACTGTTTCCCACACTGGCTGCAGTACTCTACATTCCCAACAGCACTGTATGAAGGTTCTTATTTCTTCACTTCCTCCTCAACATTTATTATCTGACTTTTTTTATTGTAGCCATGTAGTAGATATGAACTGGAGATATTTCATTATGGGTTTGATTTGCACTTTCCTGATGACTAGTGATATTGAACATCTTCTCTTGTACTTGTTGGCTATTTATATATATCTTTAGAGAAATATCTATTTGCCCATATTAGGGGGGTTATTTGTCTTTTTATTATTGTACTGTAAGATTACTTTATATATTTTTGCTGTAAGTCCCTTATCAGATACATGATTTTCAAATATTTTCTCCCATTCTGTGGATTGCCTTTTCACTATCTTCATGGTAGCTTTAAAGCAAAAAAAAAGTCTTAAACTTTGAAGTCTAATTCATCTAATGTATCTATTAGTTTGGTTTTTTTTTTTTTGGTTTTTTTTTTTGCTCTTGCTTTTAGTAGCACAGCTAAGAAACCATTCCATAATTCAAGGTTACAGATTTTCCCTTATGTTTTCTCCAAAGAGTTTTTAGTTTTAACTTACATTTAGATCTATGATTCATTTTGAGTTAATTTTTGTATATTCTGTGATGCAGGGGTACAATTTTATTATTTTTCATGTATGTATCCAGTTATACCAGCACCATTTATTGAAAAAAAAAACCAACAACATTCTTTCCCCACTAAAATATCCAAGCACTCTTGTTGAAAATCAGTTCACCATAAGTATAAGGATTTATTTATAGGTTCTCAGTTCTAGTCCATTAATCTATGCATCTGTTGTTATATAAATACCCCATTCTATTGATTACTGTAGTTTTGTAGTAAATTTTTTTCTTTATCGATTAAGGTATTACATATGTGTCCTTATCGTCCCATTGCCCCCCACCACCAACTCATGCCCTAAACCCCCTGTTCTCTTTGTCCATTGGTTAGGATTATATGCATGCAAAGAAGTCCTTTGGTTGATCTCTCCCCCTTATCCCCACCTTCCCATACCTTCCCTCTGAGTTTGATGGTCTGATCGATGCTTCTCTGTCTCTGGATCTGTTTTTGTTCATCAGTTTATGTTGTTCATTAAATTCCATAAATGAGTGAGATCATGTGATATTTATCTTTCTCTGACTGGCTTATTTCACTTAGCATAATGCTCTCTAGTTCCATCCATGCTGTTGCAAATGGTAAGAATTCCTTCTTTTTTACTGCTGCATAGTATTCCATTGTGTAGATGTACCACAGTTTTTTTAATCCACTCATCTGCTGCTGAGCACTTAGGCTGTTTCCAAATCTTAACTATGGTAAATTGTGTTGCTATGAGCATAGAGGTGCATATGTCTTTTATGATTGGTGTTTCTAGTTTTTTTGGATATATTACTAGGGAGTTCCATTTTCAGTTTTTTGAGGAAACCCCATACTGTTTTCCATAGTGGCTGCACCAGTCTGGATTCTCAACAGCAGCGCACGAGGGTTCCTTTTTCTTTGCATCTTCACCAGCACTTGTCCATTGTTGATTTTTTTATGACAGCCATTCTGACAGGTGTGAGATGGTACCTCATGGTTGTTTTGACTTGCATCTCTCAGATGGCTAGTGACTTTGAGCATGTTTTCATATGTCTCTTGGCTTTCTGAATGTCCTCTTTTGAAAAGTGTTTATTTAGATCCTTTGCCCCTTTTTTGATTGGATTGTTTATCTTCCTTTTGTTAATTTGTATGAGTTCCCTGTAAACATTGGAGATTAAAACCTTATCAGAGATAAAACTGGCAAATATGTTCTCCCATGTGGTGTGTTTTCTTGATGGTTTCTTTTGCTGTGCAGAAGCTTTTTCTCTTGAAGTGATCCCATTTATTTATTTTCTCTTTAGTTTCCATTGCCCTAGGACAGTGGTCGGCAAACTCATTAGTCAACAGAGCCAAATATCAATAGTACAATGGTTGAAATTTCTTTTGAGAGCCAAATTTTTTAAACTTAAACTTCTTCTAACGCCACTTCTTCAAAATAGACTCATTAAGGCCATGGTATTTTGTAGAAGAGCCATGGTTTCACGACCATTGCCCTAGGAGGTATAAAAATATTGTTATCACAAATATCTGCTATTTTGTTGCCTATGTCTTCTTCTAAGATTTTTATGGTTTCTCAACTTACATTTAAGTCCTTTATCCATTTTGAGTTTATTTTTGTGTATGGTGTAAGCTGGTGGTCTGGTTTAATTTTTTTCAAGTATCTGTCCAGTTTTCCAGACACCATTTATTAAAGAGACTGTCTTGTCTTTGTTGTATGCTCTTGTCTCCTTCTTCAAATATTAATTGAGAATAATGGCTTGGGTACATTTATGGATTCTCTATTCTATTACACTAGTCTATATGTCTGCTCTGGTGACAGTACCAGGCAAATTTGAGAAAGTGGTTTTGTAGTACAGCTTGATATCTAGTATTGTGATCCCTCCTACATTGTTCTTCTTTCTCAAGTTTGCTGTAGCTATTCAGGGTCTTATTTTATTCGAGATGAATTTTTGGAGAATTTGTTCTAGGTCTTTGAAGTATGCCATTGGTATTTTAATGGGGATTGCATTGAATTTATAGATTACTTTTGTAGTATGGACATTTTAATGATGTTGATTCTACCAATCCATGAACATGGTATATTCTTCCATTTGATTGTGTCTTCCTCTCTATTTTTTTCATGTTATGTAGTTTTCTGATTACAGGTCTTTTATGTCCTTAGTCAAGGTTATACCTAGGTATCTTAAGTTTTTGGGTGCAATGGTAAATGGGATTGTGTGTGTGCGTTTTCTCAGTTCTGTTTCTATGAGGTAATTATTAGTGTATAAAAAGGCCATAAATTTCTGGGTGTTAATTTTGTATCCTGCTACTTTTCCAAATTCATTTATTAGGTTCAATAGTGTTTTGATGGAGTTTTGATGGGTTTTCTACAATATGTATAGTATCATGTCATCTGTGAATAAGGACAGTTTTACTTCTTCTTTCCAATTTGGATGCCTTTTCTTTCTTCTTCTTGCATGATTGCTATGGCTAGCATTTTCAGTACTATATTGAACAGGAGTGGTGAAAGTGAGCATCCCTGTTTTGTTCCCTTTCTTAGGGGAAATTAATTTAGATAGTTTTTGCCCATTGAGTATGATGCTGGCTATAGGTTTGTTGTAGAAGGCTTTTATTATGTTGAGGTATGATCCCTCTATTCCCAGAGGTTTTTTATTTTATTTTTTTATTTTGTCAAATGCTTTTTCTGCATTGATTGATATGATTATGTGATTTTTGTCTCTCGTTTTGTTTATGTGATGTGTCACACTTATTGATTTGCAGATATTGTACCACCCTTGCATCCTGGAATAAATCACACTTTGTGTATGATCTTTTAATGTAACCAGTGGCCCAGTACATGGATTCATGCCCATTGAAAGGAAATTGATTAGAAGAAATATTTTAGTATCACTATTTGCCCTTCCTCTATAATAGAAGTGTCAACCAAATTCACGGTCAACATTGAGTGATGGAATATGCACCTGTGATTGGCACCAGTGAGAGCTTTACATATATAGATAAATTTGCTTAATTAGACCTGCTTTCTGATTTAGCTAAACTTTTTCAAGCCTAGTGAAGCAGCCCAACTTCTCTTGCAGGTAATTATCAGTAACACAGAAGTAAATATCAACATGAAGGAAATTATTATTGTAGATCACACAGGGAGAATAAAGGGTAACTGCAGCAGTGTTTGACTATATTCTGCGCAGTGAGAAAACTTGAAGTCATTTTCAAGGTCCCCCATTTCTTGCTTCTTTTCAGTTGAGTCAAATTTCTAAGTCTCAATTTTCTGGTTAATTAAAAGAAAATAGAATTTCACCAAGTCTCCTATCTACCTACTTCAGGACTTCTGTGAGGCACGGAAAAATGCTTCACACACATTGGTTAAAGTATAAAATGTTTCCACCTGGATATAAAGCAAGTCATATTCTTAGGCTGAGGAAACAGCAAAGAGGCTAATCTCTAAGGAGAGGAAGCCAGGCGTTGCTATGTGAGGTCATTACCTGGATGGACACTTAGCATATTAGCAATTTATATATATAGATGCTGAATTCGATTTGCTAGAATTTAGTTGAGGATTTTAGCATCTATGTTTATCAAGGATATTGGCCTATAGTTCTCTTTCTTTGTAGTGGTGTTATCTGGTTTTGGAATTAGGGAAATGCTGGCTTCATAGAAAGAGTTTTTGATTGAGTTTTGGGAGCTTGTATTTTCTTAAGAATATGTCCATTTCATCTAGGTTGTCCATTTTGTTGGAATAGAGTTGTTCATAATATGTTTTTTAACAATCCTTTGTATTTCTGTGGGATCTGTTGTTATGTCACCTCTTTCATGTCTGATTTTATTTATTTTGGTCCTCTCTCTTTGCTTCTTGGTGAGCCTGGCTAGAGGGTCATCAATCTTGTTTATTCTTTCAAAGAACCAGCTATTGGTTTTGTTGATCTTTTGTATTTTCTTTTGTCTCTAAGTCATTTATCTCAACTCTGATCTTTATTATTTCCTTCCTTCTGCTTATGTTGGTCTTTTCTTATTGCTCTCTTTCTAACTCTTTGAGTTGTAGGGTTAGATAATTTTCTTTTCCTTCCTTCCTTCTTTCCTTTCCTTTCCTTTCCTTTCCTTTCCTTTCCTTTCCTTTCCTTTCCTTTCCTTTCCTTTCCTTTCCTTTCCTGTCCTGTCCT
The DNA here is from genome assembly GCF_014108245.1 of Pipistrellus kuhlii. Taxonomy (NCBI): domain Eukaryota; kingdom Metazoa; phylum Chordata; class Mammalia; order Chiroptera; family Vespertilionidae; genus Pipistrellus; species Pipistrellus kuhlii. The sequence goes on from NW_023425533.1 coordinate 166,013, forward strand.
GTCCTGTCCTGTCCTTTCCTTTCTTTTTCTTTTTCTTTTCTTTCTTTCTTTTTTTTTTTTTTTTTTTTTTTTTTTTTTTTTTTTGTGGTAGGCCTGCAGAGCTGTGAACTTCCCTCTCATGACTGATTTTGCAGTGTCCCATAGATTTTGGATTGTTGTGTTTTCATTGTCATTTTTTGCCATGATGCTTTTTATTTCTTCTTTGATCTTTTTGGTAACCCAATCATTGTTTAAAAGCATACTATTTAGCCTCCAGGTGCTTGATTTTTTTTTTTATTGTAGTTGATTTCTAGTTTATGCCATTGTGATGTGATAAGATGCTTGATATGGTTTCTATATTCTTGAATTTGAAGAGACTTTGTGCCACAATATGTGGTCTATCTTTAAAAATGACACATGTGTACTTGAGAACAATGTATATTCTGTGGCTTTGAGGTGAAATTTTCTGAAGATGTAAATTAATTCCATCTGATCTAGTGAGTCATTTAGGATTGCTGTTTCTTTGCTGATCTTTTGTCTAGAGGATTTATCTAGTGATGTCAGTAGTGTATTAAAGCCCCCTACTATGATTGTATTGTTGTCAATCTCTCCCTTGATATCTTCCAAAAGTTTTTAAATGTATTTGTGTGCTCCTTCATTGGGTGCATATATGTTTACCAGAGTTATATCTTCTTGTTGAATTGTTCCCTTTAGTATTGTGAAGTGGCTTTCCTTATCTCTTGTTATGGCCTTCATTTTGAGGTCTATTTTGTCAGATATAAGTATTGCTATCCTAGCTTTTTTTCATTTCCATTTTCCTGAAAGATATTTTTCCATCCATTCATTTTCAGTCTGTGTGAGTCTCTTGTTCTGTGGTGCACCTCTTGTAGATAGCATATATATGGGTCATGTTTTTTGTTTTTTTTTAATCCATTCAGCCACTGGATGTCTTTTGATTGGAGCATTTAGTCCATTTACATTTAAAGTTATTATTGATAGGTACTTGTTTGTATCCATTTTTATTTTTTGTGCATGTGTTCCTTCTTCCCTTTTTATTTCTTCATTTTACACCTGTCATTTTAGCATTTCTTTTATTTCTGGCTTGGTAGTGATAAACTCCCTTAGCCTATCTTTGTCTGCGAAGCTCCTGATTTCCCCTTTAATTTTGAATGATAGCCTTGCTGGATAGAGTATTCTTGGTTTTAGTCCCCTGCTTTGCATCACTTTGTAAATTTCCTTCCATTCTTTTCTGGCCTGATGTGTTTCTATTGAGAAATCACTTGATAATCTAATGGGAGAACCCTTATATGTAACTTTCTCTCTCTCTCTTGCAGCCCTTAAGATTCTCTTTGTTGTTAACAATTTCCATTGTAATTATTATGTGTGTTTGTGTGGGTCTTTTGATATTCATTTGTCGTGGGGCTGTCTGTGCTTATGTGACATTTTTCTTCCCCACATCAGGGAAGTTTTCTGATAATATTCCTTCAAATAGGTATTTTCACCCTTGTTTCTCTTCCTATTGTTCTGGAACCCCTATCAATAATATATTGCTTCAATTCATGCTGTTCCAAAGCTCCCTTAGGCTCTTCTCCTCTCTTAATTTTTTTCTCCAATTATAGTTCATTTTGGGTGTGTTTTGCTTCCCTGTCTTCTAATTCGCTAATTCGGTCCTCTGCTTCTCCTAGTCTACTGTTGAAACTTTCCATTGTGTTTTTTATTGCAGCTATATCACTATTTCTTCTTGATTTTTACATTAATTTTTGATTTTTTTTCACCCAGCCCATTTATGAAATATCTGACCCTTAGTCTGAATTCTTTTTCTGACACATTGCATGCCTCTGTTTCACTTAATTGCTTTTCTAACAATTCCTCCTTTTCTTTCCTTTGGGGGCTTCTTTGTCTACCCATTTTTGTTCTCATGAAGGATCTATGTGTCAAGTTGTGCAGGGGCTGCTCCTTGTGTGGCAGTGGCTCCTCTGGCAGTGGTTGGTTCTCAGATGGTTGCAGCAGTGGCTGCTCCTAAGTTGGCAGCAGCTCCTCTGGTGGTCATTGTTCAAAGCAGTGGTGGCTCCTCTGGCTGGTAGTGTGAGGCTGTTCACACAGCTGCTGCTCCTCAGTCTGGGGTGGGCTGCTCATGAGGCTACTGCTCCTCATATGAAGGCAGGCTGCTCATGTGGCTGCTGCTCCTTGGACAGGGGTGGGATGCTCACAGGACTGCTATTGCTCAGATGGGGGCAGGCTGCATGTGGTTGCTATTCCTCAGATGGGGGTGGGCTGTTAATGTGGTTGCTACTCTATGGATGGTGGTGGGCTGCTCATTGGGCTCCTGCTCCTCAGATGGGAATGGGCTGCTTCTGAGGCTGCTGCTCCTGGGATGTAGGCAGGCTGCTTGTGAGGCTGATGCTCCTTGGACAGGGGCAGGATGCTCACAGGGCTGCTGCTCCTCAGATGGGAGAGGGAGCACTTACACAGCTGCTGCTCCTTGAATGGAGGCAGGCTGCTGGCACAGTTGCTGCTCCTCAGATGGGGGTGGGCTATTCAAGCAGCTGCCGCTCCTTGGATGGGTATGGGTTGTGTGCGGCTGCTAATCCTTGGACCGGGGTGGGCTGCTTGTGTAGCTGCTGCTTCTCAGACGGGGGTGGGCTGCACACACAGCTGCTGCTCCTCAGATGAGGTGGTGGTCCACTCACACAGCTGCAGCTCCGTGGACAGGGGAAGGCCATGTGAGGCTGCTGCTCCTCTGCCTGGGGCAGGCTGCTCACAGAGCTGCTGCTCGTTGGATGGGAGCAGGCTGCTCATGTGTTTGCTGCTCCCATGGTTACAGTGCCCAAGATTAAAGCATTGGGCTAGTCAGAGGGGAATTCTGGAGACTCATTGACTGTGGGACCACAGCCAAGGTAGCAGGTCCCTGGCAGGGGTGGCTGTAGAGTCCCAGGTGTTATCTGAGGGCACCCTTGGTGGAGGTGAGGCTGGGATTCCAGTCACAGCAGCTCTACCTGTCAAAAAGACAAGGCCTCTGAGGAAGAGCTGGCCACTCTGTGACTGTTTGCAACAGTAGCAGAGGTTGCCTAGTTAGGTGAGCCTGGTTAGCCTGCCCCACGAAGGTCCTGCGGGATCTAACTGTGCCTCAGTCACACACACACACACACACACACACACACACACACACACACCACAACCACACATTCCTCTTTTGCTCCCTCACACTCTCTTCCTCACTGTTGCCTTGTTCCTGCCTCTGTAGTTGGTTTTGGAGTGTTATTGACCCATTTGTGGATGGAGTCTCCTCTCCGGGTATCTGGTTTTGTGGCTCACTCTCTAGTACATTGGACAAATGGGATAAAATTCACTTTGATAAGACACATAAAGGAAACAAAATACAAATGTTCTCACAACAGCAATAACCCCAATATAAGTGACCACCAGAGAAAATAGAATTAGGGGAGAGAAAAGAGAGCAAAAATTATATCAAAGAGAGAAAAAAAATGGTATGGGAGGGGGGAAAAGCAAGAAAAAGGAAGGGGAAAATATATACATATGGAGAAAATACCAGGGAACAAACAGGTAAACCAAAACACACAAACACCAAATTCCCAATAAAGAGGGTGGGGGCAGAATCTTATATACAGAAAGTAAGGTTAAGAATTGGATGAATATGGGTACCACCTCAGTTCATTATAGGGGAAGTAGAAAGAGGATGAGTGGATAAAAAGAGAAAGAGAAGAAAATAATTCTATATAATAAAGAGTAATATGAAAATTGACCATCACAAGATGACAGTGCCCACAGTGAGGGCAATGCCGGCTGCTCTGTGCACCTGACACCAGAGTCACCTCAGCCCTTCTGGGGGCCTCAAGTCCTCCTGCACCCCCCACTGACTGACAGCTCACCCAGGCTCCTCCAACAAGCTGCCCATCCCTCTCTTCCTCCCTCCACCAGAGCTGAAGCCTGACTGTGGTGTCCAATAAATTAGAAGTTATAACTTATGTCATTGAGAGTATCCTCCATGACTCAGCTGGGGCCAGCCGCTATATGCACCTGCCTCTGAGGTCCGCTTAGCTCCACTGGGGGTCACAGGTCCTCTAAATTCCCCACTGACTGAGGCTCAGGCAAGCAGGGCCAGCCGAGGTGCAGGAAAGCCTTGGATGGTAGCTGCCTAGCTGCCCAGGGCCGGCCCAAGTCTCAGGTAACCAGGGCCAGCTGAGGCTTGCTCTGCCAGCAGTGGCAGATGAGGACATTGCCTTTCCCTGATCTCCAGTTCACCTCCCACTCCTGAGGACTCCCAGACTGTGAGAGGGGGCAGGCCAGGCTGAAACCCTCTCCAGTGCATGGATTTTCATGCACCATGCCTCTAGTAATAATAATAATAATAATAATAATAATAATAATAATAAAATGTAAATCAATTTAAAAATAAGATTTAAAAAATGAAGTAAATTAGAACAATGGAAAAGTAATATGAATAGAAATCCTACCTTATAAAAGAGTAATATGCAGGAGAGAACCAAGATGGCAGCCTAAGTAAGCACCTAAGCTGCCGCCTCGCACAACTATTTCAAAACAACAACTAAAATCAGAACAGACACCATCCAAAAACACAGGAAAGCTGGCAGAGTGGGAAATCTACAACTAGAAAGAAGGAGAGAGGCCTATGGATTGGATTGTGAGCCACAAAACACCGAGGTAGGGAGACGCACATGCAGAGAGGAAGTGCTGCCGAATGCCTGGCTGGCGGGAGGGGAAAGGAAGTCCCTGATTACACTGAATCCTTTCCGACTGTACTGAACCCCAACCCCAGCCAAAACCCCGTGGACCCATGTTCATACGGGTGGAGTCTGGACTGTAGAGAAAGGCACCCAGCGACTGAGACTAGGAGACTGGGGGAGCCAAGAGCCACAGCCGGCAGGGTCTACACTCTCTCATGAGTGAGTGCGAGCAGAGAGGTCTGACCCCGTGGAGGTTTCAGCGGCCTCTCCATAGTGGAAGGAGTTAGAAGATTCAGACTACAGAGACCCAACCTAATTCTGGGCGAGCCCCTGGGGCACCCACACTCTGCATGGGGAATCTGGGATGGTCAGGTGGAAGCTCAGGGGAGCCACGGAAGGCAGAGGTCAGGCAGAAACTCAGGCAAGCGCATAAGGCCAGGGCCGAAGGGAAGCCAAGACTATCAGTTCAGCCCTGAGACTCTGTCCCATCCAAGCTGAACACAGAAGCTTTTGCAATTTTGCAAGTCTGATCCTATAAGACTGTCTCCAATACAGAAGGTATCCCAGAGTAGACACAGCTGATACCCACATCCAATTGGCCTGAAGGTCAATTCCTCCCAGGGATACCAACAACAATCAAGACTTAACTACAACAAGTCTATACACGCAGTCCACAAAGGGGGACACCAAGAGTGTCTATCTCAGGTAACTGGGGAGGCTGACCCACTGAGCCATATAGGACACCAAACACACCAACTCTGGGAAGCAGTGAAATGCTGAAAGCCATCCTACCAACTCTGGGAAGCAGTGAAAATGCTGAAACAAGGAAATAGATCTCAAACGAAAGAGATGAAGGATATAGAGTTCAAAATCACGATTATAAGGTTTTTCAAGAATTTCCTAGAAAAGGTTGATAAACTTAATGAGACCCAACTAAAAATTAAACATAAACCAACTGAAATGGAAAATAGTTATGCAGAGATCCAACAGCAGAATGGAGGAACAAAAGAATCAGGTCAAAGGTTTGGAATACTAAGAGCCAAAAGACACTCCTCTGGAGAAGCAAGAAGAAAAGAGAATCCAGAAAGTTGAAGATAGTGTAAGGAGCCTCTGAGACAACTTCAAGTGTACCAACATCAGAATTATGGGGGTGCCAGAAGAAGAGAGAGTGCAAGATGCTGAAAACATATTTGAAGAAATAATATTAGGAAACTTCCCCCACCTGGTGAAAGAAATAGACTTACAAGTACAGGAAGTGCACAGAACCCCAAACAAGAGGAATCCAAAGAGGACCACACCAAGGCACATCATAATTAAAATGCCAAGGGCAAAAGACAAAAAGAGCATCTTATAAGGAGCAAGAGAAAAGCAGTTGGTTACCTATAAGGGAGCACTCATACAACTATCAGCTGATTTCTTAACAGAAACTATGCAGGCCAGAAGGGAGTGGCAAGAAATATCCAAAGTGATGAATAGCAAGAAACTATAACCAAGATTACTGTACCCAGCAAAGTTATTATTCAGAATTGAAGGGCAGATGAAGAGCGTCACAGATGAGAAAAAGTTAAAGGAGTTCATCACCACCAAACCAGTATTATAAGAAATGCTGAAAGGTATTCTTTAAGAAGAGGAAGAAGAAGAAGAAAAAAATAAAGATAAAAATTATGATCAACAAATACATATATATCAACAAGTGAATCTAAAAATCAAGTGAATTAAAAATCTGAGGAACAGAATAAACTGGTGAATATAATAGAATCAGGGGAAAGAAAGGGAATGGATTGATAATTATCAGGGGGAAAGGGGTGTTGGGAGTGCAGGAAGAGATTGGATTAAAATCGTACACCTATGGATGAGGACAATAGCGGTGGGGGGGGGGTGGGAGAGGCAAGGGCAGAGGGTGGGGTGGAAACCAGGTGGAAGGGAGCTATGGGGTGTAAAGGGAGAAACAATTGTAATAATCTGAGCAATCAAGATTTATTTTAAAAAAATAAAAAAAATAAGAGTAATATGCAAATCAACCATCACTCTGCTCAAGCCACGCCCACCAGGCAATCAGAGCGAGCAAGTATGTAAATTAATCCCAGCCAAGATGGCTGCAGCCACAGAGAACAGTTGAGAGAGGCTTGGGTTTCCCCGGCAATGGAAGCCAAGCTTTCTACACACCCTGGCAGGCCTAGGTCTGCACTCAAGGCTACAAAGTTTCAATTATAGAAGGTAAATAAGTTCCAGATAACAGGGCCTCCTCTTGGGTCACCAGGGCGTGTGGCTGGCCTTCAAACTATCATAGACCCCTCACCCAGGCTGCCCCATGCCCCAAGGGAACCCCCACCCTGATCTGGGACACGCTTCAGGACAAACCAGCCAGCCTCCACCCATGTACAAGGACTCTGTCCTATCTAATAAAAGAATAATATAGAGATTGACCATCACTCCAACACACAAGATGGCTGTCCCCACCCCATGTGGTCAAAGATCCTGCCCCCATGTGGACACAAGATGGCCACCACAAGATGGCCAGCAGGGGAGGGCAGTTGAAAGGGACCAGGTCTACAGGGGAGGGGAGTTAGGAGTGGCCAGGCTGACAGAGGAGGGAAGTTGGGGGCAAACAGGCTGGCAGGAAGCAGTTATACATCAATCAGGCTGGCATGGGAGTGATTAGGGGGTGATCAGGCTGGCAGGCAGAAGCGGTTAGGGGCAATCAGGAAGGAAGGCAGACGAGGACTGGGAGCCAGCAGTCCTGGATTGTGAGAGGGATGTCCAACTGCCCATTTAGATCTGATCCCACCAGGCAGTTTAACATCCCTTGAGGTGTCCCAGATTGGAGAGGGTGCAGACTGGGCTGAGGGACACCCCCCTACCCCATGCACAAATTTCGTGCACCAGGCTTCTAGTAGAAAATAAAGGAAGAAAAAAAAAGGAAAATAAAGAAAATAAGAGATAACAAAATAATAAAAAATAAACAAAAATAAAAATGAAAAAGTGAAGTATCATTCCTTTGGCTGGTTTAAGATCCCATTTTCCTGTACTATCTGGTTCTGAAGGCATCTGCTTGGGCCAGTCCCTGTAGACTCTTAGGTACTTTTCAGATTTTTTCCCCCCTTTGTACCACTCTGGGTGTAGTCTGGGGGTGGCTGTATTGGTTGTCTGGAGAGAACAGGGAGGGGCTATCTCTTCAGTAGAAAATGGCTACGTAGGTCCCAAGCATCAAGTCTACTTTGCCAATATGGGGTGAATGTTATTTGATTTAGTTGCTCATTCTATCTGCTCCAGGAAAAGGCTTGGGACACGTCCATCTATTCTGACACCATTTTGTCTCCCTGGACAGACTTTTTAGGTGCCCACAGCCAGGACAAACCAGCCAGCCTGTCCTGGCCTCCACTCAAAAGGGGCTGGAAAAAAAAAGGAGGGGCTGGGAGCCTGGGTCGCCAGGGGACATAGCCAGCCTGAAAACAGCCCTCAGCCCCTCACCCAGGCTGGCCACACCCCATGGGGTGAGGGTCCTCACTGGGGGGAATGGAGAGCCTGCAAACAGCCATCAGTCCCTCACCCAGGCTGGACAGGCACCCCAGCAGGGACCCTCACCCACTGGGGGGCATGGCCAGCCTGAAAACCACCACAGGCCCCTCGCCCAGGATGCCCAAAACCCCAAGGGAACCCCCAACCTGCTCCAGGACACCCTTCAGGGCAAACCAGCCAGGCAGCATTCGTCCCCCAGGCCTCTATATACACTAATAAAAGGGTAATATGCTAATTAGATTGAGAAACCTTCCAGGAGACCTTCTGGACATTTGGACAAAGCTATGGTGGCAGAGCCAAGGTAGAGACAGTTAGAGGCCAAGAGGAGAGGGCAGTTGTGGGTGATCAGGCAAGGGTGGAACAGCAGTTGTGAGTGATCAGGCTGGTGGGGAGGCATTGAGAGTGATCAGGCCAGTGGAAGAGGCAGTTAGGGGTGAGCAGACCAGCAAGGGAGGCAGTTGGGGGCAAGCAGGCTGGCGGGGGCGGGGGGGGGGAGTTGGGGTGATCAGGCTGGCTGGGGGGCATTTGGGGGCAATCAGGCTGGCAGTGGCGGGCAGTTGAGGGTGAGAAAGTCAGCAGGCAGAGTGGTTAGGGGGAATCAGGCAGGCAGGCAGGTGAGTGGTAAGGAGCCAGCAGTCCAGGATTGTGAGAGGGATGTCCAACTGCCAGTTTAGGCCCAATCCCTGTAAAACAGCAGTAGGACATCCTTTAAGTGGTCCCAGATTGGAGAGGATGCAGGCCAGGCTGAGGGACACCTCCCTCACATGCATGAATTTCATTCACTGGGCCACTAGTTATAAATAAAATTGTCTTTTAAATTTACTTTTGGCTGATAATTACCAAAGAAATTGAAGCAGTGATAAAAAATATTCCAGCAAACAAAAGCTCTGGTCCAGATAGCTTTACAGGGGAGATCTACTAAGCATTAAAAGAAGAACTAAAACCTATCCTCCTCAGACTATTCCAAAAAAATTTAAGAGGAAGGAACACTTCCAAGCTCTTCCTATGAAGCCAGAATTACCCTAACTCCAAAACCAGATAAAGACACCACAAAAAAAAGAGAACTACAGGCCAAGATTCATAGTGAACATAGATGCAAAAATCCTCAACAAAATTCTAGCAAATTGGATTCATCATTACATTAGAAAGATCATACACCATGACCAAGTGGTATTTATTCTGGGGATGCAAGGATGGTACAATATCTGCAAATCAATAAATGCAATACATCACATAAACAAATTGAGAGACAAAAATCACATAATCATATCAATCGATGCAGAAAAAACATTTGACAAAACCCAATACCCTTTCTTTAAAAAAAAAAAAAAAAAATATATATATATATATATATATATATATATATATATATATATTATTGATTTTTTTACAGAGAGGAAAGGAGGGGGAGAGAGAGACATAAATCAGCTGCCTCCTGCACATTCCCCACTGGGCATGTGCCCGTAACCAAGGCACATACCCTTGACTGGAACCAAACCTGATACCCCTAAGTCTGCAGGCCTGTGCTCCATCCAATGAGCAAAACCGGCCAGGGCCCAACACCCTTTCTTGATAAAAACACTTAGCAAAGTGAGAATAGAGGGATCATACCTAAACATAATAAAAACCTTCTATGAGAAATCCTCATAATACTTAATGGGCAAAAACTAAACTCATTTCTTCTAAGAACAGGAGAAAAACAGGGATGCCCACTTTCACCACTCGTGTTTGAAAAGTATTGAAAGTGCTAGCCATAGCGATCAGATAAGAAGAAGAAAGAAAAGACATCCAAATTGGAAAAGAAGTAAAACTGTCCTTTTTCGCAGATGACATGATACTATACATAGAAAGCCCCAAAGACTCCATAAAAAAAACAACTACTAGACCTAATAAATTAATTCGGCAATGTAGCAGGATACAAAATGAACAACAAGAAATCTATAGCCTTTTTATACACCAACTAGTGGCCTGATGCACAACATTTGTGCATGGGGGCGGGGGGGTCCCTCAGCACAGCCTGCACCCTCTCTAATTGGGTACCCCTTGGGAGATGTCTGACTGCCGATTTAAACAAATCCTACAGGTATTGGGCCTAAACTGGCAGTCGGACATCCCTTTTACAATCTAGGAACACTGGCTCCTAACCACTCACCTACCTGCCTGCCTGATCACCCCTAAATGCCTCTGCCTGCCTGCCTGCCTGATTGCCCCTAACCCCTCTGCCTGCCTGTCCAATTGCCCCTAACTGCTTCTGCCTGTCTGATAAGCCCTAAATGCCCTCCCCTGCCAGCCTAATCTCTCCTCCAACTGCTCTTTTCTGCCAGCCTGATCTTGCCCCCAATGGCTCTCCCCTGATGTCCTGATCTTGCCTCAAACTGCCCTTCCCTGCTGACCTGATCTCGCCCCCAACTGCCTTACAACACCTCAGCCTCCACCTTAGGTTTTGCTTTTGCATTTCACCCAGATTTGGTTCTGATTGGTTAGTTTTGATGCCAGTCAGTGTCTCCAGACCTATCTGCAGACCTGATCAGAGAGGTGGGGCTGATCAGCAGCCTTTGTGGAGGCCCGAAGAGAAAGAGAGGCACGCTGTTGGCCAGGCCCAGAAAGAAAGAGAGAGGCAAGGGCTGAACAACAGCTACCACGGAGGCTGCAGATCAGAACCTGCTTCTCTCTCCAGGCCTGATCTACAGTTCCCTCAAGAGTAAGTGTTGGGTCACCACGCTGACTACAGGACTGACTTTTGGTGTTCAGTTGAGCCTTTAATAATCATTATGGTCATAGCCTTTTTATATATATAAATAATGAACTCACATAAAGAGAAACAACAAACAAACAAAAAATACAATCTCATTTACTATTGCACCAAAAAAATTAAGATACATAGGAATAATCTTAACTAAGGACATAAAAGACCCTTACTCGGAAAACTATGAGACATTGAAAAAAGAGATAGAGGAAAACATAAACAAATGGAAGAACATACCATGTTCCTAGATTGGTAGAATCAACATTATTAAAATGTCCATACTATCTAAAGCAATCAAAGATTCAAATGCAATACCCATTAAAATACCAATGGCATATTTCAAAGATCTAGAACAAATTCTCCAAAAATTCATCTGGAATAAAAAAGGTACGCTGGATAGCCACAACAATCCTGAAAACAACAACAAAGTTGGAGGGATCACAATACCAGATATCAAGCTATATTACCAAGCCATGGTTCTCAAAAATGCCTGGTGTTCGCACAGGAACAGACATATAGACCAATGGAACAAAACAGAGACCCCAGAAATTAACCCATTGGGTAGATGTACCATAGTTTTTTGATCCAATCATCTGATGATGGGCACCTAGGCTGTTTCCAAATCCTAGCTAGTGTAAATTGTGCTGCTTTAAACATAGGGGTGCATATATCCTTTTTGATTGTTGTTTCTAGTTTCTTAGGATATATTCCTGGGAGTGGGATTACTGGATCAAATGGGAGTTCCATTTTCAGTTTTTTGAGGAAATACCATACTGTTCTCCATAGTGGTTACACCAGCCTGCATTCTTACCAGCAGTGCACGAGGGTTCCTTTTTCTCCGCATCCTCACCAGCACTTGTAGTTTGCTGATTTGTTGATAATAGCCATTCTGACAGGTGTGAGGTGGTACCGCATTGTCGTTTTGATTTGCACCTCTCAGATAATTAGTGACTTTGAGCATGTTTTCATGTGCCTTTTGGCCTTCCTTCTGTCTTCTTTTGAAAATATTCTGTTTAGGTCCATTGCCCATTTTTTAATTGGATCATCTTCCTTTTATTTAGTTGTATAAACTGTCTATAGATATTGGAGATTAAACCTTTATCAGTGATAAAATTTGCAAATATGTTCTCCCAAACAGTGGGCTTTCTTGTTGTTTTGTTGATGGTTTCTTTTGCTGCTGTAAAAAAGCTTTTTATCTTGATGTAGTCCCATTTGTTTATTTTCTCTTTAGCTTCCATTGCCCTGGGGCAGTATCAGTGAAGAAGTTCTTTTGGCATATATCTGAGATTTTGCTGCCTGTGGATGCCTCTAGTATTTTTATGGTTTCCCATCTTATGTGTAAGTCCTGTATCCATTTTGAGTTTATTTTTGTGTATGGTGTAAGTTGGTGATCTAGTTTCATTCTTTTGCATGTATCTGTCCAATTTTCCCAACACCATTTATTGAAGAGACTGTCTTGACTCCATTGTATACTTGTGCCTTCTTTGTCAAATATTAATTGAGCACAGTGATTTGGGTTGATATCTTGGTTCTCGATTCGATTCCATTGATCTATATGTCTGTTCTTGTGCCAGAAAGAGGCTGTTTTGAGAACAGTGGCTTTGTAATACAGCTTGAAGTCTGGTATTGAGATCCCTCCTACTTTACTCTTCTTTTTCAGGATTGCTGTGGCTATTTGGGGTCTTTTATTGTTCCAAATGAACTTTTGGAGAGTTCTGTGTAGGTCAGTGAAATATGCCATTGGAATTTTAATGGGGAGTGCATTGAACCTATAGATTGCTTTAGAAAGTATGGACATTTTGATCATGTTGGTTCTACCAATCCATGAACATGGTATGTTCTTCCATCTCTTTACATCTTCCTCTATCTCTTTTTCAGTGTCCTATAGTTTTCCGCATATAGGTCCTTTACTTCCTTAGTTAAGTTTATTCCTAGGTATCTTAATTTTTTTGGTGCAATGGTAAATGGAATTGCTTTTTTAGTCTCTGTTTCTATAAGTTCACTGTCAGTGTATAGATATGCCAGAGATTTCTTGGCCTTAATTTTGTATCCTTCTACATTGCCAAATTCATTCATTAAGTCAATTAGTTTTTTAATGGAGTCTTTTGGGTTTTTTATGTACAATATCATGTCATCTGCAAATAAGGATAACTTTACTTCTTCTTTTCCAATTTGGATGCCTTTTATTTCCTTGTCTAATTGCAATGGCTAGTACTTCCAGTACTATCTCAAAGATGAGTGGTGATAGTGGGCATCCCTGTCTTGTTCCTGTTCTTAGAGGGAATGGTTTTAGTTTTTGCCCATTGAGTATGATGTTGGCTGTGGGTTTATCATATATAGCTTTTATTATGTTGAGGTATGATCCATGTAATCCCACCTTGTTGAGAGTTTTTATCAGGAAAGGGTGTTGGATTTTATCAAATGCTTTTTCTGCATCAATTGATATGACTATATGATTTTTATCTTTCAATTTGTTTATGTGATGTATCACATTTATTGATTTGCGGATATTGTACCATCCTTGCATTCCTGGAATAAATCCTACTTGGTCATTGTGTATGATCTTTGTGATGCTCTTCTGGAGCCGATTTGCTAGAATTCTGTTGAGGATTTTGGCATCTATGTTCATGAGGGATATTGGCCTGTAATTCTCTTTCATTGAGTTGTCTTTATCTGTTTTTGGTATTAGGGTGATGCTGGCTTCATAGAAGGAGTTTGGAAGTGTTCCTTCCTCTTGAATTTTTTGGAATAGTCTGAGAAGGATAGATTTTAGTTCTTCCTTGAATGTTTGGTAAAACTCTCCTTTGAAGCCATCTGGCCCTGGGATTTTGTTTGCTGGAAGCTTTTTGATGACTGTTTCAATTTCTTCCCAAGTTACTTTTCTATTGAGATTTTTAGATTCTTCCTGATTGAGTTTTGGAAGGTTGTATTTTTTTAGGAATATGTCCATTTCCTCCAGGTTGTTCAGTTTTTTGGAATAGAGCTGTTCATAGTATTTTGTAACAATCATTTGTATTTTAGCAGGGTCTCTTGTTATTTCACCTCTTTCGTTTCTGATTTTGTTTATTTGAATCCTCTCTCTTCATTTTTTGGTTAGCCTGCCTAGAGGTTCATCTATCTTGTTTATTTTTTTCAAAGAACCAGCTCTTGGTTTTGTTGATCTTATGTATTGTTTCTTTGGTCTCTATGTGGTTTATCTCCGCTCTGATTTTTGCTATTTCCTTCCTTCTGCTTACATTGGGCTTTTCTTGTTGCTCTTTTTCTAACTCTTTGAGTTAGATAATTTGTTACCATTTTTTCTTGTTTTTGGCAATAGGCTTGTAGGGATATGAACTTCCCTTTCAAAACTGCTTTTGCTGTGTCCCATAGATTTTGGATTGTTGTGTTTTCATTGCCATTTGTTTCCAGGATGTTTTTAATATCTTCCTTGATTTCTCTGGTAACCCAGTCCTTGTTTAATGACATGCTGTTTAGTCTCCATGTGTTTGATTTCTTTGGATTATTTTTATTGTAGTTAATTTCCAATTTTATGCCATTATGATCTGAGAAGATGCTTGATATGATTTCTATCTTCTTGAATTTGAAGAGACTTTGCCTATGTCCCAAAATGTGGTCTATCTTTGAGAATGTCCCATGTGCACTTGAGAAGAATGTATATTCTGTGGCGTTGGGGTGGAATGTTCTGAAGATGTTGATTAATTCCATCTGGTCTAGTGAGTCATTTAGGATTGATATTTCTTTTCTGATTTTTTGTTTAGATGATTTGTCGAAGGGTGACAGTGGGGTATTAAAATCTCTTACTATGATTGTATTGCTATTAATCTCTCCTTTAATGTCCTCCAGTAGTTTTTTTAAATTTTATTTTATGTATTTCGGTGCTCCCGTATTGGGTGCATATATATTTACCAGGGTTATTTCTTCTTGTTGGATTGCTCCCTTTAGTATTATGAAGTGGCCTTCATTATCTCTTGTTATGTCCTCCACTCTGAGATCTAATTTGTCAGATATAAGTATTGCTACCCCAGCTTTTTTTTCATTTTCATTCACCTGGAAAACCTTTTTCCAACCCTTCACCCTCAGTCTGTGTGCATCTTTTTTTCTGAAGTGGGTTTCTTGTAGACAACAGATGTATGGGTCCTGTTTTCTTATCCAATCTGTTACCCTATGTCTTTTTATTGGAGCATTTAATCCATTTACATTTAAAGTTATTATTGATAGGTACTCATTTGACGCCATTTTTATTCTATACCCCTGTGTTCCTTCTTCGCTTCCTATTTCTTTATTTTTACAGTAGACCCTTTAGCATTTCTTGCATTGCTGTTTTGGTGGAGATAAATTTCTTCAGTCTTTTTTTGTCTGTGACGCTCCTGATTACACCTTCAGTTTTGATTAATAGCCTTGCTGGGTACAGTATTCTTGGATTCAGACCCTTCCTTTGCATGACTTTGTATATTTCATTCCATTCCCTTCTGGCCTGATAAGTTTCTGTTGAGAAATCAGTTGCTAGTCTAATGGGGGTTCCTTTGTATGTAACTTTTTGTTTCTCTCTGGCTGCTTTTAAGATTCTTACTTTGTCGTTGGTGTTTGCCAATTTAATTATAATGTGCCTTGGTGTCGGTCTTCTGGGATTCATTTTGCTTGGAACTCTGCAAGCTTCTTGTATTGTGTGGGGTTTTTCTTCTCTATCTCAGGAAAGTTTTCTGTCATTATTTGTTGTAATACTTTTCCATGTCTACCTCAGTTTCTTTTTTTTCTGGAACCCATATTATTCGAATATTGTTTTGTTTTGTATTGTCCCAAAGTTCTCTTAGGCTCTCCTCCTGCTTTTTAATTTTTTTTTTTAGAAGCTGCTCTAATTGGGTATTTTTTTTCCATCTTGTCTTCTATCTCACTGATGCTTTCCTCTGCTTCTTCTAGTCTACTCTTGATGCCTTCTATTGAGTTCTTCATGGTAGCAAAACCATCTCACAAACAAGCATAAATAATCGTTATAATCAATAATCAAGCAAACAACAACAAAAGGACAGAGAAAAAATTTTTGGATAGTGAAGAAAGAGAGGAGAGAGGTGTGTATGGATTTGTAGCATGAGTTTGGAAATTAGATATATAAGTATGGTTAAATGTTAACAGGGTGTAAAAGAAGGAATAGGGAAAATCTAAAGCTGAAATAGGGTAAGAGAAACATGACAACAAAATGGGAAAAGTGAGGAAGAGAGTGTAGACATAAAGGTAAAGGTGAGAAAATAAAATGATGTTAAAGGAAAGATGAAACTAGAATGTATTTTCATTAAAAAAAAAAAAAAAAAAAAAAAAAAAAAGAGCCAGAGTAAGTGTGTGAACTTCATGGCTGCGCGCAAGTCTATGCTGTCCTTTTTCCCCTTGGGTCTAAGCAACTGGCACACTTAAAAAATTTTTAAGCTGTCCTTTTGCACCCAGATCAAAATGGGTTGCTTTTTAGAATTCCCTTCTGTCATCAGCTCTGAGGACCCCCTTCCACATTCATGGATCATGCCAACCCCAACAGCCACGAATTTTCCTAGGTGCAGACATCCCCAGGTCTCCAGCTCATGCAGTGCATGCGTTTCTCTCTCCTGCTGGGACCACAGACCTCACCTTATCCCAGGTGAAATCTAACCTTTCCAGAGTGTAGAGCTCCTCTGAATCCTTGTGTTTGCACCACTCAGGGACTGATGTTCTCGGGTTCTCAGCTGTTCAGTGGGTGCTGTAGTTGTAGATTTTCAGGCTTCTGATAACATTCACTTTCCCCTTCAAGATGGCACGATCTCCACATCCGAGCTGGTTGCTCCGAGAGGGAACCCAGCAGCAGTGGGGGCTGCCTGGTCAGGGGAGCCATGTCCAGTAGTCTCCCATTGTCTCCTGAAGTATAGCTGTCCCTCAACTCACCAACAAACACTTCCCGTGTGACTACCCACTCTCCCTTTGTTTTCTCACTCACTCTTGCAGTCTGCCTTTCCATCAGCAGCTATCTCCAGTGAGCATTCTTATAACCAGTGTTTTGAACTCTGCATCTAGTAGTGTTTATCTTCATTTTATTTTGTTCTTTTTATGGATTTTTATTCTGTTCTTTCATTTGGTACATGTTTATTTGTATCCTTACATTGGTTGCCTCTCTTTGTTTATTTCTGTGTAATAGATAGAGCTCCTATATCTCCCAGTCTTGGTAGAATGGCCTTATGTAGTAAGTGTCCTAGAGAAGTCAGTGGTGCAGCCTCTCCAATCACAAAAGCTGAATGCTCCAGGTGCAACCCCCACGTGGACTGTGTTCACCCTCCTGTTATTATTGAGACTTGATTGCTGTTGGCATGTCAATGGGAGGGATTTACCCCCAGGCCAATAGGCTGTGAAGACTGGCTATGACTACAGTGGATGATCTGCTGTCCAGGAGCCAACTCCTTAGAGCAGGACTTGCTTCAGTAAGACTTCAGTGCCTGCCAAGTTTGCCCCTTGAGAATATCACTGGTGGAGGTGGTTGGGCTGTAATCCATTGTGGTCTGAAGCTGACCACTGGGTGCAATAGCTCTGGGGATTCCTGGGGGGTTTAAGGTCAGTCACTGCCTGTGCTCTATCTGTGGCCTCCTGGCATGAGCTATCAAGTGATTTGAGATGGTTGTTAATTATGCTTGCCTTGAGGTGCCCAGGGAGAGTCAAAGCTGGGAACCAAGGGTGCCTGCCACTAGTGCCAGGCCTGGGGTCACTTAGTAAGAGGTACAGGGTATGCAAAAGCCAGATACTGCTTGTTTGAGAGATTTTTAGTAAAGTCAGCAGCATAAGCCAAGATGGGACATCTGTAGGGAAAAGATACTGAAAAGGACATGGTGGGTCTGAAAGTTGGGTGGGACAACACTCAGGGAATAACTATGGTGGGGTTAACAGTGTTAGCCAAGTTGATGGGAACTTGCATATGATGCCCACCTACTGGCTCTGTGGGTGGAGGAGTCTAAGAAAAGGAACAATGGCCTCTGCCATCACTTCTGTCTGGGAGAAAGCTGCCCCTCTAGCTCTCACCCTGATGCCACACAATTCAGGCCCTCCCATGTATTCTTGGGGCCTTTTGAGCTATTGTATCAGTGCTGGAGCTCAGATCAAGTGAGTCTCAGTAAGTCCACATCTTGGCCCTTTAAGATTAATTCCTGGGACTCCAGCAGCCCTTTATCTCATCCAGGCACAACCCTTGCTGTTTTTTATAGTCAGAAGTTATGAAAGTTCACTTCCTGGCACTGGAACTCTAGGCTGGGGGTGGACATGGGAAGGAGAGTATTGGTGTTGGGCTGGGACCCCTTGCTCCACAGGGGGGACCTCTGCAGCCAAGATATTTCTCCTTATTTTTATCCATCACATGTGGGTGTGTGACTAGCTCCTTTTACAACTCCACCCCTCTAGTCATCTCAATGTGGATTATTTTTTACATCCTTAGTTGCTGGACTTCTGTTTGGCTAGATTTTAGGTGATCCTGAATAATGGTTGTTCTGTAGTTGGGTTGTAATTTTGTTGTGGTTGTGAGAGGTTCTGAGTACTATGTTTATCTATGCTGCTATCTTGAATGGGAGCTCGGGAAATATCCCATTTGTTTCCTGTTCTTGCCTAATTGCCTTGGTTAGAACTTCAATTATTGATACAATAATGAATAAAGGTGGAGAGAGTGAACATTCTGTCTTATTCCTGATTATAGGAGGAAAGCATTTAGTTTTTCCCCCCCATCATGTATGATGTTAACTATGTATAGCCTTTATCAGATTGAGAAAGGTTCCTTATATGCCTAGTTTTTTTAGTGTTTTTTTTTTTTTTAATCAGGGTGTTCATTTTTTTCCATCTATTAAGATGATAATTTTTCCCCTTTAGTCTATTAATATAGTGTATTACACTGTTTGATTTTCATATGTTGAACCAGTCTTATATTTCCACTTGGTCATGATGTATAATCCTTTTTATATGTTGTTTCATTCAGTTTGTTAGTATTTTGTTGCAAATATTTGCATATGCATTTATAAGGATTATTAGTCTGTATTTTCAGTTTCTCATGATATCTTTATCTGATTTTGATATCAGGATAATAGTACTAGCTTCATAAAAAAATTGAGAAGTGTTTCCTTCTCCTTTATTTTTGGGAGAATTCATGAAGAATTGGTGTTAATCATTTTTTAAAAATTTGGTGAGCCCTGACTGGTGTGGCTCACTTAGTTGGGCATTGTCTCATGCACTTAAAAGTTGCCCATTCGATTCCTGGTACCCTGACCATGCCGGGGTTGTGGACTGATCTCCAGTAGGTGGCATGCAGGAGACAATTGATCTACCTTTCTCTCTCACATTGATGTTTCTCTCTCTCCCTTTTTCCCCCCACTATCTTTAAAAATTAATACAATAGCCAAAACCGGTTTGGCTCAGTGGATAGAGTGTCAGCCTGCGGACTGAAAGGTCCCGGGTTCGATTCCGGTCAAGGGCATGTACTTTGGTTGCAGGCGCATCCCCGGCGGGGGGTGTGCAAGAGGCAGCTGATCGATGACTCTCATCGATGTTTCTAACTCTCTATCCCTCTCTCTTCCTCTCTGTGAAAAATCAATAAAATATATTTTTTTTTAAAAAAGAAACCATCTTTAAAATTTGTGAACATGGGCTGGCCTAACAAGATGCAATTTACAAGGGATAGGTGTATTCACTCAGCATTAAATGCCATATTGAATACAGTAATAGTCTCCTATCCTTTTCTCCTCCAATAAATTACATTAGTACAAGATAGGGGTACGAGGTTGAACAACTAGGAGTCATAATTAATAATGAGCTTGTTGTGCCTAACCCAGTGCCTGGCAGTTATTAGTGAAAGAAGGGAAAAATAAAGGGAAGAAAAGGAAGAAAGATTGGTGTAGCTGTGAAGACAGCTAATGTAATTTATGTTGAAATAATAGGAGTTGATTTTCTCAAGAAAAATCCACAGCAATGAAGTTCCTGGGGGTGGAAAGACTAGTTGGGAGGTGGGGAACTCCTTGTGATTCAAAGCTTGCCACACTTTCCCTCTATGTTCCAGGGCATAGGATATCACTAGAACTGATGCTGGTGGGGCAAGCTGCTGATGGTAAAAAATTTACTCTGTGATCCTCCAAGCACAACTAAAATAACATGTTTTAAGAGAGAAATGAACAAAGAGTTTGCTCTGAGGTCAGTGCTCAAAAACTAAAGAATCATACTGGACCTTTCTTTCATGATCTACACTAGTCCTGTTCATACCACCTTTCCCCTCTCATTACAATTACAATTTGAATGATTGCAATAGCCTCATCTCTACTCTTCTTTGCCTCTGTTCTAGACCTGAATCTAATCCATTCTTCTGACTATAGTCTAAAAAAGCAATTCTATTTCCAGTAACTTTTTGTTTAAAACTCTTTACTAAAAGCCCATACTGTTACTGTTAGTGACTCCTGTGTAGCCTTTCCCTCTTCTCCTATACTGCTGACACGTCACCCCCCATTCCTCCCAAAATAAGATTCTGGGTTTTTTTTCTGCCTCTCTCATTGTCAAGGGACTCTTCTCTGAAAGAATAACATTTCCTAAGCTTCCTTCACTGCATGGGAATGACACAACTTCTCATTAAAAGCCCTGGGTGAGAGTGACCTTCCCCAGACCCAGCACCCACAGCTAGTCAGAAAGAAAGCCAAAGGGAGAAAGAGATATAGCAGCAGGGATGGGTAGTCTCCCTGAATGGCCTATGGGAGGGAATCCCTAAGACCCAGGTGGCAGGAGAGTGACGGGGCATGTGGAGGCTCTTCACTGCAGGGTGACCACAGTGCTGGTCATCTGTGTCAACCTACTCAAAAGCTTTGGACAAACAAAAATGGCCTGATGTCACCTTACTTACCAGCCAGTATTGAGCAAAGAAAATCCAGCCAAGGGTTTGAAGAAATCTCAGCCTTTTTCTAGGCCAGTGGTAGGCAAATTGCAGCTCGAAAGCCGCGGTTTGCCGCTCTGTTGACTAATGAGTTTGCTGACCACTGGGATAGGGGCTTAATCACAAGGAACAACAACAGCCTGTAATTATTGAAATTGAGAGTCTAGGTCAGTGGTCAGTGGCCTCTTCTGAGTAAGTGGCTGTGAAAATCATTTAGCCCGATAAATCCTCAGGTTCCTCCTTTGTAAACTAGGGACAGCAGCAGTGTCCACCTCAAAAGATTGCTGCAAACACTTGTACAGCAGTCAGCATGAAACCTTAGGAAACACTCCGTAAACTCTAGCTATTTGCATCTCATCACAGATCCTCATTCTGCAGATTTTGAGTTGTTTAACAGTGTGACCTTTCAGGTCTAGCATTGGTCCCAGTGTTCAAGTCACTGAAACCTGGTTTTTCATTCCAGAGGACGCATGACATTCTGAAGATGAGTAGATCTGGTTTGCAGGTTGCTTGAGAGAGCTCTTCAGAATACATGCAGATAAATGCACGTCATGTGTGATTCTTTGCAAATGCCCTCTTCATTTTCAAGCACCCTTGGGAACATTGCCATAGAGACCAATACTCCCTGGCTCCTGAAGCTTCCTGCCCCCAATTCTGCATACAGCAGAGTAAGGACTATGCGGGGGCTGGGGGATGGAGGAACTAATTTCCTTCTATCCTTCTAGGTTCTTGGTTGAGATTCTCTGTAATAAGACAGTTAACAGAAGAAAACCAAACAAATTTAATAACATGTGTACCTTCTGTATACCCAGGAAAACTGAGTAACTCCCCAAAGTGACCCAAACCACCATCTTAAATATCATCTCCAGTAACTGAGATAAAAATAAGATGCTTGGAGGTACATTATGCTAAGTTACCAGGCAAAGCACAGTGAACAGGGTAAGGCTGTTATGTAGGTTTAAATCCTTGCCTTTTCCATTATGAGTCTCTTGAGATTTACACAACTTTTTCTTTATGATACAGAGGGAGATACCCTTATAAATGGAAATTTCCCTTATTAATTAACATAAATGTCTCTTGCAAAAGAGTAACTTCTACACAGATTTTGGAACTTTACCTATATCTGCTGTTTTGTTTTTGTTTTTGTTTTTTTTATTTTTTTATTTTATTTTATTTTTTAATATATTTTATTGATTTTATACAGAGAGGAAGGGAGAGAGATAAAGAGTTAGAAACATCGATGAGAGAGAGTCATCAATCAGCTGCTTCTTGCACATCCCCTACTGGGGATATGCCCGCAACCAAGATACATGCCCTTGACCGGAATCGAACCCAGGACCCTTCAGTCCCCAAGCCGACGCTCTATCCATTGAGCCAAACCAGTCCCGGCTTGTTTTTGTTTTTTAAAGAATCAACCTGAAGTAATCCTTATCCCAAACAGGAATAAAGGGATGGGGGAAAGTAGGTATGCAGTTGTTCATATGGAAAATAGAATAATTAATAAATAATAATACAAGAATAAACTGTTTCATGTACTCACAATTGTAAACCTACCTTTGACCACCACTGTATTTTAGCATGGCAAATTCTGCTACATTTCTATGGCCACCCCAGGGAATCAGAGATAAGATGAGTCAGGGCCAAGGCAAGGGGGCAGCAAGTCCCAGTGCCTTCCCACCCCCTGCCTCTGTGCATCCAACCAGTCAACAGGAAATCCACTGGTCTCTTACCATAGACCTCGCTGCCTTGGCTTCTCTGTTGGCTTTATATGGGAACCTGTGGAAAGAGGGCCCTGGTTTGTCACCTTTCAAGGCCACTGATGGTGTTTCAAGTAACATTGCTAACAGAGTAACTAGGACTGGCTCCATGAAGGATTGCCACTCAGTGTTACTGGCCAATCTGGGGCTGCCGCCAGTGATTCCCAATGATTCTTTTATTTATTCATCCATGCAGGAATTCCAAAATATTTAGCTGCCACTTATACTGTGCCTGGCCATGCACTAGGAGCTGTAGGGTGCTCAGCAAAGAGAAAAACAGGCAAGGGCCTTGACCTCAGCAGCTTACAGTCTAGTGAGCAGGTTGGAAGGGAGGCATTTATGAAGAAACACACACACAGATGTGATAAACAAATAAATTTGGCAATGTAGCAAGATACAAAATGAATGCCAAAAAATCTATGGCATTTCTTTACACCAACAGTGAATTTATAGAAAGAGAAACTAAAAAAGCAATCCCATTTACCATCACACCAAAAAATTAAGATACCTAGGAATAAACTTAACTAAGGAGGTAAAAGACCTATATGTGAAAAACTACAGGACACTGAAAAAAGAGCTAGAAGAAGACATAAACAGATGGAAGAACATATTGTGTTCATGGTAGAATAAACATCATCAAAATGTCCATACTACCCAAAGCAATATACAGATTCAATACACCCCCCATTAAAATACCAATGGCATATTTTACAGACCTAGAAAGAACTCTCCAAAAATTCATCTGGAACAACAACAAAAAAAAAAAAACACAAAAAAACAGACCCCGAATAGCTGCAGCAATCCTGAGAAATAAGAACAAAGTAGGTGGGATCTCAATACCAGACATCAAGCTGTATTACAAAGCCACTGTTCTTAAAGCAGCCTGGTACTGGCACAAGAACAGACATATAGATCGATGGAATAGAATAGATAACCCAGAAATCGACCCAAACCACTATGCCCAATATTTGACAAAGAAGGCATGAACATACAATGGAGTCAAGAGAGTCTCTTCAATAAATGGTGTTGGGAAAATTGGATACATGCAAAAAAAAAAATGAAACTAGATCACCAACTTACACCATACACAAAAATAAACTCAAAATGATTGAAGGACTTAAACATAAGATGGAAAACCATGAAAATACTAAAGGAATCCACAGGCAGAAAAATCTCAGACATATGTTGAAGGAACTTCTTCACTGATATTGCTCCTAGGGCAATGGAAATGAAAGAGAAAATAAACAAATGGGACTACATTAAAATAAAAAGCTTTTGCAAAGAAAAAGAAACCATCAACAAATCAACAAGAAAGCCCACTACATGGGAGAATGTATTTGGCAATAACATCACTAATAAGGGTTTAATCTCCAACATTTACAGGGAACTCATACAACTTAACAAAAGGAATATAAACAATCCAATAAAGAAATGGGCAATGGACCTAAATAGACACTTTTCAAAGGAGGACAGAAGGAAGGCTAAGAGACATATGAAAACATGCTCAAAGTAACTAATTATCTGAGAGATGTAAATCAAACAGCAATGCAATATCATCTCACACCCATGAGAATGGCTATCATCAACAAATCAACTAACGACAAATGTAGGGGAGGATGCGGAGAAAAACAAAACAAAACAAAACACTACTTTGCACTGCTGGTGGGAATACAGACTGGTGCAGCCACTGTGGAGAACAGTATGGAGTTTCCTTAAAAAACTAAAAATGGAGCTCCCATTTGACCCAGTGATCCCACTTCTAGGAATATATCCCAAGAAACTAGAAACACGGATCAGAAAGGATATGTGCACCCCTGTGTTCATAGCAGCACAATTCACCATAGCTAAGATTTGGAAACAGTCTAGGTGCCTGTCAGCAGATGACTGGATCAGAAAACTATGGTACATTTCCACAATGGAATACTAAGCCACTATTAAAAAGAAGGAACTTTTACCATTTGCAACAGCCTGGATAGAACTGGAGAGCATTATGCTAAGTGAAATAAGCCAGTCAAAGAAAGACAAATACCACATGATCTCACTCATTTGTGGAATATAATGAACAACATAAACTGATGAACAGGGACAGATCCAGAGACAGAGAAACATCCATCAGACCGCCAGACCTCAGAGGGAAGCTAGGGGAGGGTGGGCAAAAGGAGATCAACCAAAGAACTCTTATGCATGAATATAAGCCTAACCAATGGACATGAACACCAGGAGGGTGATGACATGAGTGGGGAGGGGCGATTGGGGAGTTACAGAGGGATGAGGACACATATGTAATATTTTAATCAATAAAGAAATAAAAAAAATAAAACAAGTACTAAACTAAAAAGTACGGGATAATGGAATAAATTATAATACAGATTCCTCCTCCCTTTCATTTGAATAGTAATTTTTTAAAAGTGTATCATGCCCTAGCCAGTGTTTCTGCCCAGGCACTGAAGGGCTTGGGCTTGATTCCCAGTCAAGGGCATGTACATGGGTTCCATGTGGAGCCCATGTGGGTCTCTCTCACATTGGTGCTTCTCTCACTCTCCCCTCCATCTCACTCTCTCTAAATATCAATGAAAAAATATTCTTGGGTGAGAATTGACAAAAAAAAGTATCATGCAGAGATATAATAATTCTTCAGCTCAATTTAGTATGTTACAATTTTTTAAAAATTAAAACAAAATAGCCTTGACAATCTAAAGAATAACACTACAGATCAGAAAGCTCATTTGGCTCATATATAGCTAATAACAAAAGCTAACAACTGCTAAATAAACAGCAATTTTTAATTGCAAATAACTATGTTTCTTATTCACTATATCACTATATAAAAAAAATGAGGATAATGTGTAACAGATGAATAGGATTTTTAAAAAACTGTCAGGTATCTCTTTCCTTATTCTGTTTATTAAGACACTTAGATTTTAGTAATTTAGGTAATTTTTAATCAAACTTAAAGACTTGGGTGCTGATAAAAAAAACAACAGCTGTGATTTCAACAACACTTTTCAGTAGCTTTTAAAATTTTATTTATTTTTAATATATATTTTTTATTGATTTCAGAGAAGAAGGGAGGAGATATATATATATATATAGAGAGAAATATCAATAATGAAA
Source organism: Pipistrellus kuhlii (assembly GCF_014108245.1). Lineage (NCBI taxonomy): Eukaryota > Metazoa > Chordata > Mammalia > Chiroptera > Vespertilionidae > Pipistrellus > Pipistrellus kuhlii. Next base: position 191,732 of record NW_023425533.1, read on the forward strand.
GGGAATCACTGATTGGTGCCTCCTGTATGCCCCCTACAGAGGATCAAGCCCACAACCCAGACAGGTGCTCTTGATTGGAATCAAACCCAGGACCCTTCAGACTGCAGGCCAACACTCTATCCGCTGAGCCAAACCAGCTAGGGCTTCAGTAGATTTCTTTAAAAATTCAATAAGGCATAGACTATTGGGGAGATACACTTTCTCAGCAATTTCTGGGGTTACTCCCTTGGGAGGAATAATAAGGGCATCACTGATTTTAAAGAAATTTCTCTCAGGCAAGAGCTATTTGCTTCTTTCTATTCCACTGTCTGAAACACAAACCTTACTCAGCTTAGAACCTTACTTTTCCTCTTTGCACTTCTGATTTCATTTCCTCCTCACCCATATATCTTCTATATTTCCAAACTAAATAATATAAATAGATTTTGGGGATCTATTGTACAACATGATGACTAGGGTTAACAGTACTGTGTTGTATATGTAAATGTTGCTAAGAGGGTATAGCTTTAATGTTTTCACCATAACAACAACAAAATAGTAATTATGTGAGGTGAATGATGTATCAACTAACCATATTGTAGTAATTACTTTGCAATATATATGTATATCAAATCATTACACCTTTAAATTTACACAATGTTATATGCCAATTATATCTCAAGGAAGCTGGAAATTTTATGAAGAAAAAAAAAGTCTTGGTGAGGTGTGTTGAAAACAACACTGGACTGAGAAGCAGGAGATGAGAGTTCTAAGGCATGATTTATCACTGGCCAGTTGTGTGTCCTTCAGGAATTTTCTTAACTTCTCTTTTCCCCAGTTTTATTATCTATAAAAAGAAGGGATGGGATCATATTCTTAGTGTTGGTTCCAAATTTGATCTAAAGTATCACACATATGAGAATGATTTCTGCACCTCACCCCTAGCCTGGGATCATCTTCCACTTTTCAAAATTCCTCTAAGAAGCATGTTTGTTTTAAAGAGAGTCTTTGCATCTATTAAATACTGCATTTTTTTTCAACTATGTCTCAACAACCTGTGTTGTGAGGTTTTTTAAATATTTATTAACCTCTGAACACATTCAATATAAGTATTGCAACAATAGTCATGAGAAGAGAAAAAAAATCTACTTTAGAATCTATTTTTATCTTACTGTGAAATAAATACACTAATACTAGATGGGAATAAGCTGATTAATATCATGAAGGAAAGAAAGATTTTATTTCTCATTTACTCTACTCTTGTGCATTTTATTTCTGGTAATCTTAACAATCTGTTAAGAAATACATCATTCAACCTAATTGCCCATCAGCAGATGAGTGGATTAAAAAACTGTGGTACATTCACACAATGGAATACTACTCCGCTATAAAAAAAATAAGGAACTTTTACCATTTGCAACAACTTGGATGGAACTGGAGAGCATTATGTTAAATGAAATAAGTCAGTCGGAAAAAGATAAATATCACATGATTTCACTCATATGTGGGATTTAATGATCAACATAAACTGAGGAACAAGAATAGATCCAGAGAATAATGGCAAGGAAGCAGGGGTTAGAGAGCAACCAAATGACTTATATGCATGCATATTAGCATAACCAATTGACACAGACACTGGGGCGGTGGGGGCTTGCCCAGTGTGGGAATGGCTATGGGAGGGGGTCAATTGTGGAAAAAGGAGACATATGTAAAATTTTAGACAATAAAACAAAATTTAAAAAAAACAGATAGTAGGGGGGTGAGGGCTTGTACTTGGGGGAAGGGGTGGTGGGGGAGAGGTCAATTGGGGGAAAAGTAGACATATGTAAAACTTTAGACAATAAAGATAAAATTAAATGGCCTAATTAGTGGACTAAAAATACAAAAAAAAAAAAAAAAAAAAAGCCCACAACCATCATTTTCTCTATACACAAGCTAAAGTAACTGAAACTCAGGAATCTTACATTACTAGCCTAAGGTAACACACCTATGTAGTGGCAGGACTGGAATTTGAATCTAGGAGATTAAAATGTGTTTATGTTCTCCCATGCAGTGGGCTTTCTTGTTGTTTTGTTGGTGGTCTTTTTTGCTGTGCAGAAGCTCTTTATTTTGATGTAGTCCCATTGTTTATTTTCTCCTTAGCCTCCATTGCCCTAGGAGCTGTGTCTGTAAAGAAATAGCTATGAAATATGTCTGCTATTTTGTTACCTATGGAGTCTTGTAGGATTTTTATGGTTTCCTGTCTTACATTCAAGTCCTTTAGCCATTTTGAGTTTGTTTTTTTTGTGTATGGTGTAAGTTGGCGGCCTAGTTTCTTTTCTTTTCTTTTTCTTTTCTTTTTTTTTTTCTTTTTTTTTTTTTGCATGTATCTGACCAAATTTCCCAGCACCATGTATTAAAGAGACTGTTTTGATTACATTGTATGCTCTTGCCTTCTTTGTCAAATATTAATTGAGCATAATGTCTTGTGTGGATTTCTGGGTTCTCTGTTCTGTTCCATTGATCTATGTGTCTGTTCTAGTGCCAGTAGCAGGCATTTTTGAGAACCATGGCTTGGTAATATAGTTTGATATCTGGTAATGTGATCCCTCCAACTTTGTTCTTCTTTCTCAGAATTGCGTGGCTATTTGTTTTTTTTATTTTATTTTATTCCAGATGAATTTTTGGATAGTTTGTTCTAGATCTTTGAAATATGCCATTGGTATTTTAATGGGTATTGCATTGAATCTGTAGATTGCTTTGGATAGTATGGACATTTTAATGATGTTGATTTTACCAATCCTTGAACATGGTATGTTCTTCCATTTGTTTATGTCTTCCTCTATCTCTTTTCAATGTCCTATAGTTTTCAATGTCCTTAGTTAAGTTTACTCTTAGGTATCTTAATTTTTTTGATGTTATGGTAAATAGGATTGTGGTGTTCTCCCCCCCCCCCCCCCCATTTCTTTTTCTGTAGGTTTATTATTGGTGTATAAAAAGGACATAGATTTCTTGGCATTAATTTTGTATCCTGCTACATTGCCAAATTCATTTATGAGGTCTAGTGGTTTTTTGATGGTATCTTTGGGGTTTTCTATGTATAGTATATTTGCCAATGATATTTACAATAAGGATTTAATCTCCAAAATTTTCATAGAACTCACACAACTTAACAAAAGGAAGATAAACAATCCAATTAAAAAAAGGTTAAAGGATCTAAATAGACACTTTTCGGTAGACATGCAGAAGGCCCAGAGACATGAAAACATGCTCAAAGTCACTTATCATCTGAGAGATGCAAATCAAAACAACAATGAGATACCATCTCACACCTGTCAGAATGGCTATCCTCAACAAAGGACAAGTGCTGGAAAGGATGTGGAGAAAAAGGAAACCTCGTGCACTGCTGGTGGGAATGCATACTGGTGCAGCCACTGTGGAGAACAGTATGGAGTTTCCTTAAAAAAAAACTGAAAATGGAACTCCCATTTGATCCAGTAACCCCACTTCTAGGAATATATCCCAACAAACTAGAAACACGAATCAGAAAAGATATATGCACCCCTATGTTCATAGCAGCACAATTTACAATAGCTAAGATTTGGAAACAGCCTACGTGCTTGTCAGCAGATGACTGGGTTAGAAAACTATGGTACATTTCCACAATGGAATACTATGCCACTATTAAAAAGAAGGAACTTTTACCATTTGCAACAGCCTGGATAGAACTGGAGAGCATTATGCTAAGTGAAATAAGACAGTCAGATAAGGACAAATATCACATTATCTCACTCATATGTGTGATATAATGATCAAAATAAACTGATGAACAAGAATAGATCCAGAGAATAATGGCAAGGGAGGGGGGTTTGAGAGCAACCAAAGGACTTATATGTATGCATATAAGCATAAACAATGGACAGAGACACTGGGGCAGTGGGGGTTTGTCCACGCTGGGAAGGGATAAGGGAGGAGCTCAGTTAGGGTAAAAGAAGACATATGTAAACTTTAGACAATAATAAAATAAAATAAAATAAAATAAAATAAAATAAAATAAAATAAAAATGGGATGAATTTTGGTTTGTTGAGTAAAATATGAAAAGAAAAAAAAAAAAGGTTTTGCTGCCGAAACTGGTTTGGCTCAGTGGATAGAGCATTGGCCTGCAGACTGAAAGGTCCCGGGCTCGATTCCGGTCAAGGGCATGTACCTTGGTTGCGGGCACATCCCCAGTAGGGGTTGTGCAAGAGGCAGTGATCGATGATTCTCTCTCATCGATGTTTCTAACTCTCTATCCCTCTCTCTTCCTCTCTGTAAAAAAAAATCAATTATATATATTTTTTTAAAAAAAAAAGGTTTTGCTAAATACTTTACCTTCATTATTAGCTTATCCTATCTAATAAAAGAGTAATATGCAAAATGAATATTTTGCAAGGAGTGTTGCTGGCCTGCAAACCACCACAGGCTCCTCATCCAGGCTGCCCCATGCCCCAAGGGAATCCACACCCTGATCCAGGACACCCCTCAGGGCAAACCTCTGCCACACCCACAAACCACACCCATCAGCCAATCAGGAGCGAGTATGCAAATTAACCCAACCAAAATGGATGCAGCCACAGAGCAAGCAGGAGGCTTGGGTTTCCCTGGCACACCTTGGCCTGCCCTGGACTAGACTCAAGGCTACACAGTTTCAATTATAGAAGATAAATAAATCCCAACAGAAATGGTGGCAGCCACAGAGCTGGAGAGAGCAGGCAGCTTGGGTTTCCCTGGCGATGAAGGAAGCCAAGCTTTCCACCAGCCCTGGCCTTCTCTGGCTGCCACTCAAGGCTACAAAGTTTCAATTATAGAAGATAAATAAATCCTAGATACCAGAGCCTCCACTTGGGTCACCAAGGGGCGTGGCTGGCCTACAAACCACCATAGGCTCCTCATCCAGGCTACCCCATGCCCCAAGGGAATCCACACCCTGATCCAGGACACCCTTCAGGGCAAATCAGCCAGCCCACACCTGTGCACCTGGCCTTTATCCTATCTAATAAAAGAGTTATATGAAAATTGGTGGTCATTCAACACACAAGATGGCTGCCCCCATGTGATCAAAGATAGCCAGCAGGGGAGGGCAGTTGGGAGGCACCAGGCATGCAAAGGAGGACAGTTGGTGGCATTTAGGGGTGACCAGGCAGGCAGAGGAGGGAAGTTGGGGGTGACCGGGCCTGCAGGGAAGTGCAGTTGGGGGGTGGGGGGGGACCCAGTCCTGCAGGGGAGGCCAGTTAAGGGTGACCAGGCCTGCAGGGGAGGGAAGTTAGGGGCAATCAGGCTGGCAGGGGAGTGTTTAGGGGGCAATCAGGAAGGCAGGCAGGTGAACAGTTGGGAGCCAGCAGTCCTGGATTGTGAGAGGGATGTCCGACTGCCCGTTTAGCCCTGATCTTACTGGGATAGGGCCTAAACGGGCAGTCAGACATCTCTCAAAGGGTCCCAGATTAGAGAGGGTACAGGCTGGGCTGAGGGACACATACCCCCGTGCACAAATTTCTTGCACCAGGCCTCTAGTTTTCATAATAAAAACATGTATCTTATGTTAATTTTACATATAAAAACATATTGAATAGCTGTGGGTTAATTTTTATATTTATTAATTCTAATTTCTCCCTAAGTTCAGCACTATTATTTGTATAACTCTTTGAGATAAAATTAAAAATAAATAAATAAAATGTATGTGTTTATAACATAGCAATATGCTAAATGCCACCAAATTGTACACTTTAAAATGGTTAATGCTATTATGTGAATTTTTTTCTCCAAAGGCAAAACAAAATTAAAAAAAGAATGTGTTTATAATTTGTGTCAATTTCACTAATCACAGTATGGTACACTGGAAAGTACCTAGGACTCAGCTCTCTGAGTAGTCAGCTCCATGACCTTGAACAAGTCAGCTCCCACCTCCAAATATCCATTTTCCTAAATATACAAAAAACAGAGGGGAGATAGACTAAATAGATGATTTTTAGGTGCCTCTTCAGCTCTAAAGGTCTGGAATCTCTTTGTTTCCTCTATGGCAGAACATTCACTGGTCTATATTGCCCTCTTGTGGGAAAGCTGAACTATTACAATCGTTGTATTTGTACAAGATTTCTGAATATTAAAAATAACAACAATAAACACAAATCAAATCATTTATTTGACATAATGCAGGAAAAGAACCTGGATTAATAAATATTTTGCTTTCTATCATTTTTTTTATCATGCTGACACACTTAGACATAATTTCTCAAAGTAAAACATATATATATATAGTCTCAGATGTGGTGAGGAACAAAAAAAAGGTCAAGTAGGCATTTCTCTCTCCCTGACCCTAGTTTTCTATTTTATTAGAACACACCCCTTTCAATAATCTGTCAGTATTATTTATTTATTTATTTTTAAAATTTTAAATTCTTTATTGTTTAAAGTATTACATATGTATGTCTCCTTTTCCCCCCATTGACCTCTCCCCAGAAGTTACCACCCCCCAGCACATGCCCTCACCCCCCTACTGTCTGTGTCCATTGTTATGCTTATATGAATGCATACAAGTCCTTCAGTTGATCATTTACCACTTCCCCCTCTCCTGCCTTCCCTCTGAGGTTGGACAGTCTGTTCGATGCTTCTCTGTCTTTGGATCTATTTTTTTAATTTCTTTATTGATTAAGGAATTACATATGTGTCCTTATTCCCCCCCCTCATTACCTCCCACCTTCCATTCATGCCCCCACACCCCTGTTGTCTGTGTCCATTGATTAGGCTTATGTGCATGCATATAAATCCTTTGGTTCATCTCTCCTCCTTACCCCCACTATCTCCTATCTTCTCTGAGGTTTGACATTTTGATTGATGTTTCTCTGCCTCTAGATCTACTTTTGTTCATCAGTTTATGTTGTTCATTATTTTCCACATTTGAGTGAGATCATGTGATATTTATCTTTCTCTGCCTGGCTTATTTCACTTAACATAATGCTCTCCAGGTTGATCCATGCTGTTGCAAATGGTAAGAGCTCCTTCTTTTTATAGCAGCGTAGTATTCCATTGTGTAGATATACCACAGTTTTTTAATCCACTCATCTGCTCACTTGATAAGGCTTTAATCTCCAAAATTTTTACAGAATTCATTCAACTTAACAAAAGGAAGATAAACCAATAAAAAAAAAAGGGGGGGGGGGAAAGACATAAATAGACACTTCAAAAGAAGACATACATAAGGCCAAGAGACATATGAAAACATACTCAAAGTCACTAATCATCCAAGATATGCAAATCAAAATGACAATGAGGTACCATTGCACACCTGTCAGAATGGCTGTCATCAAGAAATCAACAAAAGACAAGTGCTGGAGAGGATGTGGAGAAAAAGGAATCCTTGTGCACTGCTGGTGGGAATGCAGATTGATACAGCCACTGTAATAAACAGTATGGAGTTACCTCAAAAAATTAAAAATTGAACTCCCATTTGACCCAGTATTCCAGGAATATATCCTAAGAAATCAGGAACACAAATCAGAAAGATATATACACCCCTATGTTCATAGCAGCACAATTTACAATAACTAAGATTTAAAAACAGGCTGTTAGTATTTTTTTTAAGTAGCATAAGCACAGTTAAAAGGGAAGAGATATGGAATAAAATTGCAGAAAACCAGCAATATGAATAAGATCAAAGGTTAATACCCATAATATAAAAAGAATTTGTCGCACTCAATAAGAAACTAAAAGTTTCCCATCACAAATGAGCTAAGTACTAGAATGGGCTATTCAACTCAGGAAACAAAAGGTTAATAAATATATGCACAACTATTCACTCTCAGAGTATAAGAAATGCAAATCAAAATGTGAGCTATATTTTCACCCATCCAATTGGGCAAATGTGGTTAAAAAGTAAGCTAATATTTTATGAGTGATTGATAGGTCTCCTCTTATTCTACTGGTATTGATGTAATTTGGGACAACTTTCTAGAGGGAAATTTGCCAATTATATATTAAAACCCATATTCTTTGACCCATAAATTTTACTTATTTGAAATAAACAGAGATGTGAATTAAGATTAATATTAGGGATATTCACCACAGTTTTATTTTATAAAAAGGAGACCGTTGGAAATCAAATGTCTAGCAATAATTCTTTGATTACATATATTATAGTAAATTTTTCAATAGACTATTATGCAAGCATTAAATATAATTCCTAGAAGAATATATGATGACAGATAAGTCCTATATTATCAAGTGAAAGATTAGAGTCAGTGTGATATAAATTTTGTTATGTAAATATAAAAATACACATTAAAAAGTTATATAAAATTTGGCTGCCTCAGGGTTACAGATGACTTTTATTTTCTTTATCTTGCTTTTCTGTTTCTTTTGTTCCTCATTTTTCTTTACTGTGTGTCTATAACTTTTGTAATCAGAAAAAAACAAACACAAAGTTTTAAAGTATTTACAGGTGACACAGTTTTTCTGTTGGAAACAAATAGAAAAATAGATGATTCAAATGTTACACCAACACTTTTTCATCTATCAGCAGATTCTATATTGAGCAACATGTTAAGGAACACATCCTTGGATGTGTTGTTTCTAAGGCAGCCAAGAAAAGTGAAGGAGAAATGGGAAGAGATAAACTGATCTCTTGTTTCCTCTCAAATACACCACATGATTTGTATTTTTCTCTAATCAGTATATCTAATGTTGAATTCAGAGCTATTTATTTCACTAAAGCAATATTTCTCAATTCATTTTTATTAATCAGTTTAAGCAGAGAAAGTGCAATTTGACATGTTTGGCTAAAATTCAGGATTGCTATAGAGAGACTTATGAATTTACCCATAATTCATAGAGCATAAAAGATATTGACAGCTGGCTAAAAAAATATATATACTTGCACTCTCAAAACCCACCATTTAAAAAGGCACTTAAATATTGAGAGGGCAGGGTGGGGTGAGAGGGTAGGAGGGGTCGGGGGGGATGAGAGGGCAGGGCGGGGCGGGGCCAGCTCCCAGTAACTGGACCCTAGCCCTAACCCAACCAATCAGGTCAGCCAAGGTAGTAGCACCACCCCCCTATAAAACCCATTATATGCTAAGTTCTTTCTCTCTCCCACCATGCCCTTGCCAGTGTAAGTGGGACTGAGCTCGGACTAGTACGAAATAAATACAAGCTTTCTGCAATTGCATCGGATTTGGCTCCCTGGTAGTCTTTTGGGTTTATGACATTTGGGCATTACAATATGGCTGAACCCAAATACTCCATGTTGCTTTGGAGAAGACAAAGAAATTTGCAAAGACACACAGATCACTGCAGTAGTTTTAATATGACTAAAGGTGACAATTCTTTCACATCTTAAGCTGTGAAGACACTTATTCTCACTGGCAAAACGCTAAGTAACCTCTCTCCCCTCGAAAACAAAACAAAACCTCATACAAGCATTATCACCTCCTCTAGCAAAATAAAAGGCAGATCCTTTCTTAACAGTTTTTTATAAATATATCAATAAGGGGATATTTAATACCCTTTATTTAAATATGCATAGTTTCTATTATTATCCATTTTTTTAAGAGAAAGAAATAAAGAATGAGGGCTTTATTTGTGATGGTAAATATAGGAAATTAAAGACAGATAAAAGGTAACTGTGAGGTGATGCCTATGTTAATTAGCTTGATTGTGGTAATTATTTCACAGTATTTACATATATCAAATCATCAAGTTGAACACCTTAAATAAATTCAGTATTATTTGTCAATTATACCTCAATAAAGGCAAAAGGAAGAAAGAGACCAATCTGGAAAAACTCATGCATATATGTTAACATTTTACCAAAAGGTATATCACAGTTTACCTGCCCTATAATCAAGATTAAGAGAAGCACTCTGCTGTAATAAATCCTACATCTCTTTAGCAAAAAGAGAAAAAATTGAAATTATTACCTGGATCACTGGAGTAAAAAAAAACTGTTGCAGTTAAGACTACTGCAGGTTGTTAAAATGGAAGTAGAGATGCCCATACCAACTCCTATACTGAAATTTCTAAAATTGATGCCTCAAATTTCCAGTGTTTTAAAATTTACATTACAGAGTTGAAGGAAAACCACTTATTCCACACCCTCCAGTTTCTGGAAGGATCATAGGCAAACTATTTCTTAAAAAATGAGGATCTATTCTATTTCTTAAGACACCAAGAGCAGATTTCCCACTGGGCTATCAATCAGGCAGAAAAATAGCAAAGATAGAAAGCTAGTTTTCTGATTTTAAAATATCAGTTTGGAATGAGCAAATCCTTTTTTAAGAGGCTTAAAACTATATATCTTCTATAGATTAAAAGTTGCATCATTATCCTAACTAATAAAGAGGGAAAATGCTAATTGACCCTCACACCATCACAAAGTTGGTGGTGCTAACGAAAAAAACCATTGAAACCTGTAAAGAATTTTTTTGTGAGTTTATTTGAGCCTTACTGTCGACATATGCTGGGAAGCAGAACCTCAATGGATTGAGATAATGCTCCAGAGAATGGCAGGTTACATTTCTATATTTATACATTGCAATCAAAGGAAAGGGACGTAGGTTAGTTACATGAAATTCATTGGTGATAGATTAGGGAGGTGGGACAAAGCGAAGGTGGGGGGGAAGAGAAACCTCTGGGATAGGGTAAAAGGTTAAATGATGGACATGAGCTTCTTTTACGGAGATGGATACAGGATACTGTAATGTAATTAACAGTTGACAATTAACTTGATAACAATAACAATGAGGGAGTGTCTCAAGGCCATTTGTTGTGCCCTGAGGGGTCTGGAGTAAAAAGGAGTTACCTAGACATCTCACAATATGTTATCTCAGGTTCTAGAAGGCAGACAGGCTCAGTAAAAGATCAAAGTTGATCTTTGTTAGGTGAAATATCTGGGACATGACTACCTACTATAACCTGTTAAATATTTAATTTTCAAACCATCTTTTGTGGTTATCTTAGGTCTCTGGGTTTGCAAGACTGCCACACAGGCCTTCCCTGAGCTTGTCAAGTTAGCATGTGGCTCTTTTCTTTCACAGTGGAGCCCAGTTCCCTCAGCCCCACCAGAGTCCCACAGTGCTTTCAGCTCAGACTGCAGGGAGGTTGGGGAGGAAGGGAGCAGTTAGGGCTGGACCTGCCCTCAGGCCCCCAACTTTCCAGGGCTGGTCCAAAGCACAGACAAGCCTCAGATAGTGGCTGCTCAGCCGCCCAGGGCCGCCCAAGGCTCAGGTAACCAGGGCTGGCCAAGGTTTGTGCTGCTTGCAGTGGCAGCAGCAAAGGTGTGATGGGGGCATCATCTTTCCCTTATTGCCAGGTTATCTTACGCCCCTGAGGGCTCCTGGACTGTGAGAGGGGGCAGGCCTGGTTGAGGGACACCCCCTCCAGTACATTAATTTTCATCCACCAGGCCTCTAGTAACCTAATAAAAAAGATTTTAGGTGCTTTATTTGAAGCAGAGTCTGATAATCTGTAAAATGATTATTCTCAGAGATACACTACAGGTGGCAAAAAAAGAAAAAAAAATCTGCTCCCACAGGCAAAAGTAGAATGAGGAGAAAAGATGGCTAAAGCTGAGAGAGATGGAATAACTAAAATGAAATTATGTGCTGTGGAGGTACTTGAGTGCATAATTTTAAAGTTGCCACCATATACATTCAAACCAGTTGATGCTAATCTTTAAATTCCAATATATGGAAACAAGAGAACAGAATAGTTAACAAAATTATTCTGTTTTTCTGATTTATTTCACCTGTATTTTCATGTTTCCTAAAATCTGGACAGCATACCAGTCAAGAAAATAAAAGGAATATGTATATTCTGTGGTACTTTAGCATTTGGTTTAAATTATAATGAAGACATAAGAGGAGAGTCAAGATACAATTTCCAGTCCCAACACTCTTCATACATTAAAAAGTAGCATAAAATAAAAGGAACTTCCCCACCTTAATATTTTTTAGTTTATTTTCCAATCAATAGAAGAGTATCTGTATGATTTCTAGGTAGTAGCTGCTCGGAGTACCATGTGAAAAAATGATCCACAGGCCACATGCAATGCAGCCTGAAAGAGTGACTTGATTAATAAGTACTGTCTGTCACACCCACCAGTCACTCAAAAAGAGAAAAAGGAAAGAAGCACAAGCATTGTATACAGGTTATTAAAAAAGCACTTTTTATTTACTTTATAACACAGATGACTTTTTACAGTTGAAACAAAAGATCTGATACACAATTTTGAGTTTTTAGCAGCACCTGCAACAAGAGAATTGTGGAATACCTCAGGATAAAGTAGAGATGGCTGAGGCAGGCACAAATTAACCTGAAATTTATCAATCCACTGAAGACATATGGAATCTGAGACCCCCTGATATTAGTCTAATACATGAAAATACAAAATAAATATTCTGTATGACATTCTAATGAACCATTGAAAAACAGTATAGTTTCAATTAGAAATAGGTTATTCAAAAATTTGGTGTTCATGAAAAAAAAAAACTGCTGAAAATACTGCACTGCACATTCAGGTACACAATTTCTAAGCCTATATGCACAGTACCCAGGACTCTCAGATCTCAGCTTTTGGTGTTTTTAAATCTTATTCAAATTATACATCAACACCTCACTGAGTATTGCTCACTAAAATGCCACTGTTTTTTGTCACTTTATGTTAAATGTTTTTAAAACATATTGTGTAGTGATTTGGCAGAAAAAAAGTTGGCATGGCTAAGAGGAAAGGGGCTTTAGCTAACCTGCCAATAAAATCAACACTTGTGTTGAATGGACAGGAGACCTATGAATGGGATATCCACGCAATTTTTTTTTACTTAAATGACCACATTCCATTCTGATAGAGACAAGTACTTTTGTGAGTGAATGAAGGTCTTTATGAAGGCCTGAGATCTACAAATAGAAACTATTTTAAGCAGAGTGCAAGTAGAAAGAGAAGGCCCCAGGTCTCATGCACTTTAAAACAGTTAGCATTTAACAGCTCTGATGTACAGATTTTCACCTTAACATGATTGTAGCAAAATTATCATAGAATTTGGAAACCAGTGTGGCCTCCTATAGGCATAGTCAGTATAGGGACCAATTCTTATGACCTATAGGGTCCCAGTTCTGTCTTTGACTCTGGCATAAAAGTTAGTTTGCCAATAGGGTCAGGACTATATTTAAATTGGAAATATTGAGTATAACTGGGTTGAAATGCCATCTTCAATTTGTCTAGGTGGCCAAAAAGTCCCAGAGCTCTTAAAGCACATAAGGTCTTATGTGTAAGGCCGATTCCATATGTGACTACAATTGAAAGTTCTAAGCTATATTCTTGTGAAAGCTCCCACCCCCTCCTTGGCCCAGGTCCCTTTTGGGGGTCATTTATAATTGTTCATCACTAACTCGGGTCACTATTTTTATCATAGGTGTTTAAAAAGTGCAGATAAAAAGCTATGCCAGACAAACAAGTCAACCAACAAGAACCAGAATGCATATACCGGTAAATAGCTGACAGTCATAGTAATCAAATTTTGACAACCAATGTTGTATTTTAATATCTTATCTTCAGGACATTTATATCTGGGCACACAATGATTACTCAGATTTCAAGAAATTTTCCTGCCATACTACAAAAGCAAAAGATAGAGCTATGTAGTTACTGTTAAATGCTTGATCCCAGAATAGTTTGAGCATTTTTAAAAGTCCCTCTCCATAGTGTTAGCTATTGTCTTAAGATACATCTAATTATAACATGGCACTGAAATGTAGTTTGTAGCTTATAGGTTTATAGTACTTAGAGCTGGAAGGGACCTGAAAAGAAACATTCAGCCAGTACAGAAATCCTTTTTTATGGTATTTTAACAGATGGTCATCAAGCATCTACTTGAATATTTTTACTAGAAAGTTTGCTATTAAGGCAGTCCATTCCAATGTTGGACAATTCTAATTATGAGAAATTAATTCTAATTCTGAGTTAAAGTCTGCTCTCTTGTCACTTTTAATATCCTAGTTTGGCTAGCTGAATATACAGTACAACATACAAACAAAACAAAACAAACAGCAAAAACAAACAAACACACACACAAAAAACAACAACAACAACACACACACACACACACCCTGTTTCTTCTTATACAATAAATATTGGAGTTAAGGAACCTTGTGAGAAAAGCCCATTATCCCCCACTCTTTTCTGAAGGCTTCTCTGAGAGCACAGCATGATGGACCAAATGACCATCAAAATTATGAGCAGAGAGCACTGCATCCAAAGCCATATACCAAGCAGCATCGCTAAAGTGATCAGAGGTTGGCAGAGAAGAAACATGCCTAGGCAGCAAAAGTAGACTTATGAAGTAAAAGCAGACCAACCATTTATTTGCAAGAGTGGTTGGCATATTTAAGCATAACACATTCTCTATTACCCTGTTACTTCAAACACAAGGAGTATAATCAATTTCCAGTGTCATCAGTGTATCTCTTATTGAGATGGTATATTTTGAAAAGCTCAAATGGCAGCAAAGCATACATAAAGGTTTAAACAAGGCAGTATACATCATTATACTTTTGTATTCCTAGTAATTGCAATGTCTTTAAAATTCAAGCTTAGGAAATCCTTGTTTAAATTACTATTTTACTGTAATAAAGTTCAGAGTATTATTTCCCTCTTTTGGCAGACACGTCGAAACTGCTTGGCAAAAGTTGGTGGTGATATTTGTTAGCTGATTAATGGACACTGGCAGGGGTCCTCAAACTTTTAAAAGTGGGGGCCAGATCACGGTCCCTCAGAGAGCTGGAGGGCCGGACTATATGAACTACTAATTCCTACTGTAACACCTCGGCTGCGCTCACTGCCCAAAAAACCTGGCGGGCCGGATCAGACTCCTCTGCGGGCCGCATGTGGCTCACGGGCCGTAGTTTGAAGACGCCTGCAAGGGATAGCTAGAGCTCTTTAATTCCTTCATGCAGCTGGGTTCTAAGTTTAAACTATGATTTGAAAAAAAAAATACTTAAGTCTCTCAGGACTAAAGTTTTCTGAAATGTCCTGATGCACACAAGAAGGAAATAGCAGAAATCACGCAAAATACACTTGACTTGATAAAGCACTTTTAAAAAGTTGCTCTACAACTTCAGTGTGAAAGGCTCTAATTAACAATTACAACCTTATCTCTTACCCTTTCTTTTTGTGTGTGTGTGTACAGTTTTAGAGGGGCACAGTTATTCTTACACTATCGACTGACCAATTTGGGGTACACCTTTAAAAGGCTTCTTACTTTTAACAACATGAAGATCCTGCTTTGGAACCACCATTCAAGTCAATTGTGTGACCTAGCATGCAATGCTCCAACTGTTCCTCTACAGCCAACACCTGCCTGACAGCTTCTTCAAAGGCCACTGTCACATTAGTATCATCTTTGGCACTTGTCTCTAGATAAGGGTATTCTCCATTCTCTATGCACCAGGCTTGTGCCTCCTCAGTAGTCACTTGCCTATCCTCTTTGTCTACCTTGTTACCCAGAACTACAAAGGGGAAGTGCTCAGGGTCTTTCACATCTGCATAGTAGATGAATTCTTTCTGCCAGTTACCAAGGTTCTCAAAGCTCTGTCGGTCGTCCACACTGAAGGTCAAGAGGCAGCAGTCTGCTCCCCTGTAGAAGGGTGTTCTAAGGCTCTTGAAACGTTCCTGCCCTGCAGTGTCCCAGATCTGGAGAGTTACAAAACGTCCATCTACCTCCAGATCTCGATTTAAGAACTCTACCCCTATGGTGTGAAAAGCCTGGGAGTCGAATTTATTCGTTACATAACGGTTCATAAGCGAGCTTTTCCCAACTCCACCATCACCCAAGAGAATGACCTTTAAGAGCAGGGATTTACCACTCATTGTTGCAGCACCAAATGGGGAAGTTTCTAACCAAGATAATCTGAAAAGAAAATAAAAAATAAGAGGGAAGACAGTTAAACTTGAAATGGAAATCAACTTCATAATACATTTCTCTGAATTGTGGAGCCTTCTAATTCATGCTCATTAACTGATATAGTTTAGCAGAAGGAATAAAACTCTTTTTGCATGAGGAAGAAAATAGGTCTTGATGGTCTGAGGTCTATTGACTCTGCCAGGAATGGATGAATGCCATGGGTAAGTGGACTAGCAAATGGTGCTACAATTTGGTTCAGTTCTGACCCTGTTCTCTCTTAGATGAGAAAACCTAGAGCAGGAATGCCATTAAAATGTGTAACCATATTAGCTTCAGATTTTGACAGTTCTAAACAGGCAAATAGTATAAAATTAAATTGGAGTTTGAAGTCTGTTCATGATGTACTGAGGAGAGAAGGCTGCATAAGTTAGAATTCTGTCAGTAGAGGTTTAGGTTAGAATTAGACCAAACTTGGAAGAGAGAAAAAGGTAAAGTTTCTTCTGGCATTTGCCTCATTATACTTGCATTAATATGGATGCCCTCACAAGTAAAGGATCATCCATAATATTTTCTTCATGGAAGAGTAGCAATTAAGTTGGTGACAGTTGACTGGTACCAATATAATAGCTGTCACTCAGGAATAATATCTAGAATAGCTTATTAATTTTTAGTTTACTAGTAGGTTCTAATTCCATACTAGCACTAAAGAAACATATTGTAACCTCTAAAGTATTAATAATTATACTGAATTCTTTTGTTACCTCCATAACATGTCTATACATGAAATACCTAGACTGCATCTTAAAAGAAAAAGATCAGCCCTAGCCGGTTTGGCTCAGTGGATAGAGCATTGGCCTGGGGACTGAAGGGTCCC
Source organism: Pipistrellus kuhlii (assembly GCF_014108245.1). Lineage (NCBI taxonomy): Eukaryota > Metazoa > Chordata > Mammalia > Chiroptera > Vespertilionidae > Pipistrellus > Pipistrellus kuhlii. The sequence continues at coordinate 208,491 of NW_023425533.1, forward strand.
AGGTTCAATTCCAGTCAAGGGTACCTTGGTTGCAGGCACATCCCCAGTAGGGGGTGTGCAGGAGGCAGCTGATTGATGCTTCTCTCTCATGGATGTTTCTGACTCTCTATCCTTGTCCCTTCTTCTCTGTAAAAAAAAAAAAAAATCAATAAAATGTATGTAAAAAAAAAGATAAAAGATCAAATACTACCTTGTACTAGATTCTGTTAGGCTGTTTCATATCAGCTCCATTGTGGAAACTCAACAATGATGATGTTGAGTGTTATTTATGCATGAGACCCAAAGAGATGAAAAGTAATCACTAATCAAACAGCACATGCAAAAGTGTTTCTGGAGTCAAATACATTTGAAATGTAATTTTAATAACCCTTAGTAGTCCTTAAAATTATATTGTATTAATCATGTGTATTAATCATATATTTTTCTAAAGTCATTTTTAGGAAATCCAATGAAAAACATATAAAATATATATCTATACAGTTGAGTATAAAATATAAACCTACCCAGTTGGGTCTTTGTCACAATCTTGTCTTTTTCTTGGTGTTTTTTGTTGTTGTTGTTGTTGTTTGTTTGTTTGTTTTCTGTTCTAGGATTCTAAAAAACAAATTGGGAAACATTATATTTTTTAATCTATAATAAAAAATATGTACTATACTCAAGTCGTGAAAACAACAGACCAACCTCAAGCTACCTAGAGAGAATGCTTTTCATAAATATACTTGAGTGTAAAATGCTATAAATGTTTAATATGGACAAATAATTTTATTGCAAGAACTTAAACTTGTCCTAATTTGAGTGTACTTTATGTAATTTTTAAACTTTTATATTGTATTTCTATTGAACTCTCCATTCAAAGTATATCAAAGAAAGTAAGTGATATTCACAGTAGAAGATATTTGGGAAAGGGAAAGCACAGAGAAAGCTAAGATATGCTGAGATTCTATGTCAGAGATGAAACTCCTTCCCTTTACACCTATCAATGTTCCCATCTCCAAGAATTTTCTAGCACACTCAGCAATCTTCCTTGAGTTTGTCTCTGCATTTGATTTAACAAGATCAGAGAAGAAAAGTTTATGTTTGAGGATACCCTATTTATAATATGTTCTATTGGCTAATTATTTTACTCATTAATTTTGATCATCTGTCTTGAACACAAGTTTTAGTACTTAACCGGCTTTATTAAATTCAAACACAACTTCATTTAACATCTTAGTTAATTATGGCAAGAATCATACTTAATCATCACAAGAATACTGGTCTAAACAGCATGGGATGGTCACAGAGGAAGGGGTGGGGGGTGGGTGGAGGTGGGCAAAGGGGGGGGGAATGGGGGACATCTGTAATGTCAACAATAAAAAAAAAGTAAAAAAAAAAAAAAAAAAAAGAATACTGGTCACCCAGCCAGCTTGGTTTAGTGGTTGAGCAATGACCAGGAGGTCATAGTTCAATTCCTGGTCAGGGCACATGCTCAGGTTGTGGGCTTGACCACCAGTGTGGAGCATACAGGAGGTAGCCAATCAATGATTCTCTCTTACCATTAATGTTTCTCTCTCTCTCTCTCTCTCTCTCTCTCTCTCTCTCTCTCTCTCTCTCTCTCTCTCTCCCCCTTTCTCTTCCTCTCTGAAATCAATAATATATATATTTAAAAGTATACTCATCTAAAAAAGAAAAACAGTCCTTAGAAATTTGTTGAGTATTCTTTCATAGTGAGGAATAAAGAAACGTTAAAAAAACAATCTCTCTTGCTTAAATAATCTCATGTAATTTTTAAAATTTATTTTTATTGTTGAGAGTATTATAGATGTCCTCCATCCCCCCTGCCCCTTTACTCCCCGCCACCCAGCTTCCTCCCACACTCCAGGCCTTCACTGCACTATTATCTGTGTCCATGGGCTACGCATATATGCATATAAGTTCTCTTCCTGCCCTCCCTTCCTTCTAAGATCTGTAAATCTGTTCCATGCTTCCAAGTCTCTGGACCTATTTTGTTCATCATGTTATTTTCTTCAAATATAAATAAAGAATATTATAAGAGATTTATTAGAAATATAAATTAGTAATTATGGATTTAAATAATGTCTTTTAAATTGATAGGCTTTGTCCTTCTTCTTGGTCTATATTTATTAATATTCTAAAGAATTCTCAAGTTTACCACAATTCTTTATTTTTTTTGTCCTCAGACTGCTATCTTTGGCACTAGCTCAAGTAACAAACATTTCTTTAAAGGATGATGAAACAAGTGTTAGTACACCTCTTTATTTTTAATACTTGTCTGTGGGATAACTTTCAGAACAGAACTCTTGAACTCTCACTTAAAATACAATAGTAACAGAAGGAAGAGAAAACTTGAGCACAATACTGGTAGTATTAAGGGCTTCTTTAAGTATCTAGCAAACAGATGTTCATATCATTCAATGACTTACTAACTCTACTTTCCTGACTGTGGATATAGCAAATGAAGGACTGAGTGCATATGGAAACCAAATACTCAGCTCCAGGAATAATGATGAAGTATTAATAACTATCTGAGATAATGCTACAGTTGCTTGTGCATTCCATATTTGGTCATGTGCACACATAACTTCTAGGTACATAGGGAGGAAAAACAATGTGGTTCAGTGTCAAGTGCACTGGGCTGGCAGCAATCGGGAGATAAGAGTCTTCATCACTGCTTTCTCATTAATTTATTTTATAAAATTGGACAGGTCACTTAATCTTGCTGTGTTTTAATATTGTCCTTTATAAAAACAGAACTGATAATACCTGTCCTACTTAACTCATAAGGATTCAGTGTATATGTGTGGTTAGGATGAATAACTTATGAAGCCTGCAAAGATATGTATGCATTTATTGAAATTTTTGGTTTGAAGTGTTTGTTCCTCTCGCTCCTCCACTTCCTTTCACTCACTACTGGGAGCCTTATGACTCAGTATTAACCCTTCTCAAAAGGGCCTGCCAGTAGGAATATAGCAATTCTTCCTTTTCTTTGTCTTCCATATTTGAGAATGTCTTGTTTCCTAATAATTTTGAGCATCTGCATATACCACAGAATCTCAGTGTGGAGGGACCTTAAGGGTCTTCTGGTCCAATCCTGCTACTGCTGCTTGAGAAAGCATTTGAGTGCCTATGGGTGCTGTTTCCCTACTAAGGTGACCCTCTATGTACCTCTGCTGTCTCCAACTCTTGTTTGTTTGCTGGAAGTAGAGATTAATACTGTTCAGTTAAGGCTTGTCTTCTTGCCTTCAGTCACTAAATCCTGCTGATTTTTAATTGAAATATTCTTTTCTGATCCTCTGCTATCATCCTCATTTGGCCCACATCTTCTTGTATCTAGTCTATTATGAAAGCTTCCCTGCTGTTCTCTCTCTCTTGCCTCTGGTTTCTCCTTACCTCATCTACTTTGCAAAGCTTAGTCACTTGAGCACTCACTGTTGGACATGCATACATGTTTAGGTGAGGTCTTACCCTCGAGGAGTTTACAAATTAACATATAAGCTTCAGATCTCATGTTTTACAGTTGAAACAGTAGCATTGTACCACCTTATTTTGTTACCAAAACCGTTTTTACAAGTATGTCTTTCTGACACAACCAAATTTTAAATTCCCAGATAGTAAGACCCTTGTTTGTATGTCTTTGAAGACACTTGAACATGCAGCACCAGGGTCCCCATATGGCTAATCAATAAATATTTGTTCATTAATTAACTTTAAGTAGGTGCCAAAAATTAATGCCTCTAACTTTATGCCAAGGTACTATAGAGTCACAATTCCGTAAGAAATAACACCAAATACTATTATTTATAAGGTGACTAAAGAGCAGAAGTTATGGTCTTATAGGGGTCACTTTCTAAATGGAATTTAACCGGAATTCCCCCTGTTGAAAGTTGATTGAAATACTCAAGTTTCCCTCCCCACCCCTCCCCTCACATTTTAAAAATAAGCCTACAGATATCTCCATTCCCATAAAAAACAAGAGGAGAATAATTATCTTCATGTTTTCAGTGGTTGCTGGCCTCCCCACTATCATCATCATCACACTGAAAATGAATGTGATCTTCTTTATTAGATTGTTATCTTTTTTCAAGGTTTGATTTAAATTTGGCATATTCTGGGGAGGAAAAAATTGATTTGCTCCCCCAGAATATGCCAAATTTAAAACAAACCCTGAAAAAAGATAACAATGTATGCAAGAGAACCCTTTGGTAACTCTAAGTACATTTAATAGGTAAGTCAAATCCCTTATACATGGCTTATGGATCCCATATCAGGTTAGAATTTGGACTAAAATGTTTATTCTGATTTTTATCCTATTCAGAGAAATATCTGGCTTTAACAGAGCAACTATCCTAGAAATGCAATTCTCCTTTCCTATCCCAAGGCCCCAAATAGATTAACAAGCATTCTCTAAGGATAACTTATTCACTTTTTTTTTCAATCAGGGTATACATATTAGAGTCTAAGACTTAGTAAGGTCAATTAGGAATTCATATAACAGATACTTGACAGCTTTCTTTGCTTTTCAACATACTTGGAACCTTCTGAATATGCTGTGCTGGCACCCACTGATTGGATTTAGTTGGGAGTGGGAATGGAGATGAGGGAGGAGGGAGTACAATCATGAGAAAGATGTTGAAGCTTTGAAAATAGTAGATTTTAGTGTGATGATGGAGAGAAGAGTGATAGAAATGCAAATTGGCAAGTCAATTCAGTTGCTAATTATGCTCAAATCCATAATGCAGATTGGAAGCAAGTCTTGAGAGGGATTGTACTGCATGGTTGGGAGGTAGGGGAAGAGCAGCAGGGGAGAGCTAAGCAGTGGGTGAGAGAGGAACTGGCTGCAATCTACACAGGAGAGGAGTCATAGTTGGGGCTGTAGGGAAAGCCCATCTTGTGGTGATATACTGGTTGAGGCTACTCAACTCACTGTTGATTCCTGGCACAATATTTGTTAATACTGCACTGAAGAACCGGGAGATGCTTTCTTTAATCTATGTGAAAATCAATACAAGTAAGAAATGACAAAATATTTGAGTTCCTCCACCTCAAATGGTGTAGGTTATTTCCAATTCAACCTGATGCTTAGTGGTGGTGGTGGGGTTCCTAGCAGGTAAACCCTCTGACGTGTACACTGGATTCATTTTGTAGAGCTAACAAGTTATCAGCTACATCCAGGCTCTGAGTCCAAGAGTCACAGTCGCCATGCCGCTGAAATGCTATTCTCACATTTATGTCCATGTTTAGATCTTATAAGCATCTAGAAGGAACCAATGTGGAATTTCACCTCTAACCTTTTATTCCTCAGGATGACAGCTCCGTGGCTATGAGCCTGAAGGCACACTAGATAGCAATTTGGCACTGTCTCCAGGCCACTTCCTAAGTAGACTAGTTTAGAGACAAATAGGTAAGGTTTGGGTAAGTGATCAAGGTACCAGGAGAAGCTTCTTTAGGAGACCTGGAATGTTGTCATCTCTAGGACGGGGCATTGCTAGCATTGGGGATCTAAAAATGGAGATGCCATGCATAATTTCAGCTACCTCGGACCCAGGTCCTCTCATCTCACCCCCAGCTCTTAGAACCAGAGACCGTGGTGCATGCGCACTGAGCCACACCCGTTCCCCAAGGAGTCCTACCCCTCCCTGCCTGGCTCTGGCAGCCGCTTGGATTACTCAGCAAAGACCACCTCCCCCAACAGTCACCTATCCCCCAACTGCGATCCCTGCACTGCCGAAGTCCCTTTCCAAAAAGGTGCGAGTGCCCTCGGAAATCACCAAGACCTCCCTTTATCCATCTTTCTCCAAACACCCAACCTCCGGGCCTCTGGGGTCCCGGCTATTGGCCTTGCTCCCTGCCCACGCACAATCACCTTACCCGACACAATGGGACAGAGATAGCAGAGAGCCACGGGCACCAGGAAGTCAGCTCTGGGAGCCGGCCGCCCTGCTCCTCAGCAACACTATCACAGCTCCTACGGCCTCCAGGTCCTCAGTGGGGCAGCAAGTGCAGCTTGGACCTCCGTAGCCTGACAGCAGCTGCTCGCACCGCCCGCCGTTACTGCCGCGCAGCGTCTGGAGCCGGCGCCTGAGAGGGGAGGGGGAGGGGCCCGTGCCGCCTCCTCCTCTAGCCCCTTTCTTGTGCTGGGAATCTGGCTGCCTCTGGCCCTCGCAGGTCCAGAGCGCACCCTGTGAAGCTCGGTTTTCTTTGGTGTTCAGTGGCCAACCCAGGTCTCCCTTGTCCTCCTCCCCTCCGCTCAGTAGGCACAGAGACAATGGACAGTCAAATATTGCTCTCCCATTGGCTCCTCTGCAGCTGGGTTCCACAGTCCCATTTCCCGTAATTACCCTTTGACCTACCTCATTTACCTTACAGCTAAACCCTCTAGTTTTAACAAAAGGATAGCACATATATTCTCCTGTTTCAAACAGCGCAGGGAAATATATTACTAGGAAATACATTACACAACACATTACTAAGTCCTCTAGCTGACTACTGCTCATGAAATTCTCATGGCAATCCAAAAAGAAAGATTCACATCTGTAGCTCAGGCATAGAAGGCACACCATCCTTTATCCTTACCAGTTAACAAGAGGGACATACAGAAAGCATTGCTAGAAGTTTCAGGAAATGTTGCTGAGGTAGAATGAAATATTCCAGTTGTACCCAGCTTCTTTTTGTTGTCTCCTCTAGCCTTCTGATACCTCCAACTTTGTGGTTTATTCTTTCCTGTTATGAGCTCCTGGGGTTATTTAGCCCATATTCCATCTCTCTGTCAGGTAGATCCACTGATGTCTGAGAAACTGTGCCTGTAATGCACTGCCCCTCACTCACCATGGACCTCCTGAAGGTCCTCACAATAACCTCCCTCCATCTAGGCCAGTCTCACTCTACTTCTTCACAAGTGAACTATTTAGTCAATCCCACATGGGCCAGTTAAAATGTCACTTTCTCAGAGTAACATTTCTAAATAACCCTAGAATGTAAAGACTGCCTTCTCTTGCAGACTCCTGTAGACTGCTGTGCTTTTTCTTCATAATACTTATCTGTTAATGATTAGGTATTTAAATATTATTATTTTGATTGACACCTGTCTTCTTCCAGCAAACTATATTGCATTATAAAGTCAAGGATTGGGATTGTCTAGATTCACCATCATATCCCCAGGCCCTAGGGCAATGCTTGTTAGATAGGACATGCTCAGAAAATATTTGTTGAATACGAATGTCTATCATAGCATCAATAAGTATTGTTCTCTAAAAATAAAATTAAGAGATCTAACTTAATCCCTTTTGCTCCTACTTAAACCACTTCTTCCCCTCTCCTCCAAACACACTAAAACTCTCTTCTGATGGAGGGGGAAGATACACATAGTCCTCAATATCAATTTTTTTACTCCCACATTTGCATCTGTAATAACATTTTGAGCACAGGCATGCATATATATATATATATATTTCCTATCTAATAAAAGAGAAACATGCAAATTGACCATACCCCCACTATGCCCACAAGCCATGTCCACCAGCCAATCAGGAGCAAGTATTCAAATTAACCCAACAAATATGGTGGCAGCCTCAGAACTGGAGAGAGCAGGAGGCTTGGGTTGCCCCATGCGATGGATGAAACTAAGCTTTCCACCTGCTCTGGCCTCTGCTCAAGGCTACAAAGTTTCAATTATAAAAGATAAATAAATCCCAGATACCAGGGCCTCCACTTGGGTCGCTGGGGGTGTGGCTGGCCTGAAAACAAACACAGGCTCCTTGTCCAGGCTGCCCATGCCCCAAGGGAACCCCCACCCTGATCCAGGACACCCTCAGGGCAAACCAGCCAGCCCCACCTGTGCACCATGCCTCTATCCTATCAATAAAAGAGCAATATGCAGATTGACCATCACTCCAACACACAAAATGGCTGCCCCCATGTGGACACAAGATGGCTGCCACAAGATGGCCAGCAGGGGAGAGCAGTTGGGGGGGACCAGGCCTGCAAGAGAGGGCAGTTGGGGGCACTCAAGCCTGCAGGGGAGGGCAGTTAGAGATGACCAGGCTGGCAGAGGCAGGAAGTTGGGGCAAACAGGCTGTCAGGGGAGCAGTTAGACATCAATCAGACTGGCAGGGGAGTGGTTAGGGAGTGATCAGGCTTGCAGGCAGAAGCAGTTAAGGGCAATCAGGAAGGCAGGCAGGTGAGCAGTTGGGAGCCAGCAGTCCTGGATTGTGAGAGGGATGTCTGACTGCCGGTTTAGGCCCAATCCCACCTGCCTAAATAGTCAGTTGGACATCCCTCGAGGTGTCCCAGATTGGAGAGGGTGCAGGCTGGGCTGAGGGACATGAATTTTGTGCACCAGGCCTCTAGTTTGGTATAATATGACCAGATTATTCTTCCTAAAACATTCATCTTAGGCCTTCTAAGATCTGGCTCCTCTCTGCCTTTTATTTCCTCTATACATTACTCTATACAAGCCTTTCAATAAGCTAAACTGGACTATTGATTTTTCCATGCACATACCTATTAGACATATCTTTTACTTCTACTCATAAGGTGCTCCAAGCTTAGACTACTATCTTTGCTCCCATTCCATCTCCTTCCTTGCTAGTTTCAATCTTCCCTTTCTTTTGAGGTCCAGCTGAAATCCTCTTTCCTCAATAAAGTCTTCTTAATCCCAGTCTGTAAAATAACAAATCCACTTTCTGCCACTTTCTAGTTAGGTGACCTTCAGCAAGTCATACTAACTTCTCTGAGTCAGTGTTTTTAACAGTAAAATTTATATCAATTGCTGGGTTAATGATCTCAAAATACTTATTAATATTTGCTGATCTCAAAATGGCTCAGCAATGAGGCAACCCAATCTAGTAACTTTTCTCTCTTGAACAACTTGATCAAGATTCCATGTGATTGATGTCTTATGGTAAATATTTAGTAATATTTTTATGGTTAGGTAGCAGCTGAACCACCTTTCTCCATCTTGGTTGAAGAAAGTGCCCTGCCTCTCACTGAGAGGCCTAGTGGGGCCAAATACTTCTACTTCTTGCTGACAACAACTACCGTGTTTCCCCGAAAATAAGACATCCTCTGAAAATAATACCTACTTACAGGTTTCCTTCTGAGTGAAATATAAGGCATCCCCCCAAAAGTAAGCCCCCCCCTCTAGGCTCTGTCTCAGAAACTTTGTGAAATCTAAACTGCAAGAAGTTGTGACTTGGATGAAGAATTCATGGGAGAAAATCACTGACAGTTGCATTGCAAATGCACTGCGAGCAGGCTACCTTGACAAGAAGTACTCATTTAAAGACAGTGCTATTGCTAAACATGAGAGATTTGGTCCACTGATTCTGAAAGAAATGGAGTCACAAGAAATTCACCAGGAAATTCAGGAATTGGATTGTTATGATGATGTTCCAGAAGATGATGCCATGATTGTCATTGAAAATATGAGTAAATTCTTGATACTGTAGGATTCACAGTTTGTCTGGTTTGTGTTGACACTACCGTACTACCATACCATATACAGGTCATAAATTTCCTTTATTTTCATTTAACAATAAATGTGTACTGTATTCTTCTTCATGGAAAAATAAGACATCCCCTGAAAATAAGACCTAGCACATCTTTGGGAGCGAAAATTAATATAAGACACTGTCTTATTTTCAGGGAAACAGGGTAGGATATGAGCACATGACCTAGACTCAGCCACTTGACCTAGGTGTTTAGCTCCTTCTCAGGACTTTGAAAATGGAGGAATTGTATACAGAGGTATTTGGAGATTTTTCACTAGCCATAGTTTTATTATTCTCCCAAGACTATAGCATGGTTTGGTTCTCAAACTTTGGTGTGCATTAGAAACTCCTTAGTGTGTTGTGGAGTGTGTGTGTGTTGGGGGGGTATTCATGTTAAAATGAAGTCTTATGAGCCCTACATAGATCTTCTAGATTAGTATCTGTGAGAAAGGGACTTAGGAATCTTCATTTTCACAAGTTCGTTAAGGCCTGGTGATCCTGATACATGCTAAAGTTTGAAAATCACATCTCTAGGCACATTATTTCTTTATTTGTCTATAGCTTTCCTATGTCCCTCATTATTTGCTTCTACAGAATAGTCAACTTTCTCTTTTAAGACTTTGACTTTTGACTTTACTCTTTTCCTTAGAATAATCTTTACACTAACTCCCTTATGATCCCCCCTCACCCCCCCCCCCCCACACACACACACACATAGGCCCTGCTTGGATATCTTGAAAGATGAACAGGGTTTATATGCCATCAACCATTCCTCTTATCATAATTTTTATTATTCTAAGAGCTGGAGGGCATTATGCTAAGCAAGATAAGCCAGTCAGAGAAAGATAAATATCACATGATCTCACTCATTTATGGAATACAATGAACAATATAAACTGAGGAACAAAAACAGATCCAGAGACAGAGAAACATTGATCAGACCATCAAACCTCAGAGGGAAGGTAGGAAAGGGTGGGGGTAAGGGGGAAAGATCAACCAAAGGATTTGTATGCATGCATATAAGCCTAACCAATGGACACAGACAACAGGGGGGTGAGGGCATGAGTGGGGGGGGGGGATGAGGAGGCAATGGGACGATAAGAACACATGTACTACCTTAATCAATAAAGAAACAAAGAATTTGTTTAACCTCCATACAGTTCTTCCAACTTTCTTTGAAAAAATTAATTCAGGTTTTTGCCATAATGTGATCAACACTGATGGCACCTTTCACTTTCTTTTGCATGCATTCTGTTCTTTTTTCTTATTAATCCTATCAATTTTATGGGCATCTTTAATTTTTTGGTTAAGTAAACTAGATTGATGGTATTCCTTTATCTCAACAAGTTCTTCCAATCCTTTATCACACTAAGGTTAACCACTTGGCTTCATAGTTTATTTTGGTTACTTCTCTTTCCCAAGACATTTGATCTCTTTTCTATATATTGGAGGAAGAGACTATTTTTCCTGTCATAGATTTTTTTCAGAGGCATATACATTCACATATATGTCTTTTTTACATTCTTAGTACAATCTTGGCTAAGTTGAAAACTAACTTGAATCTCCATTTCCTACTGTGTAAAAGGAGAATGAAACAATGGCTCTGTAAGAGACTTTTTAGTAGAGTATACATACAGAAAACTGGGTATCTAGATATCAGAGGTGAGCACTGGAGAACAAATAAAAATGTTTAAGTCAACCAAAATGCTCTCAAATGTTATAGAAAAAGTTTTCTGAAACTTGCCTTATAGCAACCCTATTTGGCATAACTAAAAATAAATTTGTACTGCATTTCCCTCTTCCCCTAGGTCCCAGTTATCAACAGTATATTCTCTGTTTCTGAGTTTGCCTGCTTTATATTCCACATATAAGTGAGGCTATGCAGTATTTGTCTTTCTGTATATTTAAATTATTTCTAAGAGGATAGATCTTACATTAAATGTTTTTAATAGCCTTAACGGGGCCTAACCAGTTTGGCTCAGTGGATACAGTGTCGACCTCTGGACTGAAAGGTCCCAGGTTTGATTCTGGTCAAGGGCATGTACTGTGGTTGCAAGTACATACCCAGTAGGAGGCGTGTAGGAGGCAGCTGATCGATGTTTCTCTCATCGATGTTTCTAACTCTCTATCCCTCTCCTTTCCTCTCTGTAAATGTTTTTAACAGCTACACACAAACAATAGTAAACCTTGAAAGGAAACTTTGAGAAATGATGGACATGTCTATGGTCTTGAAGGTGTTCATGGTTTCACAGGTGTATAGCTATCCAGATTCATCAAGTTGTACACATTAAATATGTGCATGTCAATTATACTTCAACTAGAGGCCCGGTGCATGAAATTCATGCACGAGTGTGTGTGTGTGTGTGTGTGTCCCTCAGCCCAGCCTGCACCCTCTCCAATCTGGGAACCCTTGAAGGATGTATGTTCGACTTCCTGTTTAGACCCCAATCCTGTGAGAGGGCAGACAGACATCCCTCTCACAATCTAGAACTGCTGGCTCCCAACTGCTCACATGCCTGCCTTCTTGATTGCCCCTAACCCCTTCTGCCTGCCAGCCTGATCACCCCCTAAACACTCCCCTACCAGCCTTATTGATGCCTAACTGCTCCCTTGCCAACCTGTTTGCCTCTAACTGCCCTCCCCTGCAGACCTGGTGACCTCTAACTGCTCTCCCCTGCAAGCCTGATCACTTACAACTGCCCTTCCCTGCAGATCTGGTGCCTCCCTACTGCCCTCCCCTGCTGGCCATCTTGTGGTGGCCATCTTGTTCCACATGGGGGCAGACATCTTTGACCACATGGGGGCAGCCATCTTGTGTTGGAGTGATGGTCAATTTGCATATTACTCTTTCATTAGCTAGGATAATGTGTTTTGTTAAAGAATATTTTTTGAAGACTGTGTTTAAAATGCTGATTCTCAGCACTTTTCTGCCTCCAGAATCCTAATTCAATAGGTCTGAGATCAGGACTGGAATTTATTTATTCATTTATTTACTTACTTATTTATAGAGTAAATTTTTTTTAGTTTTTTTTTAAATTATTGTTTGGAGTATTACATAAGTCTCCTTTTCCCCCCCATTGACATCCTCCCAGCCACTCCAATCCCCCAGCATATGCCCTTATCCACCCTGTTTCTGTCCATTGGCTATGCTCCTATGCATGCATACAAGTCCTTTGGTTGATCTCTTGTTCCCTCATCCCCCACCTTCCATCATAGATTGGACAGTCTGATAAATGCTTCTATGACTCTAGCTCTATTTTTGTTCATCAGTTTATGTTGTTCATTATATTCAACAAATGGGTGAGGTCATGTGATATTTGTCTTTCTCCAACTGGCTTATTTTGCTTAGCATAATGCTCTCCAGGTCCATCCATGCTGTTGCAAATGGTAAAATGTTCCTTCTTTTTTATAGTGTCATAGTATTCCATTGTGTAGATGTACCACACCATAGTTTTTTAATCCACTCATCTGCTGATAGGCACTTAGGCTGTTTCCCAATCTTAGCTAAGGTAAATTGTGCTGCTATGAACATAGGGGTGCATATATCCTTTCTGATTGGTGTTTCTGTTTTCTTGGGATATATTCCTAGAAGTGGGATTACTAGAAGGACTGGAATTTTATGTTTTAAACAAGAGCCCCATCAATCCTCATGTTTAGGTAAGTTTAAGAACTCTGCTAAAAAATGAAGCTACTTCAGAGTTTAATTTTGGTACACTTACTTTTTTATTGGAATATAACATACATACATACAGAAAAATCCACAAATTGCTCCAGGTATCTTCATGAAGTGAACACACTGTACAATTTACATCAAAATCAAGTCAATAGCATTGTAATAACTATGTATGGTGCCTGTGGGTACTAGAAATATTGGGAGAACACTGTGTGAAGTATCTTATTGTTTAATCACTATGTTGTACACCTGAAACTAAAAAGAAATAATATTGTACATAAACTGTAATTTAAAAATAAAATTAAAAAAGAAATCATGACCAACACCCTAGAAGATCCCAAACTGCCCCCTCCGAGCAACTACTTTTTCTAAGGTAACCATAAACCTAATTTCTAACAGCATTGATTAGTTTTGTCTTTTTGAACGTGATGTATTAATAAATGGAATAAAATGCTGTGTACTCTTCTGTACTTGGCTTTTTTCATTCAATATTATTTTTGTGAAATTCATTTATGTTGCTGTCTGAATGGCCATCGGTCATTTTTGTTGCCATTCTATTATGTGAATACTAGAGGCCTGGTGCATGACATTTGTTCAGGGGGTGAGGTCCCCTCAGCCCAGCCTGCACCCTCTCCAATCCGGGACCCCTCATGGGGAGCAGGCCTAAACTGGCAGTCAGGCATCGCTATCACAATCTGGGACCACTGGCTCCTAACTGCTCCTAACTGCTCACCTGCCTGTATGCCTGGTCACCCCCCACTGCCCTCCCCACTGGCCTGGTCACCCCTCAGTGCCATCCACCCCCCTCACCCCCCGCATTGGCCTGGTAGCTCCCAACTGCCCGCCCCGCCCCACCCCACCCCCGGTGGCCTGGTTGTCCCACACAGCCTGCTGCTCGGTGGTTTGGTCACCCCTCACTGACCCCCCCCTGCCGGCCTGGTCGCCCCACGCAGCCTGTTCAGTCATCCGTTCAGTTGCGAACGTCACTTAGGCATACATATACAGTTTATCTATTCTACTGTTGGTTTTTTTCCAGTTTGGGCTATCATGAATAGTATGGCTATATGCTTTCTTGTGCTTGTCTTTTTGTGGATGTATGCACTTATTTGTTAGATATCTACTACTCAGGGTCACTTGTCACCGGATATGTATATTCTTAGCTTTAGTAGATCATGCCAAATGGTTTTCCAAAATGATTGTTCCAATTTACACTTCAACCTGTAGTATATAGGAGTTCCAGTTTTTCTACATTATTGCCTACACATGGTGGTATTAGTCTTTTATAAAATTTCTTTATTGATTAAGGTGTTACATATGTGTCCTCATCCCTCCATTAACTCCCCCCACCTCATGTCCTCATGCCCCCTGGTATTAGTCTTTTTTAATCTATGCATTTTGTTGGGTGTGTAGTAATATTTAATGTGGATCAAATTTTTATTTCCCTCATGACTAAAGAAGTTGCTCCTTCAGGGTTTTGAGGCCTCAAGAAACTGGCCAGGATGATGGCTTGATAAATATACCATTAATCAAACTTTTCCCCTGACAACTCTGACAGAGTACATGCTGTATATGAGGTATTAAAAATATTTGTTGAATGAATCAATAAATGAAAATAAATTTAAAGAATGCTTAACTACTTTTTGTAACTCTTCCATTGCTTTCACCAAGCATTGAGAGCTTTGTTGAAAAAAAACAAAAACAAACAGTTGTGGAAAACCATTCTTTAATGATGTAAGAAGGGATAACAGTTCTTCATCAATTCAGAATTATTAAAATTAAGGAGCCTAGTAGGTTTCAATGTGAGTTACATAATTAAAAGGACAAATTAGGTAGTGAAGGATAAATTGAGGATTGTAATGGAGCTTAATAAGTAGGTATTACAATTTTTAAATTTTTGTTTATATCTCTGTAATTTGTATATGTAATGTGTATAATCAGAGGATAGTGGATACGAGTTCTTTATTCATTCATTCAACAGATATTTGTTGAACATCTACCAGATGGCAGGCATTGTGCTAAATCATGGTATACTTGAGAGAGCATTGACTTTGTATATTAACAATACCTGGCTTTGAATTCCTGATTGTCTGGAAGTTATTTAACTTTTCCAAGTCTCAATTTTCTTATTTGTAAAATGTAATTGTAATGTTAATCTTGCAGATTTTATTAGTATTAAACAAACAAATGCATATAAAGTGCCTGGTACAAAGAAGGCACACAGTACATTAATTCCCCACAACACTTATCACAGTGTGACTGTTACTAGACTAAATAGGTCCAGTTGTCTTCACACATCAAAGCTCAATAGACATGAATAAGAGTTTCAGAAAAGAAAGTAAGAGTTTATTAGTTGAGGAAGTGGAGCCATGCTGGGAGTCACAGGTGAGCTAAATCTCAAAGACCTGATTCCCTGATGGCTTTTAGGGGATGAGTTAAATAGGGAACAAAGGGAGCTAAGGTCATAGTTAGGGTCATGGTCTCTACTGATTGGTAGGCACTAGGGTAGGAGTTAGCTGATCATTGCTTCTGGTCCTGATATCAGCCATGATATCGTTTCATCTGGTTTTGCAAAAAATGTGATCAGTGGGGTCATTCTGGAGCTGAAACAAAACTGAGGCCTGTTAGGCCTGATCAAGTAATTGAATCGATACACCCTCCCCTGGGAATTGACCTTTAGGCCACTTCACAATGGACAATCAACTTGCTTAGACCACATTCCACTTGCTAAGACCATTATCTATCCCCTTCAGAGTTTCCCAGAATCCAGAACTGCAGAGAATTCTCTGCCCAGAAAAAACCTGCCTAGAGTCTTTAAAAACCTCTGACTCCCTGTCTTTGGGGGCTGGTGCCATTTTGGGGCTCAGCCCATATGGTATCTAGATGAACTAATAAATTTATAATTATTCACCCTTTTTTTGGCCTCATGCATTCCTCCTTTGGCGACCCTAACATTTGGTGCTAAAACCCAAAAGGGTTCCATGGGGATGGGGAACCATCGCCACGGCTTCGGTCACCCTGATTTTGCTATTTGGAGAGCAGTAGGCAGCAGCAGCTCGTCCTGAACTTACCTCTGAATCCTACTTAGGTGACTTGATTTTCAGCCTTGATCAGGCCTCCCTCCCTTATGGACCTCCTGAACCAGCCAAGGAGGACACTGGGTCGGGAATCATCTCTCCTTCTCCTTGCTGACCCTCCATCCCACACTGGTCAATCTTCTCTAGGTGAGTGATGTTCCACAATTTCCCTTGTCTTGAGTCTTCTGCCCACTCTCTCTCACTGACTTCTCAAAAGTCTCTCATCTCAAAAGTCCTAGAGCTAGGCCAGAAGACTCCTCAGCCATTGGCTTTGAATCCTTCTGGATTGGGGACACGCACGCGGTCCAGAGGGTCACTTCTCATTTCTCATGGTGATTTGTTGAGCAGCAGGGACACCTGCCCTAAACAGTCACCTTTGGATTTGTGGTCTGTCACTCACCCTTCCTCTTTTGTGGGCCACACTACACTCCCTCTGCACACTCATGGGGAGACCACGCCCAACCACCTCACTTTATTTTGTAACACTATCTGGCCACAATATAAACTAGATAATAAGTCTAAATGGCCTTTTCCATTTTAACACATTGCCTGATTTAGATAATTGTTGTCACTACAATGGAATATGGTAAGAAATTTCCTACTCTAGGCCTTTTCACCCTTCAGTCCAAATTCTCTCTCTTAGTCTTGCTTTAGCCATCAGATCTTTCTCCTTCACACAAAACATCATACCCCTAACACTTCTGATTCTGAATCTACTTTTGACCCAGCAGATCACCAACCTCCACTCCCTTACACATTCCCTCCATCACCTGCAGTAGATTACCAAAACCCAGACCTTCCTAACCAGTAACCAGCTTCTCTCCTAGCCCACTGAGAGCCCAAATCCTGAGAATGTGAGCTTTAATACAGCCTTTTCCCCACCTAACAGTCACTCTGGGGTTACCTAAGACTGCCTTTCTCAACAGCCCCTTCTAATCCCACGCCCATTTTACCCCTGAGGGACTTAGCAGGAACTGAGGGTATAATCCGGATACACATCCCATTTCCACATCTGACCTCTCACAGAGGTGTCTCAGGTCTTTTCCCACCATCCCTACCACCTTTACTAAGGAATTTGACAAACAATGAAATCATTCAGGGCCCTGACAAAAATCTAACTCTTTCTCTTCCACATCACAGAGGCCTTACAGAAATTTACCACATTAGACTCCATCTCTCCAGAGGGAGCCCTTCTTCTGAACACCCATTTTATATCCTAATCAGCCCCTGACATACACCACAAACTTCAAAAAATGGACCCAGGCCCACAAACCCCTCAAAAGGACCTCATTAACCTGACCTTTAAGGTCTTTAATAATAGAGACTGGAAGACCCAAATCCAAAAACAAAGGTGAGATCAGGCCAAGGCTGAGGCCCAGATGGAGGTCTTCCAGCTCCTAGCCACCTCTCTCATGAAACCCAAACAAAGTGCCCGTCCTCCAACCAAGGGTAAGTCAGGGGCTAAGCCTCCTCTAGGCTCATGCTTCAAAGGAAACAAGGAAGGACACTGGACCACGTCCTGCCCAAGGTGTGGAAGAAAAGGCCACTGGAAATCAGACTATAGTCTAGCCCCCCCAGGTCAGACCTCAGTAAGGCCTCCCTCTGGATCAGTTTGGAGCTCCCAGACCTCCTGGAACTGGCCACTGAAGACTGAAGCTGCCCAGGCCATGAGTGAGTCCCATAGACTTATATCACCAGGAGAGAGCCTCGGGTTGTGTTGGCAGGTAAGCCAATCTCTTTTTTATTTATTTTTATTTTTAAAATATATTTTATTGATTTTTTACAGAGAGGAAGTGAGAGGAATAGAGAGTTAGAAACATCAATGCGAAAGAAACATTCATCAGCTGCCTCCTGCACACTCCCTACTGGTACATGCCCTTGACTGAAATGGAACCTGGGACCCTTCAGTCCACAGGCCGAAGCTCTATCCACTGAGCCAAACCGGTTAGGGCCAATCTCCTTTTTAATTGACACTGGGGCCACTTATTCTGTCCTCCCTGAATTTTCTGGGACCCTTGTCCCCACCTCAGTCTATTATGGGGGTTACTGGATTAGTCTCATAGCCATTAGCCATCTCTACACTGCATCTTACTAAATACCCTCATTCACTCTTTTCTCATTCTACCTCAGTGCCTGGCCATGACTATCATGCATTCCCTCAAAAAACCCAGTTGTCCCAAACCACCTCAGTTTCATTCTCTCACCCCACAAAACCAAGCCATTCCTTGGACTATAAACACCTTATCTCCTTATCTCCTCTATAACTATCCCCTCCTCTGAACAAGAATTGTCTCATTTAACAGGCTCACTGGGTACTCTCGGCCTCTGGGTTCACAACTTTAGTCTTCTTGCTAAGCTCCTCTATGACATGACATGGTGAAGGGACCCCTCACTGAGCCTGAGCCTTTTTATCTGAAGGCCAATGTTCTCACCGCCCCCTTCCTTAATGCTTTCGAAACTGCTTTCACCTTAGCACCTTCTCACTCCCCACCCCTTACTTAACAGTCCTGCTACTATCAGAAGTTGAACTCATTATCACACAAACCTTAGCATGTTATCTTTATGGGAAAATGTGGCAGTTTTAAATCCAAGTGTCTTGAGGCCTGAGAACAGGTTGCTGGGCCTCCTCCCTTTCCCCTCCTTCGTTTGCCTTCTCTCCAGCCTCATATGTCTATATATAATTTTCCAAAGTCTATGGTAACTTAAAGACTTTGGAGCATTGCTGGGTTAAATTATAAACATCTTTAAAATAATATACTAAAAAATATGGAAATATTGGTTACTAGACATCTTTTAATTTGCCTGCTATTAGTTTTTTATTACAGAAGGTATCTTGTACTTCGTTGAGTGTGTATTTTCTTGAAAGTAAGAATGTGTTTAAAGTGTGTTGACAAATATAAATGCTGGTTGTTTACTTTTTGGCTACAGCTTGTTATTTGTGAATGGGTAGGAGGTTTGTGTTGTCCAGTGAGTCAGGAACTGATCACCCCTCACATCTGCAAGGACCCCTTATCTCTTAGTAAGCTAAAGTAGCCCCACCCAGGCTCTCTCCTATTGCTTAAGTCTTTATATCTGAGATTAGACTTTCTTTATTTCCATCACTCATTCATAGTCCTTGACACTATCATTGAAAACCTCAACAGGTCTTTCTGATTGGTATTTAGGAACCTCTTTCCCCTTTTCTTTAAAAAAAAAAAATGTATATATATATATATATGAGTTTTTACAGAGAGGAAGGGAGAGGGACAGAAAGAAACATCAATCAGCTGCCTCCTGCACACCCCCCACTGGGGATGTGCCCGCAACCAAGGTACATGCCCTTGACTGAAATGGAACCTGGACTTTTCAGTCCGCAGGCCGATGCTCTATCCACTGAGCCAAACTGGTTTCGGCCTCTTTCCCTTTCTAGCCTCCTTAAAAGTCATACACTGCAAAGGACACTGAATCACGAGTGATCCCGTAATAAAAGGAAATAACAAAGGAGACCAGGAGGCCAAGGAAGTTGAAATATGGTGGAAATCATACTTGGGTAAAAACTGCTGTTTGAATTTTAACCTTGCTGACTTCGAGGGTAGTTACAGGAGATTGACTCCCACTGACTCAGTAGCTTTAGGGGTAGAAACTATAGATAACCTTTAGTTCTGCTTTTGTATTATGGGCAAGATAGGGCCACATTCCAATGTCAAGCAGGGTGTGACTGGGAACCTACCCTGCGGGCTGTCCCCAGACTTTAGAATTTAGTCCTGAGGGGCCAATCAGGGTTAGCTGAGGCAGTGACATCACCGACCTGAGTAAAACCCCTGGACTGGGCGAAATTCGCTCTCTTCCACCATGCTGCCAGCGTGAGTGGGATAGCCCATGCTAGCATGGAGATGGGTCTTTTGTTTATTGCATCGGACTCGGCTCCCTGGTGGTCCTTGGGGATCATGACTGGAATCCCCAGCCAGGACCATGAGGAACCCCCATTCCGGAGAGCCTGACTGGCCGCGGTAGGTGTGTGTTTGTCTGTGTTTTTGTGTGAGCGCTCTGGAGGGACTGCCCCTCCATCGGGGCTCTTACCTGGGTGTTTACCAGCTGCTGCGTCAGCAATGGTTTGAGTCCAGATTCGAATCTGTAATAAATTCTAGCATGCTTAATCAAATTGGCTCCGGTGGTCCATCTCTTGGGGACTCGCTTCGTAACAGAAGTGGCACAGAGGAGGCCTCCATCTCCCCAACTTTTAGCTATACCTCATGTAACACCCAAATACACTCCAGAGGAACTTCAGTCCCTATTAGTTCTTGGTACAATAAGTAAGATCCATGGTTAAAATTTCAGGGAAAATATATCCTTCCCCAGAACAGGCCCGTGATATTTTACAAATAATTCAAAATTCTTTACATATTGGATACAGACCACGTTTACAACTCCTAAATCCATCATCACATGTCCTAGCCTAGCCTCCCTATTGCAAGATATCACCAAAACCTGTTCTACTTGTTATCCAGTATCTCCCCAAGGATAGGTTAGACCTCCTTCCCCTCCCCCCACCCCCACTCATTAGACTATTGGCCAAATCCCTAGATAAGATTGGCAAATTGATTTCACTTGCATGCCCCCTATTAAAAGAAACAAATATCTCTTAAACTTAGTAAATAGATTCTCAGGCTGTGTAAAAGCATTCCCCACTAGGTCTGAAAAGTCCTCCAAGGTCACTCAATCTCTCATTCAGAATATAATTTCCAGATTCGGCCTACCTACCTCATTACAATCAGGTAATAGACCTGCTTTCAAATCTCAAATAAATCAACAGGTCTCCTCTACTCTGAATATCCTGTGGCACTTATTACCACCCCCCCATCAGCCCCAATATTCAGGCAAGGTAATAAAGGCAAATTCCTTAATTAAGTCTCACCTAACTAAATTAACTCTCAAAACTAAAGAACCTTAAAGTACTCTCCTACCTCTAGCCTTTATGCACATCAGGGCATCCCCCCATAATCCCTCCTTTCTTAGTCCCTTTGAACTCATCTATGGAAGACCCCTCTTATTAGGAAACTTTCCTTCCACAGAGATCCCTCTTGGAGACTATGTTCCCATTTTAAATCTCATCATATAATTACTGAAGAACATACTGATCACATCCTCCCTCAACTTTTACAGGAGAAATCCCCCCACTACTCCTCCTAAAGGAAATCCAGCAATAATTTACAGTCCTGATGACAATGCCCTTATCAGAAACTCTTAACTGCCCTAATTGCAGCTAAACTGTCAGGGCATATCCTATGGTTCCACCTTTCCAGATTAAAACCCATCCCCATAACATCTCCATCACATGAGCTGGAGTCCCCTATGTATTACAGCCACCAGATCGGGCCACCATACTCTGCTTTACCCACATACCAGAAGAAGACAAATGAGTGAGCACCCCTGCAGGTGCCTCCTATGTATTGACCCTACCAACCCTGACTTCTCTGAAAGCCCACATCCTCTTCCAATATGCATCCTCCAGATCCTAGCTACTTCTCCCACTCTTTTTGCATCAGGATTCTCACCTTTCTATGGGACACCCTTCTACAACAGAACTTTTATTACCCATGGAATGAGATTTCCTTCTTTCTGAATCCTGAACATAGCCCCCTCTTGTGACAATCCAAACCCTGGAAGTGGGAATTACAATAGTTATCCTTTTCATTCTATTCCAGCTCTCCTCTCCTGTACCCATAAGGGACTTTCTCACCTCCACTCATATTAAGCAAACATTTAACCTTACCCATTCCCTCCTAAACCAGACCAATCCAAACTTTGCCATGGATTTCTGGCTCTTCCTTTCCCTCTCCTCTTCAGCATATACAACCATCCCTATACCAATCAAGAGATGGAATCAGACAAAAATCACTCTAGCTCATAAAAGTAAAAGGGAACTATATTTCTCAAAAAGGCAGACAGCCTTCTAGGTAATTATCTTATAGCCCAGGCAAATCAAGCCTCCCTTCTTTTCCATACTTATGTTCTATATCTTACTAAGGTAGTTCCTTCCTCCCTCTTGGTCACAGGTCCTATCACTCTACACACCCCACTATTAACCTAAGTCCCTTTATACTTTACAAGGTCACAGGGAAATATAACAATAGGCCATCTCCCATCATCAGCTTGCAATACCACAGTTAACCTAGAACTACCAAATGGCCATTGGTCCCAACATCTTGACTACCAGGTCTTCCCAGAAGCCAATGGTTATTTCCTATAACCAGTCCATTTTACTTATCCAACCACTGAGGCCCAAGCTTAAACTGTTCCTTCCCTTCCCTTTCTCTTTTCCCTTGAATGCCCATTCTAGCATCCCCCCTCCCCTTTCACTGCAAAAAAATCTCAACCACTCATCTGTCACCCTTTATCGGCAGCGCCATGGTGACTATCCTCTCAACTTGGAGCACAGAACCAGGAAAAGGAACCTCATACCCGTTAGTCTACCTCTTCTCTCTATACCTTTCACCTTGTCTCCATGATCAGGAATGTTACTTCCTCTGTGGAGAAAACATATAAATCTGCCTCCTGATCAATTGGACAGGAACCTGTACTCTCATTTATCTCTCACCCAATATAGATGAAGCCCCGAATAATCAGTCTTTACCAGTCCCCATAACCCATAATATTTGACACAAAAGAAAAGTCCAGATAATCCCTCTCCTAATAACCCTAGGCATAAGAGCAGGGGTTAGAACTCCCATAGTGGGCTTAACCATTGCTCTACATATTTTTAAATCCTATCTCAGGATTCAAACTAGCCTTATCCAGCACCCTGACTCACCTGTCTCCTTCTCCCTTACTGCTGGTAGAAATTTAGACTGGTGCAGCCACTGTGGAGGACAATATGGAGTTTCAAAAAAACAACAAAAACAACAACAACAAAAAACAAACTAAAAATGGAACTCCCATTTGACCCAGTAAAACCATTTCTAGGAATATATCCCAAGAAACTGGAAACACCAATCAGAAAGGATATATGCACCCATATTTTCATAGCAACACAATTTACCTAAGATTTGGAAACAGCCTAAATGCCCATCAGCAGATGAGTGGATTAGAAAACTATGGTACATCTACACAATGGAATTCTACACTGCTATTAAAAAATAAGGAGTTTTTACCATTTGCAGCAGCATGGATGGACCTGGAGAGCACTTTGTTAAGTGAAATAAGCCAGGCAATGAAAGAAAAATACCAATGATCTCACTCATTTATGGAAAATAAATAACATTACAACCCGGTGAACAAAAAGATAGATACAGAGGCAGTAAAGCACTGAACAGACTGTCAAATTACAGTGGGAAGGCTGAGGAGAGTTTGGGGAGGGGGGGAAAGAGATCAACAAAGGACTTGTATGCATGCATATAAGCACAACCAATGGACACAAGACACTGTGGGGTGGGATGAGGGCATGCAACAGGGGGTAGGGAAGGCTGGGGGAAGGTCAATGGGGGAGGGAAAGGAGATATATCTACTATTATTCGTACTACTTTAAACAATAAAATAAAATTTTAAAAAAAGAAACCAGATGAAAACTCTGCCTCCTAGGCAGCCATTGACTCCTCGCAGTCACCCAGATTTGGTTCTGATTGGTCAGTTTATATGCCAGTCAGCATCTCTGCACCTATCTCTGAGCCTGATCAGAGAGGAGGGGCTGATCAAAAACCACCCCAGACTGCTGGTGAATGGGCTGAACTACTGATCTCTTGGAAAGAGAAAGGCACAGCTGCTGGTGAGGCCCCAAGAGAGAGAGAGAGAAGCAGGGTCTGATCCCTCAAGGCTGCGGACCAGACCCTGCTTCTTTCTCTCTCTCTGGGTCTTTCCAGCAGCTGCAGTAGCTGCTGATTAGCCCTGCCTCTCTCTCTCCTGGAGAGGTCAGCAATTCAGCCTGCTCATCAATCTCTTTATTTCTCCTCTAAGTCTCAGTGTGCTTTTCTCTTTCCTTCTAGGTATAGAATTTCCACTCAGCCAGCCTTCCTGTGGTTCTGGATGTTGTTCATTTTGTCTTTTAGTTGTAGTTTTGATGTGGTTGTGCAAGGTAGCAAGTTCAGGTGTTTACCTATGCCACCATCTTGGTTTCTCACCCTGTCATTTCTTCAAACAGGTTTTCTATTCCTTGATCAGTTTCCTCTACTTTTGGCATCCCTGTTATGTAGATGTTGTTTCGTTTTGTGTTGTCCCAAAGTTCCCTTAGCCTCTTATCCTGTTTTTAATTTTTTTTTCTAGATGCTGCTCTGCTTATGTATTTTTTTTTTCTACCTTGCCTTCTAGCTCACTGATGTGGTCTTCAGCTTCTTCTAGTCTACTATTTATGCTTTCTATTCAGTTTTTTTTTCAGCGATTAATTTTTCATATTTTCTTGGTTCTTCTTCATTTCCTTTTGGTTCTTTCACACATTATTAAATTTGCCTTCCATTTTTTTCAGCGACCTTCTGACCATTTCTCTGAATTCTTTCTCTGACATTTTGCTTGACTCAATTTCATTTACTTGCTTTTTTGGTGATGCCTCCTTTTCTATTGTACTATTATTGTATGCAGGCTGTTTCTTTGTCTCCCCAAGATCACTCCTCTTTGGATTTCTGGTCATTTAGCTTTTTCTCTCCTGCATTGACTTAAAGGCACAAAATACACCACAATAAGATACAGCACACAGGGCACCAAACACAAATGTATTCGCAATACTAATAACCACAAATAAAAGTGATCACCAGAAGAAAGATTGTTAGGGGATAGAAAAGAGTCCAGAGATGATATTGAGAAAAGAAAAAATTTTAAGAGAGAAAATAGAGAAGAAAAAAGAAGGGGGAGTAATATATGTATATAGGGAGAAAGCTCTAATAAAACAACAAATAATCAAAAATATGCAAGCAACAAACAGCCAGAGATGAATGCAAACTACAATAACAACTAATACAAAATATGTAAACTATTGTACAAACTCTCAAACAACAAACATCAAGCTAAATCTGAGGAAGCAGAGCTTATTTCCAGAAGGTAAGGTCAAGGAATTGAATGAATAGGGAAATAGCCACAATTCAGTATAGAGGAGGTAGGAAGTGAATGAGTGTATAAGAAGAAAGTTTTTTTAAAAACTAAATACAAAAAAGAGAATATATATATATATATATATATATATATATATATATGAAAAATTTCCCCTTCTTTATTCTATATATCTATGTATTAATTTACTATTGGTAAAGGAGAATAGAGAGTAGCTAGGCATGAGTTTGTTATTGTAATTAGTTAAGCTATTAGAAAAAGAATAGAACAAGTGAGGGAAGGAATAACAGAAGCAAAAAACAAAAAACAAAAACCCAAAACAACAAAACAGCAGCAACAACAAAAGAAAAAAAAACAAATACAAACAAGCAATAAAACCAAACTAATCAACAATCAAACATTAACAAGACAGACAGAAAGAAAAAGGCAAATAACTAAAAGAAAAAAGAAAAAAGAAAAACAAAACAAAAGGGAAGTAAAAGAAAATCTGGATAGTGAAGAAAGGGAAGAGAAAAGTGTATATGGGTTTCGAGCAGAGGAACAGAAATTAGATATATGAGTAAGATCAATTTTTAACAGGGAGTAAAAAGAAATGATAGATAAAAACTAAAGCAGGAACAGGGTAAGAGAAACAGGGCAAAAGGGGAATGTGAGGAAGATAGTGTTAGTATAAAGGAAAAATGGAGATAGATTAAAATAATGCTACAGGAAAAATAAAAATAGAATGTAGACCACTAATCCTAAAATAAAATAAAATAAAATAAAATAAAATAAAACTTAACAAGATAAAATAATAGTAGTAATAATAGTAATTAAAAACAAAATTATAATTTAAAAAAAGGTAAAATCAGGTGAGAAAGAAAAAAATTAGTTTCTCAAATAAAATATAAAAAATAAAAATGTGAAGTAGTGAAGGTAGTTCACTTTCTCTACTGTTCTGTTTGGCAGATATGTTTCCTGTCAGGTAGATAGCCCAGTATTGGCGTTCCCTGCACTCCACAGCTCATCTGCATCACAATCCTTTTTTCAAACAGTTGGGAGCTCTTTGTTCTTATCCTGCCTTTAGTTGCATTCACACAAGAGTCAATTTCTGATACAACCAGTGGCAGTGTTTCTGTATTGATATCCAGGGCTAAAAGGCTCCTCCCCTACCCAATGTTTAGACAGCTTTCCCTGCAGTTCTTAATGCTGGATTAGAGGGATGGACTTCCCTAGAGCTGGCTTTCTGTTCCTTTCTCCGCACTCTGTTCTCCAGGTTCCACAAAAAAAAACAAACAAAAAAAACCCAGCTTTCCCCTGCAGTCTCGGTGAGTGTTTTTTAATTGGAAGATCCTATGTACTAGGCTTAGTAATCAGAAGAATTTAAAAAATAAAATAAAATAAAATAAAATAAAATAAGCCACAGGATGAACGCAGACTAGTGTCTTCCCCTGGCACTCCACAGCCAGTACACTGGCAGAACTCCAGACTGTCCTCCTGTGCCCAGCACTGCCAAGGGGTTAATTTCTTTTCTTTTCTTTTTTTTTTTTTTTTTTTTTTAAATTTCTCTCTTTTTTTTTTAAAATAAGTTTTTATTGTTCATATTATTACAAATGTTCCTTTTTTCCCCCTCCACCATTGCTCTCCTCCACCTGGTTCCCACCCCACCCTCTGCCCTTTCCCCTCTCCCCATTGTCCTCATCCATAGTTTATGTTCAGTCTCTTCCCACGCCCCCCTCTCCCCTTTTCCCCAAGAATCGTCAGTTCACTCCCCTTCCATACCTCTGATTCTATTATATTCAATAGTTAATATTGTTCATCAGATTTTTTTAATTTCCTTGGTTTTTAGATTCACTTGTTGATAGTTACGTATTTGTTGTTCATAATTTTTATCTTTGTTTACTTTCTCTTCTGAAAGAACCCCCTTCAGCAATTCATATAATTCTGGTTTGGCGGTGATGAACTCCTTTAGCTTTTTTTTTTTTTTTTTTTTTTTTTTGTGAAGCTCTTTATCTGGCCTTCGATTCTGAGTGATAGCTTTGCTGGGTAGATTATTTTTGGCTGTAGGTTCTTGCTGTTCATCACCTTGAATATTTCTTGCCATTCCCTTCTGGCCTGCATGGTTTCTGTTGAGAAGTCAGCTGACAATCGTATAGGTGCTCCTTTATAGATTACTACCTTTTTTGCTCTTGCTTCTTTTAATATTCTCTCTTTGTCTTTTGCTCTTGGAATTTTAATAATGATGTGTCTCGGTGTGGTCCTCTTTGGATTCCTTTTGTTTGGAGTTCTGTGTGCTTCCTGGACTTGTAAGTCTAATTCTTTCACCAGGTGGGGGAAGTTTTCTGTCACTATTTCTTTCAGTATGTTTTCGATATCTTGCTCTCTTTCATCTTCTGGGACCCCAATAATTCTGATGTTGGTTCGCTTGAAGTTGTCCCAGAGGTTTCTTACATTATCTTCAATTTTCTGGATTCTCTTGCCTTCTAGCTTCTGTGGAGGAGTGTCTTCTGGCTCTTTATGTTCCAAATATTTGACTTGATTCTTGTGATCTTCCCTTCTGTTTTTAGGACTCTGTAAAATATTTTTTATTTCAGACAATGTATTCTTTATTTCTTGTTGATCCCTTATCATTTCTCGATGACTCCTTATTAATTCTAGTTGATCTCTTTTCATATCCTCATAGGCCTTACCCATCTTTTCTAGGAAATTCTTGAAAAACCTTATAAGCGTAGATTTGAACTCTATATCCAGACGCTTTTTGTCCTCCATTTCTTTCGTTTGTGATCTATTTTGTTGTCTCATTTCACAGTTACTGATGGGACGGGGTTTCAGGGTGGAGCCTGCAGCTTTGGCTTCCGTCAGCCCCGCCCTATGCGGCTCCTGCATCTCAGGGTCCTTCAGTGCTCGCTGCCAGCACCTCTGAGAGAAAGGTGCCCTCGATTTTCGCCTGCTGCCAAACAGTCTATGCTCTCCCCCAATGAGTCCGGTATTGGGGTTCAGTTCAGTTGGAAGTGGAGTTGGAGGTGGCGTTCAGAGCAGTCTGGAGCCCCAGTCTCCTTCCCGTCAGGGCAATCCCGCGGCACAGCCGACCATCCCTTCTCTGCGCGCAGTGTGCGCACCGCGGGGACCTCCTTTCGCCACTTCCCTGGGGTTCCGCCTTACAGCCCGGCTCCCTATGGCTGAGCCTGAGTCCCCGGGGTCTGGCTTAAAACTGGGGATTAGAGCAGTCGGGGGCCCAGCACAGTCGGAGTTTTATCTCCTTTCCGCTAGGGAACGCCCGCCAGGCACTCGGCCTCCCTCCTCTCAGGCTCTGTCCTCTCCGCGCGCTGTGTCTCTGTACCTTAGGCTTTTCCAGCTCCTCCGCACCTCCTTCTGGTTTTCTCCTTGCTTCTCGCTGTAGAATTTCCAGTCAGTCAACCTTCCTGTAGTTCTGGGCAATGTCCGTTTTATATTTTAGTTGTATTTTATTGAAATTGTTGTGTGCGGCTGCGGCTAGGTGTTCACCTGGGTGCAGCCATCTTGGATCTCCCAAGGGGTTAATTTCTATAGTCTCCTTCTGCCTGCAGCCCTGTGGACCTCCTTCCACATTCAAGGGCTACAATTACCCCAACAGCATGTATTTTGTGAGGAGCAGTCTTCCTTTGAGACTCTAGTTCCCTCTGCACACATTTTACACACATTTGTCCCTTCAGCTTGGACCCCAGATCTCACCTCTCCCTAGGCAATACCTGACTTTTACATCTATGTATTTCCTCAACATCCACGGATTTCTCACCAGTTGTGTTTAATTCGCCAATTCTGGGTGAATATTAATTGATTCAGCTGTTCCTTCTCTCTGCTCTGTGAGAAGGCACAGGGGTCATCTGCGTACTCATGCTGCATGTCTCCTCCTGGACAGACTTTCTAGGCGCCCATGGTTGGAGAGGCTGGAGTCTTGGTGTTCCTAGGTTCACAGCTGAGGTAGCTGGTCCCCAGGGTCTGTGGTTGTAGGGTCCTGGGTGGTATCCAAGGATCTCCCTGGTTGAAATTAAGGCTATGCTACAGATCACCATCACTCTCCCCTTCAAGATGGTGCAGTCTCTAGTGCAGAGCAGGCTGCTCCAGGAGAGATTTCAGCAGCAGTAGAGGCTGCCTGGCCAGGGAAGCCCAGTTCAGCAGTCCCTAACAATTCCTGGAATATAGCTATATCTCACTCACAAATACATACACTCCTCACACATCCACTCACTCTCCTTTTGATTTCCCACTCGCACACTCTCTTGTAGCCTGCCTGCCTGTCAGCAGCCATCTTCTAATTCTCAATGCACCAGTGTTTTAATACACTCATCTGCTGATGGGCACTTAGGCCTTTTTCAAATCTTAGCTATTGTAAATTGTACTACTATTAACATAGGGGTGCATATATCCTTTCTGATTAGTGCTTCTGTTTCTTGGAATATACAATAGTACTAGAAGGGGGATTACTGGGTCAAATGGGAGTTTCATTTTTAACTTTTTGAGGAAACTCCATACTGTTCTCCACAGTGGCTGCACCAGTCTGCATTCCCACCAACAATGCACAAGGGTTCATTTTCCTCCATATCCTAGCCAACACTTGTCTTTTGTTGATTTTTTGATGATAGCCATTCTGACAGGTGTCTGAAGGTATCTCATTGATATTTTGATTTGCATTTCTTGGATGATTAGTGACTTTGAGCATATTATTATACGTTTCTCGGCCTGCTGTATATCCTCTTTCAAAAAGTATCTATTTAGGTCTTTTGCCAATTTTTTTTTTATTGGATCGTTTAACTTTCTTTTGTTAAGTTGTATGAGTTCTCTATAAATTTTGGAGATTAAACCCTTATAAGAAATATCATTGGCAAATATTTTCTCCCATGTAGTGGGCTTTCATGTTTTGTTGATGGTTTCTTTTGCTGTGCAGAAGCTTTTTATTTTGATGTAGTCCCATTTGTTTATTTTCTCCTTTGTTTCCATTGCCCTAGGAGCTGTGTCGCTAAAGATATTACAATAACATATGTAATGACATTGTATTTTACTGCTTATGGTGTCTTGTAGAATTTTTACGGTTTCCTATCTTACATTTAAGTTCTTTTGCCATTTTAAGATTGTTTTTGTGTATGGTATAAGTTGGTAATCTAGTATCTTTTTCTTTCTTTCTTTCTATTTTTTTTTTTTTGCATTTATCTGACCAAATTTCCCAGCACCATTTATGGAAGAGACTGTTTTAACTCCATTGTATGCTCTTTCCTCCTCTATCAAATATTAATTGAACCTAATGGCTTGGGTCAATTTCTGGGTTTTCTGTTCTGTTCCATTCGTCTATATATCTATTCTTCTGGCAGTACCAGACAGTTTTGAGAACCTGAGAATGGTGGCTTGGTAATATAACTTGATATCTGGTATTGTGATTCATCCAACTTTGTTCTTCTTTCTCAGGATTGCTATGGCTATTCGGGAGCTTTTTAAAATTTCACATGAATTTTTGGAGAGTTTGTTCTAGATATTTGAAGTGTGACATTGGTACTTTAATAGGGATTGCATTGAATCTGTAGATTGCTTTGGATAGTATGGACATTGTAATGATGTTGTTTGCATCAATCCATGAACATAGTATGTTCGTCCATTTGTTTATGTCTTTCTCTATCTCTTTTTTAAATGTTCTGTAGTTTTTCGAGTACAGGTCTTTTACCTCCTTAGATAAGTTTATTCCTAGGTATCTTAATTTTTATGATACAATGGTAAATGAGATTGTCCTTTTCCTTTCTGTTCTGTGGGTCCATTGTTGGTGTATAAAAAGGCCATTGATTTCTGGGTGTTAATTTTGTATCCAGCTAGATTGCTGAATTCATTTATTAGGTCTAATAGTTTTTTGTTTTTTTTAATGGAGTCTTTGGGTGTTTTTATGTATAGTATCATGTCCATCTCTGAATAAGGACAGTTTTTCCTTCTTTTCCAATTTGGATGCCTTTTTATATCTTCTTCTTGTCTGATCGCTATGGCTAGCACTTCCAGTACTATATCAAACAGGCATGGTGAAAGTGGACATATCTATCTTGTTCCCATTCCCAGGGGAAATGGTTTTAGTTTTTGACCATTGAGTAAGATGTTGGCTGTAGGTTTGTCATATAAGGCTTTTATTATGTTGAGGTGTGATCCCTCTATTCCCACTTTGCTGAGTATTTTTATCAAGAAAGAATATTGGATTTTGTCAAAAGCTTTTTCTGCATTGATTGATATGATTCTGTGATTTTTGCCTCTCAATTTGTTTATGTAATGTATCACATTTATTGATTTGTGGATATTGTATCATCCTTGCATCCCCAGAACAAATCGCACTTGGTCATGATGTGTGATCTTTCTAATGTAATGCTAGATCTGATTTGCTAGAATTTTGTTGAGGATTTTAACATCTATGTTCATCAAGGATATTGGCCTGTAGTTCTCTTTTTTTGTGGTGTCTTTATCTGGTTTGGGGATTAGGGAAAAGCTGGTTTCATAGAAAGAGCTTGGAATGTGCCTTCCTCTTGAAGGTTTTGGAATAGTATGAGGAGGATAGGTTTTAGTTCTTTTTGAATGCTTGGTAGAACTCCCTTTTAAAGCTGTCTGGACCAGAGCTTTTGCTTGCTGGAAGATTTTTCACTTCTGCTTCAATTTCTTGGTAGTTATCAGGCTATTCATCATTTTTTAATTCTTTCTGATTGAGTTTTAGGAGCTTGCATTTTTCTAAGAATATGTCCATTTCATCTAGGTTGCTCATTTTGTTGGAATAGTGTTGTTCATAGTATTTTTTCATATTCTTTTATATTTCTGTGGGATCAGTTATTCGGGTCTGATTTTCATTTCTGATTTTGTTTATTTGGGTCCTCTTCTCTGGTTCTTGAGTGAGCTTGGTTTATCAATCTTGTTTATACTTTCAAAGATCCAGCTCTTGGTTTTGTTGATCTTTTGTATTGTTTCTTTTGTCACTATTTCATTTATTTCTGCTCTGATCTTTATTATTTCCTACCTTCTGCTTACACCGGGCTTTTCTTGTTGCTAAGTCTTTGAGTTGTAGCATTAGCTATTTTATTACCACTGTTTCTTGTTTGTTTTTTTTTGTTTTTGTTTTTGCAGTAGGCTTGTAGAATTATGAACTTCCTTCTCAAGACTGCTTTCACTGTGTCTCATAGATTTTGGATTGTTTTGTTTTCATTGTCATTTGTTGCCATGATGTTTTTTGTTTTTTTTTTTCTTCCTTGATCTTTCTGGTAACCTAGTCATTGTTCAGTAGCCTGCTGTTTAGTCTCCATGTGTTTGATTTTTTTGGATTGTTTTTATTGTAGTTGATTTCCAGTTTTATGCCACTGT
This sequence comes from Pipistrellus kuhlii, assembly GCF_014108245.1. Taxonomy (NCBI): domain Eukaryota; kingdom Metazoa; phylum Chordata; class Mammalia; order Chiroptera; family Vespertilionidae; genus Pipistrellus; species Pipistrellus kuhlii. The sequence continues at coordinate 241,067 of NW_023425533.1, forward strand.
GATCTGAAAAGATGCTTGATATGATTTCTATCTTCTTGAATTTGAAGAGACTTTGCCTATGACCCAACATATGGCCTATCTTTAAAAACGACCCACGTGCACTTGAGAAGAATGTATATTCTGCGGCATTGGGGTGAAGTGTTCTAAAGATGTCAGTTAATTCCATCTGGTTTAGTGAGTCATTTAGGATGGATATTTCTTTGCTGATTTTTTTTGTTTAGACAATTTGTCCAATGGTGATAGTAGGGTATTAAAGTCTCCTACTATGGCTGAAACCAGTTTGGCTCAGTGGATAGAGCATCAGCCTGTGGACTGAAGGGTCCCGGGTTCAATTCCGGTCAAGGACATGTACCTTGGTTGTGGGTACATCCCCAGTAGGGAGTGTGCAGAAGGCAGCTGATCGATGTTTCTCTCATTGATGTTTTTAACTCTCTATCCCTCTCTCTTCTCTGTAAAAATATCAATAAAATATATTTTAAAAAATAAAATAAAGTCTCCTACTATGATTGTATTGCTGTCAATCTCTCCCTTGATATCCTCCAGGAGTTTTTTTGTTTGTTTGTTTGTTTTTTAATGTATTTGGGTGATCCTTTATTGGGTGCATATATGTTTACCAGAGTTATTTCTTCTTGTTGGATTGCTCCCATTAGTATTATAAAGTGGCCTTCCTTATCTTTTGTTATGTCCATCACTTTGAGATCTAATTTGTCAGATATAAATATTGCTACCCCAGCTTTTTTATTTTTCATTTCCATTCACCTGAAACACCTTTTTCCATCCCTTCACCCTCAGTTTGTTTGCGTTTTTTGGTTCTGAGGTGTGTTTCTTGTAGACAGCAGATATATAGGTCCAGTTTTCTTATCCAATCCGTTACCCTATGTCTTTTGATTGGGGCATTTAATCCATTTACATTTATACTTATTATTGATAGGTAGTTGTTTTTCACTATTTTTATTATTTATGCCTGTCTTCTTTCTTTCCATCCTATTTATTCTTTTTTATATTTCTTGATTTATTATTATGATATACATCAGTTTTCTTATTGCAAAAGTGATCACACACACACACACACACACACACACACACATATATATATATATATAAATATTAAAAGAGCAATATAAAATTATAAAAACAGAAAGCAAAATCCTTTTTGCTCCACTCCCCAAAATAACCTCTTATTTTTCTTCCATAATATGTTTGCTTTATGCATATGAGGGACATGTATATTACTTTCATAATCAGAAAACTTTATATAAATCCTAGATAAATTGAAGTAGATGTTTGCTGCTTCCAACTCTTTAAAAAATAAGTATCTCAGTGACTAAGACATCAGTGATATCAACTGTCCTTTTCATAAAACAGAAGCACTAGGAAGCACTTAAATGATTGGCCAGACAGCAGGGTGTGTCTTAGATACTTAAGTAGATGAGTGGCTATTACAGAAGCCAGTGAAAAGGCACTTTGATGAGAAAAGGCTTCCTCAAGCGTGATTTCTCAGAGAATATACCACCAACACCTTGGCCTACTCTGCATGTGGCATCTCTGCTTTGCTGATAGGTTAAAAAACAGCCCCCCCCCCCCAAGGCCTGCAGAAGGCCACCAGGGAGGCTGCCCCATGCTGGTGCCACCTGATACCCAGTTGTTCAATGTACTGTCAGAAGAGGCTCCACGGAGTGGACAGTGAGGGAATGGAGTGTGGGAACTGGTCCCTACATGTAGGCACTGGCCTAGTTTGTGAGAGAAAGCAGGGCCAGGGGAAGGCTGCTCGCAGGCGGCTGTCCAGCAAGCACTTTCCCCACCTGCTCTCACTAAAGCTCTTCTGGTCAGATGCTCTATAAGGCCAAGCAATACAAGACCAAACCACGTGCACTGCCAGCACCACCCAGATGCAGGGGCCAAGGAGCTGGGGTCCTGCACAAGGAGATGGAATCAGTGCGGTGGGAGCCACATCCCGGTCCTGGGAGGTCGCCATGGCAACATGCCAGGAGGACCAGGCACTGCTCCTCACTTCCTGCAAAGTCGAACACGGAACAGGCCAGGTGGAATAAAGCCCCATCTTAGGAGCTGGAGCTGGTGGAGACAAACCTCCTGGTGAAGGTCAGAGTCCTCAAAAACAAAACAAGGCAGAGGCGCCTCGGAGTGGACAGTGAGGGGATGGAGTGTGGAAACTGGTCCCTACGTGGAGGCACTGGCCTTGTGTGTGAGAGAAAGCAGGGCCAGGGGAAGGCCGCTCGCAGGAGGCTGTCCAGCAAGGCTAGCTACAGGCCTACCAGCCTGCTTGGGACTCTAGGCTCCTGAGGCCACGGAAGACACACGGGCAAGGCAGATCTGAGCGCTCTGGACGATAGCCGCTCTCTGCTTCTGTTTAGTCATCAGGGTTTGGAGGAACCACACGGGCAGTAATGACACCACTGCTGTCTGAGGGATGCGGCGTCCTCACTGGTGGTGGAATCCGTGAAGCCGCATTCTCCTCATTTCTTCCTTTGGTGTTAGCCAGAACCCATAGGAGGGGGCGTGTTCCTGCTGTTTCCTCGGTCCCAGAGGCTGTCTCTCAGTGCTCTCTCCAGCTGTTCCTCCCCACTCAGTCCTCCTGTGTAGGCATCATAGTTCCTGGATGCTTCTTCCTGGCAACCAGGCCTGGCATATGGGTAATAATCCTGAGATCCAGAGTAGCCTGAATTATTAAAGTAATATTGCTGTCCTGGGTAGCCATTGTTGGAGGAAAAAAATGCCTGCACATGTTTCCATGATTTTCTTCAGAGGCCCGTGAGTGTACATGAGTCCAATGAGGATCCCTGCCAGATGCCTGGCGAAGGAGGTCCCTGGAGAGATTAAGTGAATAGCCACAAGTTCTGCCCAACAAGCAAATTTGTTGGGTACAGGAAAGCCCAAAATGGTGACAAAGCCTCCAGGGAAATAATGGTTGTTAAGAACTTTCAAGGCAAACAAAACTCCTCAGCTTCCCAGCTACTAGGTGTGTAACCTCAAGCAAGTTTCTTTACTTCTCTGAATCTTAGCTTCCCCATCTATGAAACCAAGACAATGCCAGCTCCCTATGAACCTGAGAAACCTACAGCACAACTCCTTTCGAAGCTGGGCTCACCCATACACTCTACAAGAGCAAATTCCAAGAAAAGGTACACCACGCCAGTGAGTAGGGAGAACATGGTGATAACATAGGCAAACCATCAGCTTCCTAGTCTTCTTTCCAGATGTATTCCTTTCCATAGCATGGACACCATATTGAAATACAGATGCCAGTCGTCCACATGGTGAAAGGGGGAGAGCAGTAAGTGCTGCCAGTCTTTTTCTAGGTAACACTTCTCCACGCTGAGGCAGGAGCTATACAGTGGCTTCAGAGGACTCAGGAAGAACCAGATGTTGACAGCCAAAGTAGCCAGGGTGACAGGCGGAATATTATTGATTCCGACATGAAAGATTTGAGAAAGGAGCAGCATAAGCCCAGCATTCATTCCTCTTGGTCTCCGCTGCATGGTTTGATGCCAATCCAGTGAGAGGAATATGTAGGACCCAGGGAGGTATATAGGCAGCTGAATGTTCTCTACGGCCCACCGGTGTCCTCATGTCTTCAAACAAGCACGTGCGTCATCACGCACTGGCGGCGTCGACCAACTCTCTCCTATTTATTTTTTTTTGCAGTAGTCCCTTCAGCATCTTACATAGCTGGTTTGGAGGTAATAAACTCTTTTAGTCCCTTTTTGTCTGTGAAACTCCTGATTTCACCCTCAGTATTCATTGATAGCCTTTCTGGGTACAGTATTTTGGTATTCAGACCCTTGCTTTGCATGACTTTGTGTTTCATTCCATTCTCTTCTGGCCTGATGTGTTTCTGTTGAGAAAGATCCTTTGTAGGTAACTCTCTCTGGCAGCCTTTAAGATTCTTACTTTGTTGTAGGTGTTTGCCAATTTAATTATAATGTGTTTTGGTGTAGGTATTGTTGGGTTCATCTTGTTTGGTACTCTGTGTTCTTCTTGGACTTGTGTGATTTTTTTTCTTTTCCCAATATCAGGGAAATTTTCTGTCATTATTTCTTCAAACAGGTTTTGTATTCCTTGTTGAGTTTCCTGTCCTACTATAATCCTTATTATGGGAAAGTTATTTCATTTTGTATTGTCCCAAAGCTGCCTTAGGTGCTCCTCCTATTATTTTAAGTTTTTTTTGTTTTGTTTTGTTTTGTTTTTTTTAATTTTCTGCTCTTCTTGGGTATTTTTTCCTACCTTGTCATCTAGCTCAGTGATGTGGTTATCCATTTCTTCAGGTCTACTGTTGATGCTTTCTATTCTGTTCTGTATTGCAGTGATGTCATTTTTTTAAAATTTCTTCTTGGTTCTTCATTTCCTCTTGGTTCTTACACATATTGTTGTATTTGTCTTCCATCTTTTTCAGCATCTTTATGAAGACTGTTTGAATTATTTCTCTGACATATTGCTTGCTTCCATTTCATTTATCTCCTTTTTCGGTGATTCCTTTTTTTCTTTCTTATTGGGGCTGTTTCTTTGTCTCCTCAAGGTTGCTCTTCTCTGTGTATCTGGTTATGTAGGTCTCTCTCTCCTGTGTTGACTAAAACAGACAAAATACAATACAACAAGACACTATGTACAGGGAACCAAACACCAATGTATTCACAATATCAATAACCCCAAACAAAGGTGACCATCAGAGAATAGAAAATTAGGGGAGATAAATGAATGCAAAACTGATATTGAGCACAGGAAAAAAATGTAAGAGAGGAAAAAAAAGAGAAGAAAAAAATGTATATTTATGGGGAGAAAACTCCAAAAACCAATAGCTAATCCAAAAAATGCAAACAACAAACACCCTGATATGAATGCCAACAACAAACAACTAATAAAAAATGCAAACAACAATCACCCAAATAACAAACACCCAGCTAAATCTGAGGAGGCTGAGCTCTCTCCAGATCTCTGACTTTTCCATCCAAGGATTGCATCACCAGCAGTGTTTAATTCACCAATTATGGGTGGGTGTTATTTGATTCAACCTTTCCTTCTATGTGCTCCTTGAGAAGGTGCAGGATCCATTTACGTATTTAATGCTGCTTTGTCTCCATCTGGACAAACTTTTTAAGTGTCCATGGCCTGGGAGGCTGGAGTCTTCCTGTTCACGGGTTCACAACTGAGGAAGCTTGTCCCTGGGCATTGTGCTTGTTGTAGGGTCCCAGGAGATATCTGAGGGCTCTCCTGTTGAAGATAAGGTTGGGCTTCTGATCACAGCTGCACTCCCCTTCAAGATGGCTCGGTTTCTGCAGCAGAGCCAGCTGCTTTGGGACACATTTCAGCAGTAGTAGTGACTGCCTGGCCAGGGGAACCTGGTCCGCCAGTCCCCAAGAATCCTGTGGGATATAACTGTCCCTCACAAATAGAGACACGCCCTGCACATCCATGCACTCTCCTTTCGCTATCTCATTCACACACTATTTTGCAGTATGCTGTCCTGTTGGCCCCTATCTCAGCTCTCCATCCTCATTTTTTTAGTTTTTAAAGGACTACATATGTCTCCCTTTTCCCTGATTGATCCCCCCTGACCATACTCAACCACAGGGCAAGCCCCATCTCCCCAGTATCTGTGTCTGTTGGTTATGCTAATATGCATGCATACAAGTCCTTAGGTTGGTCTCTAACCCCCTCCTCCCCTGCTTTCCCTCTGAGATTGGATGGTCTGTTCAGTGCTGCCTTGTCTCTGGATCTATTTTTGTTCATCAGTTTATGTTGTTCATTATATTGCATAAATGAGTGAGATCATGTGATATTTATCTTCTTCCCACTGGCTTATTTCACTTAGCATAATGCTCTCCAGTTCCATTCATGCTGTTGCAAATGGTAAAAGTTCCTTCTTTTTTATAGCAGCTTAATATTCCATTGATTAAATGTACCAATGTTTTATAATCCAATCATCTGCTGATGGGCATTTAAGCTGTTTCCAAATCCTAGCTATTGTAAATTGTGCTGCTAAGAACATAGGGATGCAAATATCCTTTCTGATTGGTGTTTCTAGTTTCTTGAGATACAGTCCTAGAAGTGGGATCACAGGGTCAAATGGGAGTCCCATTTTTAGTTTTTTGAGAAATCTCCATACTGTTTTACACAGTGCCTGCACCAGTCTGCATTCCCAAGAGCAGTGAAGGAGGGTCCCTTTTTCTCCACATCCTCTCCAGCACTTGTCATTTGTTTATTTGTTGATGATAGCTATTCTGACAGGAGTGAGATGGTATCTCATTGTTGTTTTGATTTGCATCTTTCACATGATTAGTGACTTTGAGTATGTTCTCACTTGTCATTCAGCCTTCTGTATATCCTCTTTTGAAAAGTATCTATCTAGGTCCCTTGTTCATTTTTTGATTAGAATGTTTATCTTCTTTTTTGTTAAATTGTATGAGTTTCCTGTTAATTTTGGAGATTAAACCTTTATCTGAAATAGCATTTGCAAATATGTTCATCCATGTAGTGGGCTTTCTTTTTATTTTGTTGATAGTTTCTTTTGCTGTGCAGAAGCTTTTTATTTTGATATAGTCCCATTTGTTTATTTTCTCCTTAGTTTCCATTGCCCTAGGAGCTGTGTTGGTAAAGATATTGCTATGACATATGTTTACAATTTTGCTGCCTATGGTGTCTTGTAGGATTTTTATGGTTTCCTGTCTGACATTTAAGTTCTTTCACCATTTTGAGTTTGTTTTTGTGTATGGCATAAGATCTCGTTTTCTTCTTCTTCTTCTTCTTCTTCTTCTCCTCCTCCTCCTCCTCCTCCTCCTCCTCCTCCTCCTCCTCCTCCTCCTCCTCCTTCTTCTTCTTTTTGCATGTATTTGACCAAATTTCCCAGCACCATTTATTGAAGAGACTGTCTTGATTACATTGTATGCTCTTGCCTCCTTTGTCAAATATTAATTGAGTATAGTGGCATGGGTTGACCTCTGGGTTCTCTGTTCCTTTGGTCTATATGTCTGTTCTTGTGTGAGTACCTGTACCAGGAAGTTTTAAGAACAGTGGCTTTGTAATATAGATTGATATCTGGTATTGTGATCCCTCCAACTTAGTTCTTCACATGAATTTTTAGGGCATTTGTTCTAGGTCTATGAAATATGCCTTTGTAGTTCAATGGGGATTTCATTGAATCCATACATTTTTTGTGATAGCATGGACATTTTAATGTTGATTCTATCAATACATGAACGCAGTATATTCTTCCATTTGTTTATGTCTTCCTCTATCTCTTTTTCAATGTCCTATAGTTTTCCAAGTACAGATCTTTTACCTCCCTAGTTAAGTTTATTCTAAGGTATTTTAATTTTTTTTGATGTAATGATAAATGGAATTTTATTTGTTTGTTTCTCTTTCTGGGAGCTCATTATCCTTTCTAATAAAAGAGTAATATGCAAATTAACCACCACTCCACTATGCCACACGCTATGCTCACCAGCCATTCAGGAGCTAGGACGCAAATTATCCAAAGAATATGGCTGAGGCCATTGAGTGAGCAAGAGGCTTGGGTTTAGCAGGCAATGGAAGAAGCCAAGCTTTCAGTACACCCTGGCAAGTCCAAGCCTCCACTCAAGGCTACAAAGTTTCAATTATAGAAGATAAATAAGTTCCAGGTACCAGGGCCTCCACTTGGGTCACTGGGGTGTGTGTGGCCAACCTGAAAACCACCACAGGCCCCTCGCCCAGGCTGCTCTATGCCCCAAGGAAACCCCCACCCTGATCTGGGATACCCTTCAGGGCAAACTTGCTGGTCCCCACCCATGCACCAGGCTTCTCTCCTATCTAATCCTAACTAATAAAAGAATAATATGCAAGTTGACCATCACTCCAACACACAAGATGGCTGCCCCCATGTGGATACAAGATGGCTCCCACAAGATAGCCATCATGGGAGGGTAGTTGGAAGGGACCATGCCTACAAGGGAGGGCAGTTGTAGGCAATCAGGCTTGCAGGGGAAGGCAGTTAGGGGTCACCAGGCCAGCAGAGGAGGGAAGTTGGCAGTGACTGGGCCTGCAGGGGAGGGCAATTAAGGACTAACAGACTGGCAGGGGAGCAGTTAGGCATCATTCAGGTTGGCAGGGGAGTGGTTAGGGGGTTATCAGGCTGGCAGGCAGAAGTGGTTAGGGGCAATCAGGAAGGCAGGCAGGCAAGCAGTTGGGAGCCAGCAGTCCTGGATTGTGAGAGGGATGTCTGATTGCCCATTTAGGCCCGATTCTGGTAGTTGGACATCCCTTGAGGGGTCTCAGATTGGAGAGGGTGCTGGCTTGGGCTGAGGGACACACCCCCCTATGCATGAATTTTGTGCACTGGGCCTCTAGTTGGTGTATAAAAAGCTATAGATTTCTGAGTGTTAATTTTGTATGCTGCTACATTGCCAAATTCATTTATTAAGTCTAGTAGTTTTTTTTTTTTTTTTTAATGGAGTCTTTGGGTTTTTTTTATGTACAGTATCAAGTCATCTATGAATAAGGACAGTTTTACTTTTTCTTTTCCAATGTGGATGCCCTTTATTTCTTTTTATTGTCTGCTTGCTATGGCTAGCACTTCCAGTACTATCTCAAACAGGAGTGGTGAAACTGAACATCACTGTCTTGTTCCTGTTCTTAGGTGAAATGGATTTAGTTTTTGCCCATTGAATTTGATGTTAGCTGTAGGTTTGTCATATAAGGATTTTATTATGTTGTTTTATGATCCCTCTGTTCCCACTTTGCTGAGAACTTTTATCAGGAAAGGGTGTTAGATTTTGTCAAGTGATTTTTCTGCATCGATTGATATAATTGTGTGATTTTTGTCTCTCAATTTGTCTCTGTGATGCATCACATTTATTGATTTGTGGATATTGTACCATCTATGCATCCCTGGAATAAATCCCACTTGGTCATGGTGTATGATATTTATAATGTAATGCTAAATCCGGTTTGCTAGAATTTTGTTGAGATTTTGGCATATACTGGTATGTTCATCAAGGATATTGACCCACAGTTCTCTTTCTTTGTGGTGTCTTTCCCTAGTTTTGGAATTAGGGTAACGCTGGCTTCATAGAAAGAACTTGGAATGTGCCTTCCTCTTGAAATTTTTTAAGTAATCTGAGGATAGATTTTAGTTCTTTTTGAATGCTTGGTAGAACTCCCTTATAAAGCTGTCTGGATTTGGGCTTTTGTTTGCTGGAAGATTTTTTATTACTGCTTTAATATCTTTGGTGATTATCAAGCTATTCATGGTTGTTTATTCTTCCTGACTGAGTTTTCAAAGCTTATATTTTTCTGAGAATATGTCCATTTTGTGTATGTCCTCCAGTTTGTTGAAACAGGTTTGTTCATAGTATTTTTTCCTAATTCTTTGTATTTCTGTGGGATTGATTATTTCAACACTTTCATTTCTAATTTTGTTTATTTGGGTCATCACTCTTTATTTCTTGGTGAGCCTGGATAGAGGTTCAGAAATCATATTTATCCTTTCAAAGAGCCAGCTCTTGCTTTTATTGATCTTTGTATTTTTCTGTTTGTTTGTTTGCTTGTTTGTTTTGGTCTCTATGTTACTTATTTCTGCTGTGATCTTTATTATTTCCTTCCTTCTGTTTATGCTGGGCCTTTCTAATTCTTTGAGTTGTGGGTTTATATAATTTATTGCATTTTTTCTCTTTTTTTGAGGTAGTCCTGTAGAGCATAAGCTTGCCTCTGAAGACTGCTTTCAGTGTGTCTCATAGATTTTGGATTGTTGTGTGTTCATTATCATTTGTTACCAGGATGCTTTTTATTTCTTCTTTGATCTCTTTGGTAACCCAATCATTGTTCAATAGCATGCTATTTTGCCTCCAAGTGTTTGATGTTTTCATTGTTTTTATTGTAGTTGATTTATAATTTTATGCCACTGTGATCTGAGAAGATGCTTGATATGATTTATATCTTCTTGAATTTGAAGAGACTTGGCCTGTGTCCCTATATATGGTCTATCTTTGAAAATGTCCTATATGCACTTGAAAAGAATGTATGTTCTTTAGCTTTGGGGTGGAATATTCTGATGATGTCTATTAATTCCATCTGATCTAATGAGTCATTTAGGGTTAATGTTTCTTTGCTGATTTTTTTGTTGAGAGGATTTATCCAGTGCTGTCAATTGGGTATTAAAATCCCCTATTATGACTGTATTGCTGTCAATCTCTCCCTTGATATCTTCCAGAAATTTTTAAATGTATTTGGGTGCTCCTGTACTGGGTGCATATATGTTTACCAGAGTTATATCTTCTTGTTCAATTGCTCCCTTTAGTAATATGAAGAGACCGTTCTTAACTCTTTTTAAAAATATATATATATTTTATTGATTTTTCACAGAGAGGAAGAGAAAGGGATAGAGAGTTAGAAACATCGATGAGAGAGAATCATCGATCAGCTGCCTCTTGCACACCCTCCACCGGGGATGTGCCTGCAACCAAGGTACATGCCCTTGCCCGGAATCAAACCTGGGACCTTTCAGTCCGCAGGCCGATGCTCTATCCACTGAGCCAAACTGGTCCCGGCCATTCTTAACTCTTGCTATGGCCTTTGCTTTGAGGTTTAATTTGTCAGATATAAATATTGCTACCCCAGCTTTTTTTTTTTTTCATTTCCATTTGCCTGAAACATTTTTCACCATCACTTCACTATCAGTCTGCATGTGTCCTTTGTTCTAAAGTGGGACTCTTGTAGGCAGTGGATATTTGAGTCTTGTTTTCTTATCCATTCAATCTCCCTATATCTTTTGATTGGGACATTTAATCCATTTACATTTAAGGTTATTATGGATAAGTACTTGTTTCTTGCCATTTTTATTCTTTATGCCTTTATTCCTTCTCCCCTTTTTATTTCTTCTTTTTATAGCAGTCCCTTTAGCATTTCTTACATTGGTGGTTTGGTGGTAATAAACTCTCTTTGCCCTTTTTTATCTATGAAGCTCCTTATTTCACCTTAATTTTGAATGATGGACTTGTTGGGTATAGTATGCTTTGCATCACTTTGTATATTTCATTCGATTCCCTTCTAGCTTGGTGTGTTTCTCTTGAGAAATCAATTGATAGTCTAATGGAAAATCCCTTGTAGATAACTTTCTTTCTCTAGCAGCTTTTAAGATTCTTGATTTGTTGTTGGTGATTGCCAATTTAATTATGATGTACATTGGTGTCAGTATTTTTTAGTTCATCTTGTTTGGGACTCTGTGAGCTTCTTTGACTTGTGTGTTTTTTCTCCCAAACATCAGGGAAGTTTTCTGTCATTATTTCTTCAAGCAGGTTTTTTATATCTTGCTCAGTTTCCTCTCCTTCTGGCACCACTATTATGTGGATGTTGTTTCATTTCATGTTGTCCCAAAACTCCCTTAGGTTCTCCTCCTGCTTTTTAAGTTTCTCTCCCCTTACCCCTCCCCCCCGTGTCTGTTCTCCTTGTGTGTGTGTTTCCTACCTTGTCTTCTAGCTCACTTATGCAGTCTTTAGCTTCTTCTAGTCTACTAGTGATGTTTTTTATTGTTCTTTATTGCAGCTATGTCATTCTTTATTCTACTTGGTTATTCTTCATTTCCTTTTGATTCTTACACATGTTGTTGAATTTCTCTTCCATCCTTTTCAGCATCCTTATGACCATTTCTCTGAATTCTTTCTCTGACAAATTGCTTACCTCCATTTAATTTCCTTCCTCTTCCGGTGATTTCTCCTTTTCTTTTGTATGGGGGCTGTTTCTCTGTCTCCCTATTCTCACTATTCTCAGGGTGTCTGGTTATGTGGCTCACTCTCTACCACTTTGAGCAAAAGGCACAGTGTACAATTTGACTAAATATGACACAGAAGGAACAAAACACAAATGTATTCATAACACCATTATTCCTCCCCAATAAAGGTGATCACTAGAGAAAAGAGAAATATGGGAGAGAAAAGAGAATAAAAATTATATTGAGAAAAGGAAAAAAGGTAAGAGAGAAAAGAACAATAATTTTAAAAGGGGGGAAATATACATATATAGGGAGAAAATACCCAAAACCAACAACTAGTCCAGAAAAATGCAGACAACAAACACCCAGAAAAAAAAGAAGGGAGCTGAATCTGAAGAGGTAAAGTTTATTTCCAGAAGGTAAGGTAAAGTAATTAAATGAATAGTGTAATGGCCATGATTCAGTACACAGGAGGTAGAAAGAAAATGCATGTATAAGGAGAAAAGTAAAAACAAAACACTCGATAAAATAAAATTAAACAATTAAAAGATAATAATGACTAAAATATATATTAAAATATATATAAAAGAAAAATTATATACATAACATTTCCCCTTTCTTTAATCTATCTATCTATCTATCTATTCATCTACCTCAATATTTTTGAAAAAGGAGGATAGAGAGTGGATAGACCTGAGTTTGGTGAGTGAAACTAATTCAGCTATCTATACTAATACAAGGCTAATATGCTATTCAGACAAGGTTGACTGGACATCTTCCAGTTGTACTGCCTTCCTTCTGGACAAAGCCACAGTGGCAGGGGCCAAGACAGAGGCTTTTAGGGAAGATCAGGCTGGCAGGGGAGCAAGCAGTTAGGGGCAATCTGGCTGGCAGGGGAGCAAACAGTTAGGGGCAAGATCAAGCTAGTTCAGGGGAGCTAGCAGTTAGGTGGTGATCAGGCCAGCAGGGGAGGGCAGTTGGGGTAATCAGGCCAGCAGGGGAGTGGTTAGGGAGTGATCAGGCCAGCAGGCAGAGGCAGTTATGGGTGATCAGACCAGCAGATAGAGGTGGTGAGGGATATTAGGCAGGCAAAGGTGGTTAGGGGTGATCATGAAGGCAGGCAATTTGTTAGGAGCCAGCAGTCCCAGATTATGAAAGGGATGTCTGACTGCCAGGATCGGGCCTAAACCGGCAGTTTAACATCCCCCAAGGGGTCCCAGATTGGAGAGAGTGCAGGCCGGGCTGAGGACCCCCCCACCCCCCTGTTCAGTGCATGAATTTCATGGACTGGGCCTCTATTTAGCAGAAAAAGAGAACAAGCAAGGACAGGAAAAACAAAAGCTCAAAATTAAAAAAACAAAAACAAAAGCAAACAAACAATAAAACAACCCAACAAACAACAACAAGAAGAAAAAAGGAAAAAAAATGGCTAGTGAAGAAAGAAAGAAGAGAAGGATGCAAAGACTTGGATCAGGGGAAAGGAAATTAAATATATGAGTAAGCCAACAGAAACTACTATAATAGTAATGCATCAATAAAGCAGATAAAGTAGATAAATTTTTAACAAGGAGTAAAAAGCAAGGAGAGAGAAAAACTAAAATGGTAACAGGAGAAGAGAAACAGGATGAAAAAGGGAGAAGAAAGGATGAAAGGTTTGACATAAAGGATAAAATGACATAGAGAAAAATAATGATAAAAAATAAAAATAAAAATAAAAAATAAAAATAAAATAGACTGTAGAACACTAATAAAAAATTGAAAGGTTAAAAAAAAATAATAATAATAGTAATAAAAATAAATAATATATAATAAAATAAAGAATAGAGAAAAATTTTAGTTTCTTATATAAAAGATAAAAAATAAAAAAGTGAAGTAGTGAAGTTTGTTCGCTTCAGCTGAGTTGTAATGTCCCATGGGGGCTGGTTTAAGATCCCTCTCTACTGTTCTGTTTGCCAAGTCTGTTTCCTGTTATGTAGTCAGCACCGTGTTGGAAGTTCCCAGCAATCCACTGTTCTCTGTGTCAGAGGCCATAGTCTAGGTTTCAGGCAGATTGGGTCAATCTGCCTACTTTGTTTTTCTACCTTCTTTCAGTAGTATTTACACAAGCATCTATTTCTGACACAGCCTCCAAGGGGTGGTGTTTTTGTATTAGTTTCTGGGACCAAGTCGCCCCTTAAACTAGTCCCCAGGGCTCCCTGGGATTATTTAGAATATTTTTTTCCCTGCCGAGCTCAAAGGCTGGGTACAGCAATGCTGCTATGAGGAGTCTGGTCTTCGGGAGAAAAGTGTCTGTACAGAGTTGGAGGGATCGGACTGTTCCAGAGGTGGCTTCCTGGCCACCTCTCCCTATTTTGCTCCACACCTTTCACAGAACCACCTTCCCCTACAGTGCAGCCTTGGTGAGTGTTTGTAATTGAAAGATCCTATGCACTGGGTTTAGTGAGTAAAAGCAAGGAAATTATAAAGACAGAGCAACTGAGCTGCTTTGCATCTCTCTCCCCCCGGCACTGCATGGCTGGTACAAAATTTCAGGCTGCCTTTCTGAGCACAGCTTCCCACAGCTGTGGGCTCAGATCTAGAGCCCCCACTGCCAGCAGCCCTGTGCATACCCTTCCACAGTTGAGTGCTACATGTGTCTCCTAGTGATGTGCATTTGGTGCAGTACAGTCTCCCTCTGAGACTCTAGTCCCAGCTGAGTATGTTTCTCCCTTCAGCACAGATCCCCAATCCCACCTCTCTCCAGGAGACCTCTGACCTTTCTGGCCACAGCTGTGTTTAATTTGCCAATTCTGTGTGGATGTTATTCGATTTAGCTGTTTCTTCTATCTGCTTCATGTGAAGGCGCAGGACCCATTTGCCTATTAGGCCACCACCTTGTCCCCCCTGGACAAACATTTTAGGAGCCTTCGGTCAGAGAGGTTGGAGACTTGGAGTTTGTGGGTTTGCAGGTGAAACAGCTGGTCCCTGGCCGATGTGGCTGTAGGGTTCTGGGTGGTGTCTGAGGTTTCCCCAGGTGGAGGTGAGGCTGTGCCCCGAGTCACAGCTGCTCTCCCCTTCAAGATGGCAGAGCTGGCTGCTCCTGGAGAGATGTCAGTGGTAGCAGAGGCTGTCCAGCTAGCATGGTCCGCCAGTCCTCAACAGTCCTTTGGAATATAACTGTCCCTTACTCACAAATACACACACATCCACACACTCCCCTTTCGCTCATTCACACTATCTCCCTCACTGCCATCTTGTTGGCCCCCATCTTGGGTTCTCTCCACACTCATTTTCATTAAAGAGCCAGATTAAGACCAATTTATTTACTGTATGAAGTTTAGTTTCAGTTTGGCCTGATTGTTTTCATGAACATAATAAGAATAGCAATTGATTATATAAGCTTTAAAAAAAAACACAAAAAACCTGCTTTGCTGGAATCTCATGATTGAGCTTTAATTGGCCCTGCAGGGTGTAGAAGGTGAGCCACCTAGTTGTCATCAGGGTTACCTGCAATATCTATAGACTTGTGTGCATTCCTCAATTTCTTGAGGTCCCCAATGATGTCATCTTTTATTCCTTACCTGGAAAGACTACCATGAACCATATGATGAAGGAAGGTACCAGGCCATTTCTTGCCAGTGGTTTTGATTAGTTTCAATTAATTTCGAGAATGCTTTCTAATGGTGCCCAAAGTTCAGGTGCATCTTTTTTAGGCATGACATTTCAGTAAAATTTTTGGTTAGTAAAACCATAATTGGAAGCTCATCTTATTGAATTTATGCAAAGAAACATATTGCCATGACTTATTCATTAAGAATTGCCAAATCCTGCCAAAACCGGTGTAGCTCAGTGGATAGAGCGTCGGTCTGCGGAGTAAAAGGTCCCAGGTTCTATTCCGATCAAGGGCATGTACCTTGGTTGCGGGCACATCCCCAGTGGGGAGTGTGCAAGAGGCAGCTGGTCGATGTTTCTCTCTCATTGATGTTTCTAGCTCTCTATCCCTTTCCCTTCCTCTCTGTAAAAATTATATATATATATATATATATATATATATATATATATATATATATACACACACACACACACACACACACAAAAGAATTGCCAAATTCTGCCCTAGTTGGTTTTGCTCAGTGGATAGTGTTGGCCTGTGGACTGAAGGGTCCCAGGTTTAATTCAAGTCAAGGGCATGTACCTTGGTTTCAGGCTCTTCCCTGGCCCAGGCCCTGGTCAGGGCTTGTGCAGGAGGTAGTCAATTAATGTGTTTCTCTCACATGATGTTTCTCTCTATCTTTCCCTCTCTCTTCCACTCTCCCTAAAAATCAATGGGGAAAATATCCTTGAGCAAGAATTAACACATACAGAGAGAGAGAGAGAGAGAGAGAGAGAGAGAGAGAGAGAGAGAGAGAGAGAATTGCCAAATTCTGAAGGGATAAGGTAGGGAGAAAAATATAAAAGCTTCCATATTGCTTATGAAGGTATAATTTACCAAATTTTTCTAGGGAAATAAAAACAAGAGTCCAGCCAAAACCGTTTTGGCTCAATGGATAGAGCGTCGGCTTGGGGACTTAAGGAACCCTGATTCAATTCCTGTCAAGGGCATGTACCTTGGTTGCGGGCATATTCCCAGTAGGGGATGTGCAAGAGGGAGCTGATCGATGACTCTCTCATTGATGTTTCTAACACTCTATCTCTCTCCCTTCCTCTCTGTACAAAATCAATAAAATATATTAAAAAAACAAAAAACAAAAAACAACCAAAAGCCAAAAAACAAGAGACAGAAAGGGTCTCTTCCAACATCAGGGGTGATTAGGTTCTGACTCATTGGACCCCATCACCCAGGTGTTGTCTGAAGATGGTCATGTGGGTGGGTGGCACATGTGCAGAGGGCAGGTTTACCTTTCATTTCCACATTGAGATGAATTTTGATGAAGGACTTACTCCACAAATGGACAGGTAGGTTTCTCCCACCCTGACAGGGACAAGAGAAATTAAGTGGAGGAAGGGGACTGGAACCTGACTAATTTAAAACTTTCACAAACCTTCTTACAACTTTCAGAAATAAAGCTTTAGAACTCACTTTCTTTTTTCTTCAAAATGTATCTCCATGCCTCATGCATTCTATCATTAAATCCATATATTTTCCAATTTAATTTGAATTTTTAATTCCTAGGAACCTTAATTTTCCAATGATAACCAAAAAGTAAATAATCAGAATTTTTTAGAATGATATTTTTGAACACACATTAAACACATTTTCAACAAAGCACAAGACATTACATTAACAGTTCCAAATTTACTTAATAGATTTTCTATAACAAAAGCTAAAATTGAGTAAACTTAAAACTTGTTGAAATATTTATCATTTAACCCAGCAATGCTCCAAAGCTTTTAAGTTTCCAAAGACTTTAGAAAATTACATATAGGCCTATGAGGCTGGAGAAAAGGCAGGGTGGGGTGGGGAGAGGAGGAGCAAGTCCCATAGACTGTTCCCAGGATTGCAGTTCCCAGGCTTCTAGCCGCTTGGATTTGAAACCGCCACATTTTCCCTTTGAGATATATGTTAAGGTTTGAGTGATAATAAGTTTTACTTCTGATAGTAGCAGGACTGTTAAGTGTTTGCAGTTTTGTAGTTAAAAAAGGGGGGGGGGGTTAAAAATGGCATCTGCTTGCCCTTTGGGAGGGGGTTGAGAAGGCAAAATTAGGAGTTTCTCATGGTTTTAGGGGCCTGGAGGTGGAGGCATAAAGGACACAACAGGAGGAGGAGCAGAGTTTGGGGTGGCAATGGAGCTCAAAGAAGGCCTGAATATAGGTAATCTCAGACTATTTGCCTAGGCGGTGGCAGTATAAATCCAATTGGAGAATGGTGTTATTATTTAGAGTACCTTTCTGGTACTAGGTCTCCTAAATGTCTAATTTATATTAATGGCTATGCTATATTGCAATAGAAAATGAAGTGTTTAGGTCTAATTTCATCTGGTAAATGGAAGGCCTTAAGATTCTTTAAAAGGTAAGCCGGAGGTGAATCCTTGATATGGGTTGAGGTTGAATTGCCCATGGTGTTACTGCCATAAGGATGTTTGCAGAAGAGTCACCAAATGAGAGGGAGAAATTAATGGCCAGTGTCCCAGCCTGATTGCTGGCCCCCTTCCTTGTGCTGAGGCTTATTCTAGGCAGCATCCTTCCATGACTAAAGACTCAGTTTGGGACTCAGCTTCCCCCAGTGGCCAGGATAAAGAGGGGTGCCCCCTGCTATTTAATTCCTAGTAAACTGCTGGTTGGACCCAGCTCTGGGATTCCTTATACCTTGTGCTTACTATGACAGGTCCAGCCTGCAAATGAGCTATCTTCCCCACCCCACCCCGCCCCTGAAACACTGGAATTAGCAATGCTGAGACTCACAGTCCCCAAAATAAAATCCTGCAGGGTGTTTGGGGCCAGGGTTTGGGTGAGTGTGTGCTTTTTCATAATGTGCCTCCATTGCTTGGGCATTTGCTTGAGACTGCAGGCTGCCTAGAGCAATTTTGCTTGTTCCAAGCCCTGTTTATCCTGTCACAGGAGTCTTCTAGCAGCAGCTGCCCTAGAGCTTTTAAGTGACTGACCCATGCCTGAAGGTGGTAGCCCTGTGGGGAGCTGAGAATCTCGATCCCTAGTGCTCCCCCCCCCCCAAAAAAAAAAAAAGTGAGAATAAACAAGTAATTTTTTATGTCAAAGAACAGTTTAGACAGCTGCCGTTTTGGACTGTGTAACTTGGCAGCCACCATTTTGATTTATGTGCCTTGGCAGCCACTATTTTGGCATCATGACTTGCAGCTACCCTGGCGCCCCATCTTGAAATGGCAAAGGCCAATCCTTCCCTTTAAATTAGCCCATCAAAAAAGACTGTGAGCCTGGCTCCAATCAAGAGGTCACATGCACAGGAATAAAAGCCTGAGCAGACTGCCCATGCAGTGTGCCTATGCTTCCAGACCATATGGGTGAGCACCCCCCCCTGCAGGAGTAAAGACATGTACCTTGCTGCCTGGCTCCTGAATATCCTTTGTGTTTTATCAGGACCCCTGATTTTGGGAGCTTGCTTTATATCTAACATCACCCACAAGTAGAAATCAGAAGGTCTGATAATCTGGCATTTGAGAGTCCAGAAAGCCTTGGTCTGTGTTGGACCCCATGACTAAAGGTTTCTAGGGATTGGGGGTGGGGAGAGAAGAAGGAAAAAAAGGGGACTTCCCTTCTGGATATCCCCATAGGGCCACCAAAATGAAAGGCGAACATGATGGATGATGCTAAATAGCCATCTCATATTGTGGATGAAGAAAACTTGAACTTATTTAGGGAAAAGAGATGGTGATGGGATATCCAAAGGGAAGGGCTGTGCAGCACCGAGCCACCAGGACATTGGGCCCATGATGGTAGCACCCAGGAGCTGGAGCTTTATCCTTATCCTTATATGCAGTCACTGGTGGGAAACTTTTGACATCAGTGGGTCTGCGGCTGAGCTGGTGGGCTTGGAATGCAAAGGTGTTTGTTCTCCTGTGGCAGGAAGCTTACAAGTGGCCCTACATGCCCTACATTGACAACAACAAATGCTGACAAGGATGTAGAAACTCTCATTCACTGTTGATGGCAATGCAAAATGGTACAGCCAGACACTTTGGAAGACAGTTGGGCAATTTTTTAAAAACACTAAACATATGCTTATTAATACAATCCAGCAAATTTTTACCTTTGGTATTTATCCAGTTATTGAAAACATGTCCACACAATAATATGCACACAGATGTTTTTAACGAATTTATTAATAACTGCTAAAACTTGGAAGCAACCTATATGTCCTTCAGTAGATGAGTGAATAAATAAATTGTGATACACCTATTTATTCAGTTCTTAAAATAAATGAGCTTTCAAGCTATAAAATGACATGGAGGAATCTTAATTGCATATTACTAAATGAAAGAAACCAATCTGAAAAGGCTACATACTGTATGATTTTAACTATATAAACATTCTCTTAAATGTAAACTATGGAGAGAGTAAAAAGATCAGTGGTTGCCAGAAGCTGGAGGGAAATGAACAGTAGAACACAGAGGATTTGAGTGGTGGGCAGTGGAACTACTCTGTATGATACTATAATGGTATATACATGTCATTATACATTTGTCCAAACCCATAGGAAGTGTACCAAGAGTGAACTCTAATATAAACTGGATTTTAAGTGATAATTGTTATAAATGTAGATAATGGGAGAGGCTATGTATATGTAGGGGTAGGGAATGTACAGAAAACCCCTGCAACTTCCTCTCAAATTTGCTGTGAACCTAAAATTGCTCTAAGGAATGAAGGCTTTTTAAAGTAAATTGATCATTATTGAAATAACCACCACTACCTGCAACAACATGAATGATTCTCACAAATAATGTGAAGTGAGAGAAGACAGTCACAATTCCAAGTATATAAAGTTTAAATATCTGTAAAAACAAAACTATATTGCTTAGGTTTGCTTACTTATATAGAAGATAAACCTATAAAGAAAAGCAATAAATAAATAAATAAATAAATAAATAAATAAAATAAAATAAAATAAAGAAAGAAAGAAAGAAAAACAAAGAAAGAAGGAACTTACAATAGTCAGGATGGGGGTTACCTCTAGGAAGGTAGAGGAATGTCATGCCTTGGGATTGGGGAGCAAGAGGAGTGAGGGGTTGGGGTAATCAATGTGTTCTACTTCTTGTCCTGGGTAGTCGTTAAGGGGCTGATATATATATATATATAAAATAGAGAAATATGCTAATTAACCAGGACACTGCAATGGGCCGACCAGACAGGAGGAGGTTGCACATACAGTGTCGAGGGCGGGGCAGCAGGGGCTCCAAGAACCTGCTCTCAGGGAGGGCCTGATCAGCAGCTGCTGTGGCTGCTTCAAGGGCTGGAGAGGGAGGCAGGGCCAGACTGGCAGTGGCTGCTGAGGGGCCCTGGGAGCGAGGCAGGGCCTGACCTGCAACTCAAGAGTGGGCAGTGCCATGCGATTTTGAATCGCGCGCTGGGCTCCTAGTAACTTTATAAATGTTCTTTTAACTGGCAGTTCTCTTTTGAATGCTCCTTTCTTAATTAAATGAAAATCAAGGTCACCAACTAGGATTGAGGATGAGGAAAAGGTGTTGAAGATTTTATTAGAAGGAAGATGGTATCAAAGAAACAGAGAAATTGAACAGAAATTATAGTATTTCTTATTCTTTTCATGAAACTTTTCACAATTTCCTGACTTATTGTGCTTTTATCTATCATATGTTACATTATTATATGCAGTTATCCTGAACATGTAGTTAGATTATAATGCTATTTAATGTTTTAAAATAAAATTTAAAAGCAAAATTAAATATTAATAAACCATATAATTGTGTTAATACGTTAGTTTTTATATTTTTAAAAAAATTTCTTTTTTTAATATATTTTATTGATTTTGTACAGAGAGGAAGGGAGAGAGATAGAGAGTTAGAAACATCGATGAGAGAGAGTCATCGATCAGCTGCCTCTTGCACACCCCCTACTGGGGATATGCCCGCAACCAAGGTACATGCCCTTGACCGGTATCGAACCCGGGACCTTTCAGTCCCCAAGCCGACGCTCTATCCACTGAGCCAAACCGGTTTCGGCTAAAAAATTTCTTTATTGATTAAGGAATTACATATGTGTTCTTATCCTCCATTACCCCAATCCCTCCCACTCATGCCCTCACCACCTGGTGTTTGTGTCCACAGTTTATGCTTCTATGCATGCATACAAGTCCTTTGGTTGCACTTATCCCCACCCTCTACCTTCCCCCTGAGGTTTGGTAGTCTGATGGATGTTTCTCTGTCTCTGGATCTGTTTTTGTTCATCAGTTTATGTTGTCCATTATATTCCATAAATGAGTGAGATCATGTGATATTATTCTTTCTCTGACTGGCTTATTTCACTTAGCAAAACACATTAGTTTTAATACATTAATGATTTATTATTTCACCTTATATTTTAGAAAAGCTTATGTAGTTTATATTTAGACAAAAATACACAGGGCTTATCCAGGGAATTTTATTATTTTTCTTTCAACTTTTTATTTATTTATTTATTCATTTTTTAAAAATATATATTTTATTGATTTTGTACAGAGAGGAAGGGAGAGAGATAGAAAGCTAGAAACATCGATGAGAGAGTCATCGATCAGCTGCCTCTTGCACACCCCCTACTGGGGATATGCCCGAAACCAAGGTACATGCCCTTGACCGGAATCGAACCCGGGTCCCTTCAGTCCCCAAGCTGACGCTCTATCCATTGAGCCAAACCGGTCTCTGCTCTTTCAACTTTTTATACCAAGTAGCTTCAGTGTTAAATTTTACATTTTATAAGTTTTAAAGACATCAGTATTTAAAAACCTCCTTATTTTATTGATCTCAAGTTCAAAAGCCATTTTTAGACATCAGAAAATCTAACCACATTAACTTCACAAAACTAAATATGGACATTTAAAATTACTAGAAACGATTATACTCTTAAACTTTTCTCAAAAGATTTAAATGGTAAAAGTTGATAGGTTTATATAATTTTATAATTTTGCCTATATTTTTATTATGAACCAATTTTTAAAAAATATTTAAATTATAACATGCTTTATTTGTAAATTTGTGTTTATGTTATAATTGCATAGCTTCAAATATTAATATAACTAATGTAAATTTAAAGTTTTTATAAAGGCATATTGAAACAATTACCACCAATGTAGCTTTAAAATATTCCGTGAAATTGGATTTTCTGATATTCTATAAAAACTGTACCATTTTCATAGAGATAAAACAGTCTTTTAAAAATAATTTGAATCTATAAACATTGAATCTAGAAATACTACAATTGCAACTCTGATAGTTCAGGGAAAATGTGTGTGTGTGTGTGTGTGTGTGTGTGTGTGTGTGTGTAGCAAAGAATGAAGTCTCAAATAATAAAGCAACTATAAATAATGTTAACAGTAGTTAAATTTGGGTAAAGAGCATGGGGATGTGCTATATACTTTAGTTATGCTGGCAATTTTTTAAAAGTTTGAAATGATTTCTAAATAACTTAAAATGAAAAAAGGGACATATACTGGCAGTGACTTAAGTGGAAATTGACAGCATAGTTGGAAATAAATGCATCTCTTGCATAAAAATGTGGGTAAATACAATAATGTATCCTCTCCTTTTCAGCTTAAAAACCAAAATTATAGCTAAGTTATGAATTTTTGTAAATAATATTTTCTTTCTTCTGACCTAGCCTAGTTGCTGTTCTATTTTGCTGTCACTTGTGCAGACTCTGTGTTTTTACTCCTTGAGTCTATAGGCAGAGTATAACCCTATCCCATCTCAGTCTGCATGGGATCATACATGGGAACTCATCGACAGATATTCTGGACCAGCCATTTTCTTTTGACCTCGCTGGCAAATGCTCTCTGATTACGTATCACCTACAGTGGTGTCTAATTTTTGTGATATTCAGTGAAGGAATTCTCACTACAAGGATCTACAATCACATCATTACAAATGACAAATTCAGTTGGGTATGGATGTGCAATTGGAGGTCATTAATATATCTATAGGGGAAAACTACAAAATATGTCATCTTGGAAATCCTCAAAATTCCAGCTGCAATTAAAGAGACTGTTAAGCAATATGTTTCTGTTAGTGAAATTTCAGTTCCTAAAGTGTTGCTAATAGCAAACATACCATCAATAACAAACTGGTCAAATGTTCCCGTTGAAAGTCACTTATTACATACTAGAGGCCTGATGCATGAAGTTCGTGAAAGCATAGGCCTTCCTTCCCCCCAGCTGCTGGCACCGGCTTCCCTCTGGCACCCAAGACCCGGGCTTCCCTTGCAGCTCTGGCTTCTTCCGGAAGGTCATCTGGTCTAATTAGCATATTATGCTTTTATTATTATAGATACTAGAGACCTGGTGTATGAAATTTATGCATGCAGGGAGGGGGAGGGGGTCCCTCAGCCCAGCCTGCACCCTCTCCAATCCAGGACCCCTTGGGGGATGTCTGACTGCCTCTCTCAATCCAGTACCGCTGGCTCCTAACCACTTGCCTGCCTGCCTGCCTGATTGCCCCTAACCCCTCTGCCTGCCTCCTGATCGCCCCTAACCACCTCTTCCTCGCCCTGCACCTGGGACCCAAGATTCTATCTTCCAGTCAGTTGCAGGCACCCAGGACCTGGGCTTCCTCCCTCCAGCTGGCTGCAGGCACATAGGACCTGGGCCAGCGTGGCTGGGCTGGCTGCAGCTACAAGGAACTGTGGGCGAGTGGCTTTGCCTGAGCTGCAGCTGCAAGCACCTAGGACCCTGGGGTGGGCGGCTTGTCCTTCTCCCAGGCCACAGGAGCAGCCACTGGCACCCAGGACTGTGGGGACCATCGGGCACATGGGTTGTCCCTGTGCTGGGCTGTAGCCTGGCTGGTCCCCATTCCTCTTTTGTGAGCTCATTTGTGCCTGACTGGTCCCCATTCCTCTCTTGTGAGCTCATTTGTGCCTGGCTGGTCCCCATTCTGCTCTCCCCAGTGTTGAGTGTCTGAGCCATTACCGAATGATGGCATGAGGGCATGACAACCATTTGCATATTTGCTCTTTATTATATAGGATTATCAGCAGCAGCATCATTATCATTAACACAAAACTAAATATACTAATAAAAGAAAACAAAATCACACCCCAAAAGTATGTGAGTTGGTAACATTGTCTTCATGTTCAAGAGACAGCTCCCTGAGGATAAAGACCATATCACAGTTTGATAATTTAATAATCCAATCATTATTGAGCACTTAGGCACAATAGAAAATTTAAAATGTGTACAAGAATCCCTGTCTTCTAGGAGTTTTACAGTCTAGTAGGAGGTATTGAAGAACACCAAGAACACAGGGCCACATGACATTAGTGACATAATGGAATCAGCGCCATATATTAAATGTTATCACAAGAGACTACCACCACATTCAGCTGTGGGTAATCAGAAGAGGCGCCACAGAAAAGGTGGCCTCTAAGCTGGACTTTGAGATTCTGAAAGGATTTTGGCAGAATGGCATGTGGAAAAGGGACACTGGATGTGAAGAGAATGAGTGTGGGCCAAAGCATGGCAATGGTAAAGTTTGGGGCATTTAGGGGGAGAAAACAAATAGTTCAGTTTAGCTGGTATATGAAATCTATGTAAGTGAGAATGGTGTTATGAAATGCTAAAAATTATGAGTACTATATTTTGAATCGCTTTGAACTACAGGCTAGTATTTCTGATCTTTAATTTATGTCATTGTGACTATATCGATAGCAATAAAATATGCAATGATCTGTGAGGATTTCTTAGGGAAACTAAAGTGATTTCTAGGCAATGCCATTGCTTTGTCCCCAAGCAATCTATAGTAGTTTTCCCCTATTTTACATGCAACGGAATCACTTTCTTCAAAGTCTATTCTTTCTATCCATCCAGGAACCACAACTCTCCCCACTCCCACTTCCAGTTCAACAGTTCTTTTGGCACCCAATCAATTGAAGCAAGTCTAATTTAGGATTCCCAGATACAACTGCCACATTGAAACTACCCATAGTTGTGAGAAATGAGAATAGTGGTGATAGGTATAGTGAACAATGTCATGAAAATTAGCCATTTGAGAAGTTCTATGCAATCCCCATCTTAAGAGTCAAGCTTTAGTTCTTTGAAATTGGAGTTCCTGGTCCTCCACTTAGTTTGATCCAGAGAACAAGAGGGGTCCCAAAACTCAAAGTGCCTAATTAAAGTTCTTTTAAACTTTCCTCTTATTGTCAAAGAATTCCTTAAAGAAATTACATTTCATCTGGGTGACAAGTTATTTATAGGCTCCTAAGTCCAGGGCTGTTGAAGTTGTGGACTGGCAAGAATGACTTTCTCTTTCTGATCAAGGAAAGATTCTGGGCTTTGTCTGTTCCCAACAGGGTAGTGGTTGGGAACTTCTCTAATGCACTGACAGTTCAAATATGCTAAAGAATGATTGTATTAGATAATTAAGCCAAAGAAGTAAGCTATTTAGATAAACACGAGAATACTCATAATAACAAAGTTGCCATGGTCACACTTCCTGAAGCTAGTCAGTCTTTCAGTCTTTCTTGGAATGAGACTTCCTCTGAAGGAAGTCATGGATAGCGGTAGTGAGGCCCCATGTCACACTGGACCTTAGGATGACGAGGGATCCTCCACGGTAGATCAGGAACACCTTTCGGCCTCGAGTGTCCCACATGTCCTGGGCAGAGGCCCACAGGCTGGGCATGCTCTGCCAGCCAATATGGGACTGCATATTGGCAACTAGTACAATCAGAGGATAGAGAACTAGGCAGGTAATTGTTCCATTGACACTTCCAGACACCATGGCAGGGACCCAGTGAGGTAGGCCTTGTTTTGCCAAGCCATCCTGGATGGGGTCCTTGAAGGAGAAATACAGAGCACTCCCCAGGCTGTTCCTGAGAAGGACAGGCCAGAAACCACGATAGTACCCCAGAGACAGCCTCCCCCAAAGCCCATAAGAGTTGAATTCCTTGAGAATGCTGAAAGTACTAGGGAAGCGAGCTTGCTTGCGACCATCTTGGAGCACGTTTTGCACCCTTTCAAAGGGGCTGAGTGCCACAGCCTCCACCACACCAGACATGAGCCCTGCAGCCCAGCGGTGTCCCAGAGAGTGTGGCTCAACAGGGGAAAGAGAGCACAGCAGGCTATCATAAGTCCCAAATAGTAGAGTCCCTTGCAACGTCTTGGAGAGAAGAGGCGGGTAGATTCCCCGGTAGAAGTATTGGGGGCCTTCATGCCAAAGCTGTCGCAGAGCCTCTGACACCGTCACAGCATGGATCTGTTGCCGGAATACAACCTTATAGATAGGAAAGGTCAGAAAAGTAGACATAAAATTGGAAATGGCCCCAAGGGCATAGGCCTGGGAATGCCAGCTTTTCTTTCCAGGAGTCTCTGCTTGCGTCCAGTGCTGAAGCTCCTTCCCGGGAGAGTGGTTCGGTTCCCCCATGCTGGAGATAACTGGGTGCAGATGGAATAAACTGGCAAGAGTTGGGGGGAATAGGTTAGGCTGACTATTAAATCTGTTAGTTAGCATTTTCACTGCTTAGTACAAAAGAGAGTGCCGAGAAACTAGGCTTTCAGGAAACAAGCCACTCTTTGGTTCAGTTTCTGAGAAATAAGAACTCTCTTAAGGATGAAGTAAAACAAAAGCAGTTAGTTTTTATGGAGTCACCTCTATTGTGTTTTGCTGACACAGCAAATATTCTAATATTCAAAGAAAGTTTAAGATTGAATGAAACTGGAGAAAGAGGGCTCCAAAGCTATTGTATTCTGTTTTCACCATATGAAAAGTCACATTTTATAAGTTGCTAGAATAATAAATTGTTATTCTCTTTCTGAAAAGTGGCACTATCTTGTACAGCAGAAAGGCATTTAAAAGTTGTCTTTACAAGTTAGAAGTTTCAGGAGTGGTGAGTCTTCCTCTACTCTGTTTCTGTAGATTCTTGCCTATGTTGTAGCTGTTTCATGTTCCTCTATTAGAATGAGGAATAGAAAGAGGAGCTGTTCCTAGAAATGCAGCACCAAAAGGCTCTGCACCTACCAATTTCCATGCCTAACCTTGCATGGGAGAGCAGAGGTTCTCAGCCTTGACACTATTAATACTTTGGGTCAGAAAATTTCTTGTTCTAGTGCCTCTCCTGTACATTATAGGGTGTTTAGTAGTATCCTGGCCTCTACATACTGGGTGCCAGTAGCACCAGTTATGACCTAAATAGCCATAACAACAAAAAAGATCTCCATATTGCCATATGTTTCAGGGGGGAGGGCAGACAGAATTGCCTCTGGGTCAGAACCATTATAAAAAGGAAAGAAGCAGTGCTCAGGAACAATTTAATGCTCAGTATGGATCTGAGAACCTAAGAAAGCTTGTCAGGAAGGACATAGGAGCTCCACTAAGCTGAGGGACTGTGAGGGTCCCTCTACTTGGGACCCTTTACCTGAGCACTGGCCAGGAGCAAAGGCTAAAGAGGCCCACTTCCTGCATCCCTCTGGGGCCCTGGCAGTGACCTCCATCTCTCCAAAGCCAAAGGGACACCTTCCTCACCCCAGGCAGGAGGTAGCTCCACTCAGGCTCCTAAAGCCACTGGGCCTCCTAATTTCCCAGCTGTCCTCCCAAGTGACTTCTTTCCCAACTTTTACGTGCACCTAAATAAAGATGAATGATGGGGGAAATGTCTATTCCTTCTTCTATTTCAGAGTGCAATAATGTACCACTTTCTGCCAATACTTTCCTAAGTAACCTAAAAACATGTGTTGACTAGCTGCATAAGACAGGCTGACTTAGTAGAAAGAAAACTGAAGTGCCAGTTCTGTTATCAACTTCCTAGGTGACCTTTAGAAATTAATTTACATTTTGTAGCCTCCTCCATCTGAGTTATAAAATGAACAAACAGGTAAAAATCTCTCTAGGCATCCTCATACTGTGCATGTCAGGGCATTGACATGGGAAAATTTTGGCAAATATCTGATAGAGGAATTTGGCAAATATCTGATAGAGGAATCTGATAGAGGTAATTGTACTTTTCCATCCCTGATTTTTTTTTGCCTCCCCCCGCCAGTCATTTTCAGGGATTAAAGGTTAATTATTTAGACATATCTGACCTTAAACATCTAATTTGTCATTTTATAAATATAATTTTTCCTAGTTAATGGGAGTGAGGAGAGAGTCCACTTTTTCTTGTTCAGATGCTAGTCTTGGGGACAGACTAACCTAAGACTGAATTCTGCCTCCACACTTAATTGTCTGACCTTTCAAGAAACTTTACCAAGTCTTGGTTTCTTCAGTTATAAAATAGAGACAATAGATCTCTTTTAATATGTAATTGTGAAGATTAATAAAATCAAATGAGATAAAGTGGTTGAGCATCCATAGCATGGTGGCCTCAATAAAAATAAATAAATAAAAATAAGATGCTTCCTGACCTCACATCTGTCTCCACAAAGCAAATGCTCCTGCAGGACATTCTCAGGCCAGCCAGAACCAGTTGATGTGGTATGGTGGAACCAATTCCATGTTCATTTGAAGGTGGGAAAGACTTTTCTTCTGTGAATGCCAAGGTGTTAAAAAATCCCAGACAGCCTGCCCTCTTAAGATGAATTTTGAAGTCAAGACCACAGGCTGGGCCTGGAGTTGGACTGTGTCTCTTGCATTTATAGCCTAGTAAAGTGAACCCAGGGGATTCCAGACTCCCCTGGCCAAACTAGTCCAGATGGACAGCCTGTGTAACCATCCCAGGATCCAGCCCCATATTTGTCCATTCATTCAGGGCATACATGAGCCAGTTTTTTGGTCAGCTCACAAACATGTATTCATGTGCATGTATGATCATCTAGTGAATAACTGTGGGTAAAACACTGTGGAGCTGGAAGTTAATAGAACTTTGTGCCTGCCCTAAAGGGCTTGGGAATATAGAGGGATAGACAGATTAACAATGAGCTAATCTATACTAGAAAGCAAAATAAAGTGTGCAATCAAAGACAGAGTAGAAAGGCAAAAGCTATGTATTCCTCCTGGGACAGGGAGCAGCCAAATTTTTTTTCTTCAAGGGGGGCATTTGACTTGATCCTTAACCAATAAGCAGACCCTCATTAAGTAGAGGAATGAGGGCAGATATTTTAGGCTGAGGAAGAGCCCTTAGACACTGTGGCCTAAAAGTATAAGTAGTGCATGGCGCTGAATGCAGACCATGGGAAGGAGATATAGGTGTGGCTGACAGAGAGATGATTTAGCATAAGGGCCATATTTGTTTTCCACACTGCAGTACATTGTGGGTTTGAATTTTGCAGTGCCAATTCCTAGCTTTATGACCTTGGCCAAGTCTCTGTCTCTTTACCTCTCTGTGCCTCAGTATGCTTATCTGTAAAATTATTGTCATGAAGGATTCATGAGATGAAAAATATAAAATGCTTAGCACAGTACTTGGTATTTAAGTTGCTGCATGAGTTATATTAGTAGTTTCTGTTTAAAAAATGATATCCCAGGAATAAAGATTGCAACTACATTGTTCTAAAGGCTAAAATCAGTCTAATGTACTGTGTCATCTGCAGAGTTCTTTTCAATTATTTGTTTGGAAGACAGCAGAAAATAGCTGTTCATGGCCTTTGGAGTTTGACTGCCCTGCACTGGAGTCCCAGTACCTCCACTAACCAGCTATGTGGCCTTATGCAATTTACTTAACCTCCCAGAAACTCAGTTTCTGGATCTGCAAAATGGAATAGCATGCTTTCTTGACAGGGTTGCTGAGAAGCTTAAATAAGATAACAGATGGAAAGTTCCTGGAACAGAAGCAGCCAGTCAAGGGCAACCATTATTGTTTCAACTGTTCAATTGAAAGCTTTTATCTTCCTAAACTTTGGCCTATTAACGTTCATTTGTGGAAACTGGAAAATATGGTCTCAATTGAGCCAAAAATTGAAACACAGTCCATATATTAAGGCCAGAGATAAGGATGATCTGTACCCAGTTGGAGCCAAATTAGCAAATCCTCCTCCCAGTCTTGGGCAGAGAACTCCCACTTTGTTCTAATGACCAGATCCAAGTACATTTACACAATCCATTTTCTTTCACTATTTTTTGTCAGAGCTTTAAGATCTATTATTTATCTTATTTTATTCACCCTCACCAGGTCCAACTGCAGATCACCTAATTTGGTGATGAAGTCAATTTAAACACAGAAGAATCTACTGAAACCCAGGGTCAGTTGTCATGGGATCAGAGAGCAGAATCAAGAGTCTAAGAAAACCTAAGAGCTACTGCCAGCATCACACCTGACTGTGTAAGTTGAGCTTTCTACCTCCCCTCTCTACCCCATTCACTATTCCATCCAAAAGAAAAAGTCTATAGTCCTCAAATGAAAAGTGCTTCATCTCCAAATCTGAATTTTTTTACTTCAAGGAACTCTAGGTATTGGGCTGTAAATATAGAAAGCAGAAAGGAGCAGGTGAAGTACCTTGGCAGGTTGAAAATGATGAGCCCAGCAGTAAAAGGGAACCAGATTGTTCATTTGTTTTCAAGTATCAGAAGTCAAGACCAAGAACCACAGGGAAGCCTTCTAGCCATAATTGACGTAAGTGAAGTAAAGACCTGCTTCTAAGAACCAGAAGTCATGGAAAATGGAGCAGGTTTTCCAGCCCCTGGCTTCACAACCCATTCACTCTGGACAGCCCTCCATGCTGTTTCCATGGAGTTGCTCTTTCTCTGTGGCCAGTGATGGCAAATCCAGCAAATGAGAGGTCCCCTCAAGAGCTCACAGAAGGGCAACCTAGCAACCTGTCCTGAAGCCAGGAAATGAAAGAGCTCTATCAGTAACAGAGAGCTATGGTTGGGGTTCAGATCAAATTGTGTTTCATTTCTCACACTTCTTTCTCATATTCAAGTTGAAAGAGGAAGATGCTACAAAGAAAGATTATAGGGAAGTGGTTCTTAACCATTTCTGAGTGGCCGACTTATTTGAAAATCTATCAAGCTGTGGACTCAGAAAGATGGAGAGGGTCCAAATTCTTTGCCAATAATTTCAGGAAGGACCCTAGATAGGAATTTCTGCTCTGGAGTTCCAACTCATGACAAATATACTGTGGACAGGTACATTGGCAGCAGGCCTACTCACCTGATGTGGTTCGGAAACCTCTCTACATCTCAGAATTAACAATGACAGTATTTAAAAATATAAATCATACTCTCCAACCTAGTCCTAGTAAATTCAAATCCCCCAGAGGTAGGTCTCAGGAATCTGCATTTCTCAAGAACTTTCCAAAATGATCCTGAGACAGCCAGCCTTGTACCTACACTGTGGTTAATAGCATGGGTTGTGACATCAGAGAGATTTGATCCAAATTTTAGCTTCACCTTGTAATTTCAAGTGTCATTTCACATCTGAGCTTTATCTCTTTTGGGAGCATAAGCTGTAGAAATACTGTTTTACTTAAAAAAAAAAAACCAAACCTGGCAGTTTGTTTTAGTGTAAAAAGAGAAAGAAAGTTGCCTTACCTTCCTCTTGGGTATAATGGGTAATGTAAAAGTTGCCCATGTCTTCCCCAACCCCTCTCCCTATAGCCTCCTCATCCCCCTCCCTCTGCACTACCAGCACACCAAGATTGCTGTTGATAAGGTTTGAGAACACCAATGTAAAAAAGATCAGTTGGGCAAATAGCATTTGGAGAACAGCAGGCGTGGGTGCAAAATCGAAGCTGATGTTTATTTGCTGTGTGATTCCAGGCAACATACCTAACCTCTCTGTTTCCTTATCTATGAAATGGAAAGAAGTTTTTGTGAACTAATTCTACATAATTCTAAGTGAGCTCTCCCATCTCCACTTTGGCTCTTCTCCACTAACCCTCAATCTGAGAATAGGGAGGGAGGAATGTTCACAAGAGGCAGCCTTTGAAATCAGACATGTTGACTGGGGCATGAGCTCTTAGCTCTGTGCTTCCTGCCATATTGCCTGGGCGCTTAAGACCCATCTCTATTAAATGGGCACACTGCTGCCTTCTTCCCAAGGCTGCAGAGAAGAATCAATGAATATTAATGCAAGAGCATCTGCAAGTAGAAAGCGCTCAATAAATGCTCCCCCCTTCCCTCTATACAAAGGTGAGGAACTCTTATTGTTCATTTGATTTCTGTCTCACCTCATGTTTAATGCATCCAGTCGCAGAGTGAGAAGAAAAGTGAGGTAGAAGGGGAGTAGAAGAAGAGAAGCGAAGAGAAAAGCCACAAACTCACGGGTAAAATGCAAATCAGCAGAGTCCGGTGATTCCCAGCTGCACTTGACTCTGCGCTGGTGCTCGCGCCTGTGTGCTGCAGCCCCCGCCAGTAGCTCCCCCCTTTTGCTAGCAATGGCTTGGGCCAAGGCTGACCCGGGAGGCCGCCCCTGAGTCCCACTGATTGGCCGCGCCGCCAGGCTCATTATGATCTTTTGTCTCAATGGGCAAAGGCTGAAAGACGCATTGGCTGCTGGGAGGGCCCTGCGGATAGGCAGGGGAGGCCTCCGCTGCTGTGGGAACCATGCAGCCTCAACTCAGCTCTCCCTTGTTGGGCGGTCTTGCAAAGCAGCTCCTTCTAGCAGCCCCAGGTAGTTTAGTGCCTAGGAAACACCATCCTACCCCACCCCCGCCTCAGAGCCTCAGAGCCTTGCTGTCCACTGGGCAACATCCACTGCCTGCTGGATGAGTACAGGTAAATAAAGAGGGTGCGACTGCCTGGCTCGGTGAAAGGCTCAGGGAAGCTCCACCAGGACTGGGGGCTCCATGCTTGGGGAATGGAAAACTGTGAGGCAGGGGCAGGAGCTCTCACATAGCCCTGCTGGAGGGAGGAAGTGGGGTGTCACAGGATGCTGCCTAGTGGGCAGGATTTGCCTAGACTGAGGAGGGGGGTCGTTTTCAGGAGGGATAGTTAGGAGCTAGGGGTGGGTCCTTTTCATCCTGGTTGGTATTAGGTCCAGCCCCTATTCCCTTTCTAGGTGTCAGGCCTTCAAAGCCAAATGAGAACTTGAAATCTGTGTAGCTGATTGCAGAGCTGGTAGGCTGACGATTTCCTTGGGAAAATGTAATGGAGGGATCGCTTTGGCTTGTATTCAGAAGATGGGAGAGGGAATTTTCTGTCTGGATACAGCAGTGGTTGGGTGGTTGGATGGTTGGGTGGTGGTGGTAAACAGAATGAGAGAATTAAGCTGCTTCTGATTCTTTTCTTCCCTGCCTTGCCTGCCTTGAGGATGCAATCTAGAGGGCCTGAGGACTGGAATATTCAACCCCAGAGGGCACCTGTTGCAGAGGTTGAAGTGAAATAAAACCCTTGTTTTCGAGCTCTAGTAAGAATCTGAGAAATAATGGGCAAACTTTGAGAAGGGGCTATAGTGGAAAACTGAGACTAAGAGTTTAATCTTATTTATTACCACAAATCTGTGAGACTTAGACCATTGCACTCTATTTTGAGAGCCCAATTCAGCTCCACACACTATTTTATCTGGAATTCCAAGCTACAGTTTGTTCATTCTCCACCCTCCTGGAGGATTGGTAGGAGGGGATGGATATGGCTCTGAAAAGTATCCTTGTTAGCATGGGACACCCCCCTAGCTCCAGAAGGTTGTAATGGACAGTTTCCTGAAGGATAATTTTAGGGCATTAAACAAATATAAAATGTACTGCAGGATGTTCAGGAAGGTTGAGAAACCTACTGCAGGCTGCTTCCCTGAGGTCTACTACCTTATTGATCTTTCCCCAACTTTTTTTTACAGCTCCTATTGAGATGCAAGGAAGGCAGAGCCCAGGAAAATTGCTTTGGGGATTCCTCCAGCAGATTAGGCTTTTGTAAAAGCCTGAACATCTTGTTATATATATATATATATATATATATATATATATATATATATGAATGATTATCGATCATTTGGTCATGGCTAGCATCATTATTCTTGTGGGTAATAGCTGGTGGCAAAACAGACCCTTGCCTCCTTGGGCTCATTCCATATTGAGGTCCTTGGGGAGGAGTCTTAGTCCTTTAAGGGTCAACATGACAGAAAGAAACATGAATTTGTTTTCCAGCAAGGTGGTACCAGCCCAAGGGGAAGAAACCTTTGAAAACCAGCTAATCCAAGTAAATGGGGTCCTGCCAGATTGGAATATGCCTGAGGAGGAGAAGCTCAAGCGCCTGATGAAAACCCTTAGGGGCCCTGCCAGGGAGGTCATGCATTTGCTTCAGGCAGCCAACCCCAATCTATTATAAGTGGCAGATTTCTTGCACGCAATGAATTTGGTGTTTGGGGAGCCTGAAAACAGTGTCACTGCCCATGGTAAATTTTTTAACACCCTGCAGGCACAAGGGGAGAAAGCCCTTTATATGATCCATTTAGAGGTGCAGCTCCAGACCGCTATTCAGGCAGAGATCATAGGTGGGAAAGATGCAAACCAGACTCACCTGCCCCAGCTCCTTTTAGGAGCTGATATGAATGGGGACCTGCACTACAGGCTGAAGCATCTTCTCAGGATATATGCAAATGATCAGGAGCATCTTCCCAACTTCCTGGAGTTAATCAAGATGATAAGGGAAGAGGAAGATTGGAATGACAATTTTATGAAACAGAAGCAGACCAAGAGATCTGAGCTAATCATGGAGAAGGCCCCAAACCCTGTGGCATTTCAGGGCCCCCAGTCAATCATGATCAGCAGTGCTGACTGCGATGTGATAGAACTAGATGATATCCTCAGTGACTCAGATGAGGATGTGATCTTGGTGGACCCTCCACTTCCATCTATGGGTCCTACCTCAGGATCAGACTCTGGTCATTGATTCCCCCAACAGTTCCCAGATTCAGTCTCCTTCCACCAGTGGTAGTTCTGGGTATAAGAATGATGGTCCTGGGGATATGCGTAGAGCAAGGAAGCAAAAATACACAACCCATTGTTCATATTGTGGAAAGAGGGCCACTCCAAGGAAACCTGTGACAATGAGAGCAACAAGGCCCAAGTATTTGAGAACTTGATTATCACCCTGCATGAGCTGATACCTACAGAAGAGGAGGAGGAGTCAAAAGAGGTACCCAGTGAAAACAATGACCTCTCTGAGCTACAGTAAGGTGATAGACCCAGCCCTTAGTGAATCCTTAGATATATTAAAAATACTGGTGATGATAAAAATGGGGGTAGGTTTCTGCATGAATTAATTCACAAAGTGTTTTTTTTAAATAAATATATTTTATTGATTTTCTTACAGAGAGGAGGAGAGAGTGATAGAGAGCTAAAAACGTCAATGTGAGAGAAACATCGACCAGCTGCCTTTTGCACACCCCTTACCGGGGATGTGCCCGCAACCCATGTACATGCCCTTGACCAGAATCGAACCTGGGACCTTTCAGTCCGCAGAATGATGCTCTACCGCTGAGCCAAACTGGTTTCGGCCACAAAGTGGTTTTTTTGGGGGGATGAGGAGGTGTTGGATACCAACAAAGTGGAGGGGATGGCCTGACCTCTGTCCCTGCTCCTTCTTCTGTCTCCTTAAGAGTCTTTTCTCTGCATCTATTTCCTTGCTGATTTTATTTGTTTTATGATAGGAGTAGAACACTTGGTTAAACCTTTTAAAATGTAGGAAAATAGAAAAACTAAAATACAAATCACCTGAAACTCTCCACTCACATAACCATTGTCAACCCTTTGATGAATGTCCTTTTGGATATTTACTTATAATTATATACCCAGATATATGTATACATAAAAGTGATCAAATATAAGTGCTGTTCTATTATATATTGTGCATCCTTTCACCAAGCTATATGTGGTGACTTTTTATGTCAATGAATATATATAAGCATCAGGTTTAATGTCTGTGTGGTATTACTTTTAGGAATATAGAAGAAAAATAGGAAAACTAAATATAGAAGCTCTAATTAGGAGCATCATACTCTGAAGTCGAATTTTTAGACATGAAGAAAAGGGAAGCTGAAAAAGACTGAATACCTTCCAAAGAGCCCCTTATCACAATTGATTTCTCTCCTAAGTCACTGAGTCAAGTCCCCATCCACTTGATAATAATGTCCCAATGCTTTCTTCTTTAATGCATCTGAGAAATCTGATGATGGGACAGGGGTAGGGGCAAAAATGGCAAGAGCCCCAACATCTTACTCTCCTCAGGACCACAGGGTCCAGAGTTCTGTGTGAAACCTCTGGCTCTGCAGTTCCAGGCTTCCTGTCAATCTTCAGGGACTCCATTCCTGTTCACTTTGGGAAGGGACAGTTCTTCCCTTCCTGGGTAGTTTTCATAGATTACTGCTACTGCTGCTTCTGGACAATGCCTGGAAGCAGCAACAAGATTGTCCTTTGGGTTTACAATACCATCTCTACCTCCTCCCTAATTACACATAAAC
The DNA here is from genome assembly GCF_014108245.1 of Pipistrellus kuhlii. Taxonomy (NCBI): domain Eukaryota; kingdom Metazoa; phylum Chordata; class Mammalia; order Chiroptera; family Vespertilionidae; genus Pipistrellus; species Pipistrellus kuhlii. The sequence goes on from NW_023425533.1 coordinate 277,683, forward strand.
TAGCTACTCTTAAGAGTGTGATACCCGGAGGACTTCCAAGCTTTACCCTAGTTGCATGCTAGAGGACACCAGCAGCCCAAAGATTCCAAGCTTACTTCACCCCAACCCAAGAGTAGGAATAGCCAGGGAGGGATGAAAAGCAATCTGGATGTCAGTGCATGTAAAAAAAAAAAAAAAAAAAAAAAAAAGGAAATTAGAAAACTCACGCAACATTTTAGAATTAAGGGCATTAAAAGGAGAGAGAAGGCATAGAAGGACCTTCCTGACCTGCTCCATTTCATGGCCTCAGATTGGAGGGTGATAAAAAAAAATGTGTGCTCTGGGCACATGGCTCAGATCGTTGGAGTGTCATCTTATACACTAAAAAGTTGTGGGCTTGATTTCGGGTCATGTACATACCTAGGCTCTGGTCCCAGGTTGGGGCTAGTATGGGGGACAACCAATCAATGTTTCTCCTCTCTCTCTTTCTCTCTCTCCTCCCATATTTCTCTCCCTTCCTCTTTCTCTAAAATCAATAGAAATGTATCCTCTGATGGAAAATTTTAAAAATGCCATGTGACCTCAGTCCTTAAGGGTCCCATGTTTCTTGCAGTTTTATCAGTTTCTTTCCTTGTGAGCGGCACAAGGTTGGTAGGGAGGTGATTTCCTTTAAGATAGGGAGTGGAGTGAAATAAATGCAAACCTGAGGGCGTTTTTCAGGAAGGAAATAGGAGCTCTGCTAAGCTGAAAGAACCACTGCAGTGAAAGATGGTGTGTGAAGAGGAAGCATAGATGCATGAGTAAGAGAGAGGAGGAGGCGGGTAGGAGCAGATGACCAGGCTGGGTACTCACATTTAGATTGACAGGAAGCCTTGTAGGAACCACAGACCCAGAGGTTTCACACAAAACTCTGGATCCTGTGGTCCTGAGGGGAGTGAGATGTTGGGGCTCTAGTTATGCTAGCAGTTGGTGGCCCACTTAATAGGGACAAAGACTTCAGAGGCCCAGAGGGTGGGGAGGGGAAAAGCCAGGTACTGCAAGAAGCCCACTGCAGCCTTCCCTGGACTGCTGCACCCAGAACCTGACTTGAAGGGCTCCTCCTTCTAGAATCACCCCTCTGCTCCTCCCTGGCGTCTTACTTCTGCTCCATCCAGGACCCCACAATCTCATTTTATAATGCCCCCACTCCAAGCCACACACTTACACTCTCTCTTGGTGGAGGGGGGTAGAGGCTCAGACTCCCCAGATGTGCCATCACCCCTTCCCCACCCCACATTCCATGTTTACTGTAAGCCCCACCTCCTCACCCCTTGACCAAGAGACTGAGGGTCCCTCTGCCTGGGACTCTTTAGCTGAGTACTGGCCAGGAGTAAAAGCTAAAGAGGCCTACTCCCTGCATCCCTCTGGGGCCCTGGCAGTGACCTCCATCTCTCCAAAGCCAAAGGGACACCTTCCTCACCCCAGGCAGGAGGTAGCTCCACTCAGGCTCCTAAAGCCACTGGGCCTCCTAATTTCCCAGCTGTCCTCCCAAGTGACTTCTTCCCCAACTTTTACCTGCACCTAAATAAAGATGAGTGATGGGCCCTGGCCAGTTATTCTCAGTGGTGTCAGCCAGGGGACTGAAGGGTTGAGGGTTTGATTTCTGGTCAAGGGCAAGTACCTGGGTTGTGGATTTCATCCCTGGACCTGGTCAGGTTGCCTGTGGGAGCCAACCAATCAGTGTGTCTCACACAGAGGTTTCACTCTCTTTTCCTCCCAACCCTTCCATTTGTCTGAAAATCAATAGAAAATATCCTCCAGTGAGAATTAAAAAATAACAAATCTTTAAAAAAAGGTAAGTGGTGAGGGAAATGCTGTTCTACTCTTCTACTTCAGAGTGCAATAATTTTCCACATCCTTCCCACACTGAATAACTTACACAGATAAACAATCCATGCTATCATAATTTATTTCTGGGCCCATGTAAAGTAAAAGGAAAAATAAATGCTACACTTTCCACCATCCTCCTTTTCATTGGAGCTGCTTTGGGGTTCAGTATAGATTGCTGCTTTGAAAACTTCTCTGATTCATCCCCCTTTGGCCCTTCTCCATCCTCTTTGTTGTGTAAACTTGAAATTGTGTAAAATTTTTTATAGATCCTCCCTTCCCCCAACTTGTGGATGGAGAATGACATAAACTCCACCTGCAGTCCGAACTGAGCACCTAACAAAGCACCTTATATGGACTATACATTGAACCACCAATCAGCACCTGCCAAATACCCTAAGCCCCTGATTCCTAATCATGTGCCTTACATGAAACCACCAGTCAGCTGAGTGCTGAGTGCCCTAAGCCTGGTCCCTTCCTTTTCCTCCCCTCAAAAGGCGTGTTCACCCCAGCATGTGTGCTCTTTCTCCTCTGGAAGGCAGCCCGGAAGGAGTATTCTCCACCAATAAAGCCTGTGTCCTGGCATCCCGGTCTCTAGCCCTCTATTTCATCTTTCAAATTAGCCTTCAAACCGTCTTTCTATGTCCTTCAAAAATTCATAACCATTTCACTCAAATGATGAAAACCAGAAACTTTATTTCACTTTATGTGAAACTGGCTTTTCCTTTATTCAAGAAATATGTATTCTCTTTATTTGGAAGACAAGGCACAATAGGGCATTCTGATCAGATTAAGAGTTAGCCAATGTACGGCTTTTAGAGAATTTTATGTTTGATAGCCTTCTTATAGGTATTTTCCTTCCTTTTTTCCTTCATTCTCATTAGTTGCTCAGGCATGAAATGAGCTTTTTTGTCAGGAGAAACTAACCTTTGAATAACCTTTTGCATTATCTCCTTCCTTCTATACATTTCCCTGCCTTGGTTTCCAAGACATCGGTCTCATAGTTTCCCCTCCCAGAGCTTTTTGTGCCTAGTTCTCAGTCTTTGCTGAACATTCTTTCTCTTCCTGATCCTTCCATAATATGGATAAAAATTAAAATCACCACAATACTACTGTGATTTACTGAAAACTTATTTATGTGCCAGGTGAGAGGGCAGGGCGGGGTGAGGGGGCAGGGCGGGGTGAGAGGGCAGGGTGGGGCGGGTCCAGCTCCAGGTAACTGGACCCTAGGCCTAACCCAACCAATCAGGTCAGCCAAGGTAGCGGCACCACCCTCCCTATAAAACCCATTGATATGTTAAGTTCTTCCTCTTTCTCGCCCATGCCCTCGTTGGTGTAGGTGAGACTGGGCTCCGACTAGTCCGAAATAAATACAGGCTTTCTGCAATTGCATCGGATTCGGCTCCCTGGTAGTCTTTGGGGTTTATGACACTTGGGCATTACATATGGGGGCTCGTCCGGGATCTCCAAGACTGAGGGACTCTGAATCCGGAGAGCCTGTCTGGCCGCGGTAAAAGTGTGTGAAGGGATCCCTGTGGGAAGTGCCCGAGAGGTCTAGCGGACGCGCTGTTGAAGACCACGGGCTGGAGAGATCAAAAGACGTTTTGATCCTCCTTTAGGAGGGACATAGAATTCCCTCTCAGGACGAGGTAGTCGGTGTGAGGCCGTCGGTTAGTTTTAGGCGCCGCTTCCACGGAGTTGGAAGGCTGTTCTTGGGGGCCCCCCGTCTGTTCCTGTGTTCTTTGTTTGTTTGTTTGTTTGTATGTTTGTATAGGGAAAGGTTTCAGTTTGCTCTTGTTTGTAAATTTGCTATAGAAACTTAACTGAATGTATTGAATTGTTATAATACTGAAAATGTTGATGTGGGGAGTTCTTCTCCTGGGGGCTATGTAATTTTATGTGTTATTTTATGGACTCACTGTATGGATGTTATGGGACAAACTCAGATTACTCCTTTAAGCACTGTGATTAATCATTTTCAGGAAGTAGAGGCAAGAGCTAATGATTTTAGTATGGAGGTCTGGAAGGACGAATGGCAGACTTGTTGTTCAAGTGAGTGGCCAGCTTTCAATGTCAGATGGCCACCAGAGGGAACATTCGATCTCCCTACCATTCGCCGGGTTCGGAGTGTCGTCTCTCATCCTAAGACAGGTTACCCCGATCAGCTCCCATACATTATAATGTGGCAGGACCTTGTGGAGAACCTACCCTTTTGGCTTAAACACTCTGTGGCTCCGCCCCCCTCGGAGCCAAAACCTATTTTTGCCTTACAGGGAACGGAGAGGACAGAGAAGAAAATCACCCTGCCATCAGCTCCCCCCTACTCTGTCTTGCAGGGGGGAACTGAAGAAGAATTAATTTTTCCTCCCCCGTATCAGTTCCCTAGGGTGCCGGAGGAGGAAACTGACCCTCCCCCATTGAGGGAAGCAGATGCCACGAGGAGAGCGGGAAGCCCGGCATACCAGACAAAGAGCCCAGAGGGAACAATCCGCCTTCATCACAGACTCCACTGTTAAGACTTTACCCCTTCGAGCCACTGGTCCCCCAGATGAGAGGGGCGATCAGCCCCATCACTACTGGCCTTTCGCCACTAGCGACCTTTATAATTGGAAAACTCAAAATCCTGAGTTTTCTAAGAAGCCAGCGGGACTTATTAATCTGTTGGATTCTATCATTTTTACCCATCAGCCAACCTGGGACGACTGCCAGCAGCTCTTGCAGGTCCTGTTCACCACCGAGGAGAGGGAGAGAATCCTTAATGAGGCCCGGAAGCTGGTTCCAGGCGTGGATGGAAATCCTACCACCAACCAAGCTCAGATAGAAACCTCTTTTCCTCTGACTAGGCCTGAATGGGATTCCAACACAGCAGAAGGTAAGGAGAGGCTCCGGGTCTACCGCCAGGCTCTAATGGGGGGTCTCCGGGCGGCTGCCAGAAAGCCGACTAATCTGGCTAAGGTAGGCAGCGTACAGCAGGAGAAGGATGAATCTCCAGCAGCCTTTTTAGAGCGGATCATGGAGGCATTCCGCACCTATACCCCCATGGATCCAGAGGCTCCTGAGAGTAAGGCAGCTGTTATTGTAGCCTTTGTAAACCAGTCTGCTGAAGATATTAGGAGAAAATTGCAAAGAATAGATAGACTGGGAGAGAAGAGTCTGCAGGACTTGTTGGTGGTGGCTGAAAAGGTGTACAATAACCGGGAGGCCCCTGAAGATAAACAGGCTCGCAGGCAGACCCGAGACCTGGCTAGGATCCTGTGGGCCGCCACTATGGATTCCCCTGAGAAACAGGACCTCCGCCTCCGACAGCTTGCAAATGATCGAAAGAAGGGTAAGGAGACCTCCGGGGAAGGAAAGTGGAAACTGCAGAAGGACCAATGTGCATACTGCAAGAAGATAGGGCATTGGGCTCAAGAATGTCCTAAGAGAGGCAGTGGGAAGGGGAGCAAGAGAGACCGAGTAAAGGTCTTGGGGCTTGATGAACTAAGTGATTAGGGGAGTCAGGGTTCGGACCCCCTCCCCGAGCCCAGGGTAACTCTTAGAGTGGAGGGGACCCCTGTGGACTTCCTTGTTGACACCAGAAAGCCAACAATCCTGTAGCCAGGGGCAATCAGAAGGCTGATCAGGTGGCCAAGGAAGTAGCCCTCACTGCAGTCCCTGCACTGGCCCTGCAATTGCCAGACCCAGGGAACCCAGTTCTGCCAGATCAGCCCGGATACTCCCAAGAAGAATTAGAGCGAATCAAAAGCCACCCCACAAACAAGGAAGTCAGGGGCTGGTGGTATGCTCCAGACGGGAAGCTCCTGCTACCAGACCAGCTTGGGATTCCGATGTTGAAACACATACACCAATCGACGCACCTAGGGTCCCGGAAACTAAAGGATTTGGTCCGGCATGCTAAGATCAAAATTCACCAGCTGGACGCCAGAATAGATCAAATTGTATCAGCCTGTAAAACTTGCCAGCTTACAAATGCAAGGGCCGGGTCAAGTGGAAAAGGAACCCGGCTCAGAGGAACAAAGCCCGGGGTGCACTGGGAGATTGACTTCACTGAGGTAAGGCCGGGAAAGTATGGCTATAAATACCTTCTAGTTTTTATAGATACCTTTTCAGGATGGGCAGAAGCATACCCAACTAAGCATGAAACAGCCCAGATGGTTGCTAAGAAGCTACTGGAGGACATTCTACCCAGGTACGGTTTCCCAGCTGTGATAGGATCGGACAATGGCCCGGCTTTCATCTCACAGGTAACACAGGCAGTAGCCAAGGCTATAGGGGCAAATTGGAAATTACATTGTGCGTATAGGCCCCAGAGCTCAGGACAGGTAGAAAGAATGAATAGAACATTAAAAGAGACCCTTTCTAAATTAACCATGGAGACTGGCGGGGACTGGGTGGCTCTCCTTCCCTATGCACTTTACCGGGTGAGGAACTCACCCTATACCCTAGGCTTCACTCCCTATGAAATTATGTTTGGTAGGCCCCCGCCTATCATTCCCAATCTTAAGGCAGAACTGCTAACTGAATTTGAAAACCAAGAAATATCTTTTTCTTTAAGAAGGCTCCAGAGGGCGCATGAGGACATTTGGCCATGCCTACAGGCCATCTACGAGACTGGCCTCATCCTGACGCCCCACCAGTACCGGCCGGGAGACTGGGTCTTTGTCAAAAGACACCGCTGGGAGACGCTTGAACCACGTTGGAAAAGACCATACATCGTAGTGCTGACGACGCCCACCGCCCTCAAAGTGGACGGAGTTGCGACCTGGGTCCACCACACCCATGTTCGGCCAGCTGACTCCTCTGCGATCCAGGAAGACTTCGCCAACGGATGGAGCATCGACCGAGACCGAGACAACCCCCTCAAGCTCAAGTTACGGCGTACTCAACTTGCCTGATGAAATTTTGTTTGCGGCCAGCTGCAGGAGTCCCCACCCCCCATACACTGGTTCGGGAGGGAGGGGGGGGAGGACTCACTTCTGCCCTGGACACTCCTGACCCCGCTGTGTCATCTTGTGTCTCCACTGGACACATCTCATGGCCTCCCCCAAAATATCAGATCAGGGCACCGGGAAGGAGGAACTTTATGCACCCTTCAGAAGTGCATACGGTCCCATGATTGGGCCTGTTAATTCTCAAGACAAGGGGGGAATGAGAGGGCAGGGCGGGGTGAGGGGGCAGGGCGGGGTAAGGGGGCAGGGCGGGGTGAGAGGGCAGGGTGGGGCGGGTCCAGCTCCCGGTAAATGGACCCTAGGCCTAACCCAACCAATCAGGTCAGCCAAGGTAGCGGCACCACCCTCCCTATAAAACCCATTGATATGTTAAGTTCTTCCTCTTTCTCGCCCATGCCCTCGTTGGTGTAGGTGAGACTGGGCTCTGACTAGTCCGAAATAAATACAGGCTTTCTGCAATTGCATCGGATTCGGCTCCCTGGTAGTCTTTGGGGTTTATGACACTTGGGCATTACACCAGGCACCTTTTAAATGCAGTATCTCTTTAATTCTCATAGCAATCCCAGAAGATAGTTATTACTTACTTTATAATTACTATTAATATTATTATTAGTTGCCACATATTCAGATGAGGAAACAGGCTGAAAAATTATAAAACTACCTAGGACCAGTTAGTGGTAGAGCCAGGAATGAGAACCTTGACTAACTGACTCCAAAGCATGCACTCCTTGCTTGGGTTAGGTCTCAGGTACACTGTGTTGTAGGTACTGAGAGGGCAGGGTGGGATGAGAGGGCAGGGTGGGGCCAGCTCCCAGTAACTGGACCCTAGCCCTAACCCAACCAATCAGGTCAGCCAAGGTAGTGCCCCCCCCCCATAAAAACCATTGATATGTTAAATCCTTCCTCTCTCCGGCCATGCCGTCGCTGCTGGTGTAAGTGGGACAAGCTCGGACTAGTCCGAAATAAATACAGGCTTTCTGCAATTGCATCGGATTCTACCAGTATCTGCACATGATGCATGAGGAGCCTGAGGTCTATGCACATAAAGTGGTTAGCCAAACATCATAAGAGCAAGTAGCTTGCATGTCTCACACAAGGATGGATTCTTTAAGGAACACTTGTTTGACAGAATGGAGGCTTTTTTCTACCTCCTATTTCTTTTCCTCTGCATTGCAACTCACCTACTGCCTGGCAACCATTTCCTCCCCCCCCCCACCTTCCTACCCCCCCATTCCTCCTTCAGTTACATTATCATATTCCATTTGAGCAGTAGGTTGTTTCCTGTCTTTGCTTTAGGTGCAAATGGTTGTGAATTTAACACCTGCAAGAGGAGATAGCACCAAAAGTCAGAGGGGCAGGGATGAATTATTCAGTTAATGGTGCTAGGGGAACTTCAGTATCTGATTGTAAAAAAGATGTTACCTTTGTCTAAGGTGACCAGATTTTAACATTGGTAAAGCGGGACACCATTGACGGGGGTGGGGAGGTTTTGATTAAAAATTTGGTCTATATGGAGCAACAAAAATTTTCATAGAACACAAAAATAGTTTTGTAATATATATTTTTAAATTTCAACATAAGTACAATTTACAAATACAATAAATAAATAAAAATATGTATAGTTGTAAGTCTCACTTTTAAGGCTGGCGCTAGACTCTTTGCCGCCACTATAAACTATAAATAATATGAGTTCTGTCTGCTAAATTCAAGAAAATTTATATTTATGAAATAAATAAATGAATAAATTACTTACCTAAATTATCTGAATAGCTGATTTGTAATGACATCACTTGTTTAACTAGCTTACTAGCACGAATACGATGTGTATCATCTGAGAGACAGTTACAAAATGTTTTCATCGTTGCCAATCCCAAAAAATGCCATTGCTCATTAAGTCCAAACAATGGTGGTCAAATTCTGACAACTGATCAACAATGCGAACTTTGATAAGCAGTTCTCAATAATCAGTTCTCAACAATTATTTGTTATTATTAAAGTTTAACATTATAAAATTAACAAAAATAATATAAAACTCATATCCTGTCTAAATAGCCACATGGCCACCAAAAACCGGATATTCCCTTCCCGGTCTCTAGCCATCCCCTAGCTTGTCGTGCATTCTTTTCAAAAATCGGAACTTTTTTAAAACGCCTCAGGGACATGGGACAAATTGTTAAAAATCGAGGCTGTACCGCCAAAAGCGGGACATCTCTCATGACACTAAATATGAATTCCAGATCAATTTGAGAAATAAGTGGAGATTTTATACAAGTATGTACTAATCCTTTAGTAATATATTTTACTGTTATGAAAGTAATAAAAAGAATCAAATGTTCAAAAGCAACCTTTTTCAAACTGCAGGAAAACAAATATTTATTAAATCTCTAGATTGGAGAAAGCTTTTTTCTGATTAAGAGTGATGTAAGATATTATAAAGAAAAGACCAATGCAAACCAGAATTAATTTTAGACTGTAATAAAGAAGAAAAAGCATTTATTTGAGCAAAAAAGGAGCTACAGCCCAGGAGACATACATTCAGGTAGTAACCTAAATTATGTTCCACAGAGACAAAGAGAAGACAATCTTTATCAATTACATCCATCTTATGTAAATTAGCTATTCAAATTGTGCAATTCTGATTAGACAGGGCCAGTCTCAGTCTGATGGTAAAAAGTTGAAGCCAAAGTTTCCTTCAGTGGTTGACTTAGACAGCATACTGTGAGAAGCCAAGAGTTCCGTCCCAGTATACAAAGTACATGAGGACCCCCTGTTAGCAAATGGCCACTAGGCTCTTAATATTTATACAATCTGGGCCTTCAGTTCACCATAGGGAATCCATCTCAACAAATAAATTTCTTCTCAGGGTACACATTAAATGAATCTTTCTTTTAAGAGTCTACACCATAAACCCAAAAGATAGCATTAACAGAAGTAAAAGACAAACAGCAAGCTGGGAAGTATTGGCAACAAATAATAAAAACAATAACAATAACAAACTTTTATTGTGTATACATAGCTAATATTAGGTCAAGCTGAAAGGAGCCAGGCCAAGAAACATTGTGAGATAACATTGGCAAATATGTTCTCCCTTGCAGTTGGCTTTCTTGTTTTGTTGATGGGTTCTTTAGCTGTGCAGAAGCTTTTTATTTGATGTAGTCCCATTTGTTTATTTGATCCTTACTTTCCATTGCATAGGAACTGTATAAATATATTGCTATGACATATGTCTGAGATTTTGCTGCCTGTGGATTCCTCTAAGATTGTTATGGTTTCCTGTCTTATGCTTAATTCCTTTATCCATTTTGAGTTTATTTTTGTGTATGGTGTAAGTTGGTGTTCTAGTCTCATTTTTTTTTTTTGCATATATCTGTTCAATTTCCCCAGCACCATTTATTGAAGAGACTGTCTTGACTCCACTGTATGCTCTTGCCTCCTTTGTCAAATATTAATTGAGCATAATGGCTTGGGTTGATGTCTGAGTTCTTTATTCTATTCCATTGGTCTATATATCTGTTCTTGTGCCAGTACCAAGCAGTTTTGAGAACAGTGGCTTTGTAATACAGCTTGAAATCTGGTATTGAGATTCCCTCTACTTTGTTCTTTCTCAGGATTGTTGCAGCTATTCCGGGTCTGTTCTTATTCCAGATGAATTTTTGGAGAGTTCTTTCTAGGTCTGTGAAATAATGTCGTTGGTATTTTAATGGAGAGTGCATTGGATCTCTAAATTGTTTTGGGTAGTATGAATATTTTAATGATGTTGATTCTACCAATCCATGAACACAGTATGTTCTTCCATTTGTTTATATCTTCCTCTATCTCTTTTTTTCAGTGTCCTATAGTTTTCTGAGTACAGGTCTTTTACCTCCTTAGTTAAGTTTATTCCTAGGTAACTTAATTTTTTGTGTGTAATGATAAATGGGGTTGTTCTTGAAATCTTTCTTTCTGTAAGTTCACTACTAGTGTATAAAAATGCCATAGATTTCTTGGTGTTAATTTTGTATCTTGCTACATTGCTGAATTCATTTATTAAGTCTAATAATTTTTTGATGGAGTCAAAAAAGAGAGCAGGGAGAGATAGGTTTTTATTAATTTTTTCTGGCTGCAAGCCAGTCTCGGTTCCTCCCATGCCTGGTGTCTTCTGGTTATCTGAGCTATGCCGTGCTCAAGGTTGCAAGCTTTCTGCAAGATATGTGCTAAGAGATAACGTGAGACCGAGACAAGGCCGAGGTGCAGGAAAAGGCCTGACGGTTACCTAATGTCCTCCTCCTGGTGGCTGCAACCTATTTTCAGAAACAGGACACCAGTCAAGTTCTTCTGGACATGGCATACAACCACTTGTGTGTGACCGAAAAGGAATATTTTGGTTTGCAGCATGGCGATGAATCAGTGGACTCTCCCAAGGTTTCCCCTGCACCCTTTATTTTTGAGTAAGATTTTTTATACCTGATCCCAACACACTGTAGCAAGAACAAACCAGGCATTTGTATTTCCTACAACTGAAGATGGATATTTGTGAAGGAAGGTTGACCTGCCCTCTTAACTCAGTGGTGGTTCTGGCATCCTACACAGTACAATCTCATTTTGGAGACTATAATTCTTCCATCCACCACCCGGGCTATCTTTCTGAGAGCCAGTTTATACCAGATCAGAACGATGACTTTGTCACGAGGGTAGAATCGCTCCACGAGCAGCACAGTGGGCCGAAGCAGTCAGAAGCGGAATCTTGCTTCATTAACATAGCACGGACCCTCAATTTCTATGGTGTGGAGCTGCACAGTGGCCGGGACCTGCACAATTTAGATCTAATGATCAGGATTGCCTCTGCGGGCATTGCTGTGTACCGGAAACATATTTGCACAAGTTTCTATCCTTGGGTGAACATTCTAAAAATCTCTTTCAAAAGCAAAAAGTTCTTTATACATCAGCGACAAAAGCAGCCTGAATCCAGGGATCACATTGTGGCCTTCAACATGCTAAATTACAGGTCTTGCAAAACCTTGTGGAAATCCTGTGTGGAGCACCATACGTTCTTTCAGGCAAAGAAGCTGCTGCCTCAGGAAAAGAATGTTCTGTCTCAATACTGGACGCTGGACTCCAGGAACCCCAAGTCTGTAAATAACCAGTATTGCAAAAAGGTGATTGGAGGGATGGTCTGGAACCCAGCCATGCGGAGATCCTTATCCGTGGAGCATTTAGAAACCAAGAGTCTGCCTTCTCGGTTCCCTCCTATTACTCCCAACTGGCGAAGCCCTCGGCTCGGGCATGAAATCCGAAAGGCAAAGCACTCTTCCGCGGACAACCTCGCCAACGAGATGACGTACATCACCGAAACTGAGGATGTGTTTTACACCTACAAGGGCTCCCTCTCCTCGAAAGACAGCGATTCGGGGGTTTCTCAGAACCAGAGCCCACACCAAGAGAGCATATCTGAGAGCAACCCAGCCCACACCAAGAGAGCATATCTGAGAGCAACCCAGCACAAAGCTGCCCGACCTGGAAGTCATCCAGCTCTGTGTCTCCGTCTTCAAATGCTCCGGGCTCCTGCTCCCCAGATGGCGTGGACCAGCAGTTCTTAGAGGACTTCCACAGGGTGACCAAAAAGAGCTCCACCGAGGACTCCAGCCAGTACTACTGCGACAAGAATGACAATGAGGACGGCTACTTAATCTTAATCCGTATCACGCCAGATGAGGATGGAAAATTTGGATTCAATCTAAAGGGAGGAGTGGATCAAAAGATGCCTCTTGTGGTGTCAAGGATAAACCCAGAGTCGCCTGCGGACACCTGCATTCCGAAGCTAAACAAAGGGGATCAAATCGTGCTAATCAATGGCCGGGACATCTCAAAGCACACGCACGACCAGGTGGTGATGTTCATCAAAGCCAGCAGGGAGTCCCACACGGAGGAGCTGGCCCTGGTCATCCGGAGGAATGCTGTCCACTCCTTTGCGGATATGAAATCTGAAGATGAACTGAGCCAGCTCTTCCCGGAGGCCATTTTCCCTGAGTGTCTGGAGGTTGCCGACACCTTGGAGGCATCCATGGAACAGCTGAAGAAGGGCCTCGAAAGTGGGACGGTGCTGATCCAGTTCGAGCAACTCTCCAGGCCATCACCTTTGCAAAGCTGCTTCAAATTTTGGACAAAAACCGATACAAAGACATGTTGCCTTATGACACCACCTGAGTGTTACTGCAAGGAAACGAAGACTACATTAACGCGAGCCACGTGAACATGGAAATTCCTGCTGCTAACCTCGTGAACAAGTACATTGCCGCTCAGGGATCCCTGCCACATACCTGTGCACAATTCTGGCAAGTTGTCTGGGATCAGAAGTTATCACTCATCGTCATGTTGACGACTCTCACAGAGCGAGGGCGGACCAAGTGTCACCAGTACTGGCCCGATCCTCCCGATGTTGCCGAGCACGGCAGCTCCCACATCCGCTGAATAAGCGGCCCCAGAGTTATTTAAAAAGGAGATTGGCTTACCTGCCACCACAATTGTTACCCGAGGCTCTGTCCTGGTGATATAAGTCTGTGAGGTCTTGTCAGGGCTTGTCCCAGGAGGTCTGGGAGCTCCAAACTGGATCCAGAGGGAGACCTTGCTGAGGTCTGACCTGGAGGGGCCAGACTACAGTCTTATTTCCAGTGGCCTTCCCTCCCACACCTCGGGCAGGGCCCAGGCTGGGGTCTCGGGTTTGGGCAGGACTTGATCCAGTGTCTTTCTTTGTTTCATTTGATGCATGGGCCCAGAGGAGGCTTAGCCCCTGACTTACTCTTGGTTGCAGGACTGGCACTTCATTTGGAGTCATGAGAGTGGTGGCTAGGAGCTGAAAGGCCTTTGGGATTTAGCCTTGGCCTGATCTTGTCTTTGTTTTCAGATTTGGGTCTCCTTGTCTCTATTATTAGAGACCTCAAAGGACATGTTTAAAAGGTATCCTTGGGGGTTCGTTTCTTTTGGGCTTATAGGGTCAAGATTGGTGTATTTTCTCATAGTCTGTGTAAGGCAAAAGAGGAAGACTGTTGGGTTTTCATGTCTTTCCTGGGTGACCTCTGCTAATCTATCTAAATAATAGAGGAATATGCAAATTAGCCAGGTCACCATAATGTCATGACCAAACAGCAGGGACCTAAGGCTGGATGGCACTTGGCCTAGGCAAGGAACCTTAGGCCATGACCCCTGCCCCACAGAGTTTGACAGGGGACCTCAGGCCATGCCCCCAGCCCTGGTGCCAGGCTGGGGGATCTGAGACTGCACCCCCCCAGCTGGCAGGGTTTGACAGGGACCTGAGAATGTGCCCCCACCTGGCGCCAGGCCCGGGGACCTGAGGCTGCACCCCCCACCCAGAGGGGCTTGATGGGGGTGGGGCAGGCCAGGTCTGGTCTTACCCAATGGGGATGGAACCAGCCGGATCTGGATCTCCTGTGTTTTCAAAGTGTGTGTGGGTGGTGGGCAGGGACTTGACTCTGGGTTCCACAGCATGCCCCAGACTCTGACAGGAGGGAGATTTTCATATACGTTTTACTAATTTTCTTTCATCTCTGACACTTGTATTATAGAGAAAGGCTAGTGTGAGAGGAGGAAGAGAACTGAAAACTGCTCCAGAACAGGTGTGAGATGGGATGATAGCGGTGGGATCCTCTGGGTAGGGTGGTGGGCTTTCAGGCTGTTGAGATGGAGGAGCCCTAGGCTCAGGGACTGGGGGATGGTCTGTGAGATCAAAAATGGTGAAGAAAGGGGAGGAATTGAGATGCCCTGGGGGCTGAGAGTGAAGAAGGAAAAATCTGTGAGGGAGAGCAGCTGTTAGAGAGAGAAGGATGTGTCCTTGAGTGTAAAAAAGCCTGGATATACAGATTCTCAGACCACTTGCCTTGTCCATGGCAGAATTGTCAAGGTCAGTTATAATTTGGAGATCAAAAGTGCTGTTTTACTGAGGTCAGAAGTCCTGTGTGAATTCTAGGATCTGAAGGCTTTTAAGTAGACAGCCCAGGTATGTGGTGCAGGGAATGGTCGACTGCAAATTCCCTGTGGCGGCTGGCAATGGCTTAAGGTCTGCTTTCCATGAAATTAGGGCCGAGAAAGGCATCCCTCTCTCCCCCTAACATTCACCAGAAATGGACAGAGCCCTTCCCTCGGGACAGGCATTCCTGTCAGAAGAGTGGGTGAGAGAACCTGGTTCCCCTGGAGGACTTGTCCAGACCAGCGCTGGATTTCCATGGGGCTGGCTGAATAGTATCTGCCCGGAGCTTGGCTCCAAACTCAAAATGACAGGGCAGTCTGGACGGAGGAAAACAGACCAAAGCCACTTACCTATGAATTTATGCCTGGTGTTGATGCAAGAGGAGGCAAAGCAAGGGGAAGTCCATTATCCAGTCACAGGCACAACCCAGACCGGTCTGGAAAAAGTCTAGGGGGGCCCAAATAAGTGTTGTGAGTTCAGCAGAAGTTCAGCCATTCAGGAGTATGGCTGGGGGTTTCCCAGGACACAAGTGGAGCTCAGGAGCCGGATGATAATGGTCTCTCTGAGTGCCAAGTGCCTGGTTGCTGGAATGCTGCAATGGATCTTACCAGACCCCTCACTAGACTTTTCCAGGTGTTTGGCACCAAATGAAAGGCTGGGAGTGGGGCAGGGTCGTGCACCTATGACATGAGGCCATAATGTATCAAAAGAGATTTTATTCTGACTAGCTGGGTGCAGGTGGGCTGAGACCGAGAAAGGCATGAGCAAAGAGAGTAGGGAGAGATAGGTTTTTATTAAATTTTTTCTGGCTGCAAGGCGCTCTGCTGATGTAAGAGTCTGGTCTGTCCTTGGTTCCTCCCACGCTTGGTATCTTCTGGTTATCTGAGCTATGTTGTGCTCAAGGCTGCAAGCTTTCTACAAGATATCTGCTAAGCACAATAAGTCTTTCTCTGCCCCATTTTGTTCTCTTTAACCCTTTCAGTTACATGATCAGGTCCCTTCAGGACAGTTTCCATTCCTTATATGGTCTGAGATGAAAATCAAAATGACAAGTTTTTCCTGGTCTTTTATTTTCCTATAGCGGGAAACACACAAATGGCCATTAAGGATTGCATTGCCCTACAGTCCCAACAGTTATCGTTTAAGATCTTACGAAGTGCCAGAAATATTCCAAGAGCTTTACATGATTTCATTTCCTTCTTACAATAATCCTGAGATAGATCCTAATATTATCTCCAAGATCTAAAACATTCTTATTTAAGGGGAAAACAAATAATGCATAAAATATAAATATACAGCACTAACAAGTTATAAAGCAGACTGCCATAAAGATTAAGAGATAGAGCATTGCCAGAACTCCTGAAATCCCTGTGGACTCCTGCTCAGTCACAACATCTTTCCTCTAAAGGAAAACACTGGTGACAGTTATGACTTTTACTTGCTTACCTTTCTTTAGAGCTTTACCACTCAAATATGAATCCCCAAACACTATTATTTTTAAAAGGCTTGGTTCTTTTTTAAAAAATATATATTTTATTGATTTTACACAGAGAGGAATTGAGAGGGATAGAGAGTTAGAAACGTCGATGAGAGAGAAACATCGACCAGCTGCCTCTTGCACACACCGCCCCCCCCCCCCACTGGGGATGTGCCCGCAACCAAGGTACGTGGCCTTGACCAAAATCGAACCCGGGACCTTTCAGTCCGCAGGCCGACGCTCTATCCCCTGAGCCAAACCGGTTTCAGCCCCAAACACTATTTTTGTTTTTTAATTTTATATAAATAGAAATACTGTGCATGCATCCTTCTGTATCTGGCTCATTTCCCTTATATTTCTGAGGTTCAACTTTGTGTGTAGCATTAGTTCATCATTTTCAGTGTTAAGTAACAGCATTTAATTCTATGAATTTACAAGAAATTATTTATTCATTCCTACTGCTGATGCACATTTGCGTCATTTCCGGTTTGGGGAAATTATGAAAAATGTTATTATAACATCTTTTTTTTCCCCCCCCAGCCTGTGTGGCTAAATGGTTGAGCATCGACCTATGAACCAGTAGGTTCACTTCCTGGGCAGAGCATATGCCCTGGTTGCAGGCTCAATCCCCAGTGTGGGGCATGCAGGAGGCAACCAATCAATGATTCTCTCTCATCACTGAAGTTTCTATCTCTCTATTCCTCTCCCTTTCTCTCTAAAATCAATAAAAATATATTTTAAAAAATTAAATAAACATTTTGTCTCCTGCTGTACATATGCACACATAGAATATGTATATAGGAGTAGAATTGCTGGTTCATAGAGCATGGATTTTTGAAACTTTACTAGATACTACCAAACTGTCTACCAAAGTTTCACTCAACTGCCACTTCTGCCATCAAGTGGTCCTGTTGTTCCACCTCCTCAGAAACATGTGGTATTGTCAATAAAGATTTAAAGCTTTCACTTAAGGTTTGTTAATATAAGAAACATTCAAATCTGTGAAGAATTTTTTGTGAGTTTATCTGTGTTAGGGTCGCTGAAGGAGGAATGCACTGGCTCTTACCAGACCCCTTATTAGACTTCCCTGGGTGTTCAGCACCAAATGAAAGTTTCAGAGGCCAAAGTGGTAAGGGATTATAAATTTATTAGGTCATCTGGATATCAGATGGGCTGAGCCCAAAAATGGCACCGGCACCCAGGGATGAGAAGTCAGAAATTTTAAAGGATTTTAGGCAGGCTTTTTCTGGATGAGAATTCTCTGCATGAGTCCAGATCCTAGGAAGGTCTGAGGGGAAGGATAATAGTCTTAGCAAGTGGAATGTGATCTAAGTGAAAGGGAATGTCCGTTGTGAAGTGATCTAAAGGTCAGTTCCCAAGGGAGGTGCTATTGATTTAATTATTTGATCAGACCTAACATTCCAGCCTTTTTGTTTTATGGAATAGGGACAAAGGTCTTATCTTCTATAGTTACATCCTGCTGAGGGGGACATTGAGATCATAGGGGGTGAACTTTGATTGCAGTAGGCTGGAATACTGTATAGATTCCTCATGGTTAGAGTGAAGGGTTGCAGCAGCATGATTTCCCTGAGAGACTGGCTGTGAAGGGAAGATAAAAAATAGCTCAGAATACATGGGCCAAAAATGAGGATGAGGAATCAGAATGGTCCTATGAAGGGAAGTAGCCAGGTATACCAATTTACATTTAGCCAGTAGTCCCATGAATTTGATTAACATTCTCTAATCTTTGCAGCCTTTTCTGTTAATTTTTGGGCAGCATCCCTGACTAGGCCAGACTGATAGACATAAAAACAATCTTCTTCTTTCAGAATAAAAAGAAGCATGGACCCCCTTTCTTCACCGTTAGGAAGTGTAACTAGTCCTTTCAATTATGAAGGGTGACAGCTGCTAGTGAGTCTGTCTGATCCTGAATTTGAACTAAACTTTTGGCAATGCCATTTAGGCTTTCTTGTAGGT
This sequence comes from Pipistrellus kuhlii, assembly GCF_014108245.1. Taxonomy (NCBI): domain Eukaryota; kingdom Metazoa; phylum Chordata; class Mammalia; order Chiroptera; family Vespertilionidae; genus Pipistrellus; species Pipistrellus kuhlii. The sequence continues at coordinate 295,891 of NW_023425533.1, forward strand.
CCTGAGACAAGATTTCAAAATATGATTGAGCAGTGGTTAAGCCCACTATGTACAAATTCTAATCCTTGCTGTGGAGAGAGATTATCTGGACTGCCTTTTGTGTTGTATATGATGGATTACAGGAACAGGTAAAGACTAATTATGGGAGGCTATATCTACATTGGGTGAAAGATAGAAGAGAGTACAGATTCCTGTCTAGTTGGTTGGGAGGCATATGTATGTGTTTTCCCCACAGAGGAAGAAAAATCCCTGATCACAGAGACAAGCTGAAAGGTGTAGAGAGAAGAGGTGGACTAACAGGTATGAGGTTCCTTTTCCCGGTTCTAGGAACCAAGCTGAGAGGGTAGTCACCATGGCACTACCAATAAGGGGTGATAGATGAGTGGCTGAAATTCCATTTCAATGAAAGTGGGTGGTGGGGAAATGCTAGAATGGGCTGTTATCCAAGGGTAAAGCAAATAGGAAGGAAAGGAGCAGTTGAAGCCTTGGGCCTGGATGGTTGGATAAGAAGTAAAACGGACTAGTTGTAGGAAATAACCAATGGCTTCTAGGGAGACCCAGTAGCCAACCAGTTGAGACCAATGACAGTTCAGTAGTTCTAGGTTAACTGTGGTGTTGCAAGCTGATGATGGGAGATGGCTTATTCTTATATTGCCCCATAACTGTGAAAAACATAAAGGGGCTTAGATGATTAGTGGGGTGTGTGGAGAGTGATAGACACTGTGATGGGAATGGAGGATGGAGCTCCCTTACTAACAATAAATATAAACTGAAAAGAAGGGAGGCTTGGTTTGCCTGTGCTGTGGGATAATTACCTAGAAGGGTGTTTGAAGCACTAGAGGTAGGAGTGTAGTTTAAGGTTCTTTAGTTTCAAGACTTAATTTAGTTAGATGAGACTTAAGGAATTTGCCTTCTCTACCTTTCCTGAAGATTGAAACTGGTAGGGGGTATAAGTTCCACATGATATTCAGAGTGGAGGAGACCTGTTGAGCTATTTGAAATGAAAGCAGGTCCATTATCTGATTGCAATGGGGTGGGTAGGCCGAATCTGGAAATGATATGCTGAATGAGGGATTGAGTGACCTGGGAGGATTTTCAGACCTAGTGGGGAATGCTTCTACACAGCCTGAGAAGGTATTTACTAAGGTTAAGAATTATTTTACTTTTTTAATGGGGGACAGATGAGTGAAGTCAATCTGCCAGTCTTGGCCAGGGATTTGGCCCCTTGACTAATGAGTGGGGAAAGAAGGAAGTCTAATCTAACTTGTCCTTGGGGAGATACTGTGTCAAAAGTCGAATAGGTTTTGGTGATATCTTGCAGTAGGGAGGTTAGGCTAGGATGAGGGGGTTTAGGAGTTGTAAATGTATCCTATATGTAGGGAATTGTGAATACCCCATAAGATATCACGGACCTGTCCCTGGGGAAGGATGTATTTTCCCTGAAATTTTAACCATGGATCTCCCTGAGAAGCCGCAAGAGCTAATGGGGACTGAAGTTCCCCTGAAGTGTATTTGGGTGTTATGTGAGGTGTGGCTAAAAGTTGGGGGGACAAAGGCTTCCTCTGAGCCACTGTCTTGGTCATTTGGTCTGCTTTGTTATTTCCCTATATTACAGGATCACCCAGACTTGGGGCCCTGTGCACTGTATGACTTTTAAGAAGGCTAGAAATAGGGAGAGAAGTTCTTAAATACTAAGCAGGAAGACCTGTTAAAGCTTTCAATGATAAGGTCAAGGAATGTAAATGAGGGGTGGAAATCAAGAAAAGTCTAGACTACAATCTAAAGATGAAAGCAACAGGGGAGAGCCTGGGCAGGTTATGGCTTACTAGGAGAGAGGGGTCCTTTCAGTCATCAGGGGTGATCAGGTTCTTTCTCACTGGACAAACTTTTCCACAACTTTCACACACCTTTCTACCCACCCACAAACAACCAGCTTTCCCCTGCTTCCCTAATCTATCATCAATGGATTTTGTGTAACACACTTAAGTCTCCTCTTTTGTTTGTAATCTATAAAACAAGGTGCAAAATTGCCATTCTCTTCAATCCATTGCTATTATGCTTCCTGACAATTCCAGCTTTAGCTAAAAATAAATAACCAGCATTTCTTAGATTGACATTTATGAACACATTTTAAACACAATCTTATCTTCAAAAAATATAAAGTAGTGGGATCTCTGGGTCAAATGGGAGTTATCTCAAGAAACTGGGAACACCAATTAGAAAGGATTTATGCACCCTTATGTTCATAACAGCAAAATCTACAATAATTAATATTTGGAAACAGCCTAAGTTCCCATCAGCAGAAGAGTGGATTAAAAAACTGTGGTACATCTACACAACGCAATACCATGCTGCTGTAAAATGGACGGAACTCCTACCATTTTCATTAGCATGGATGGACCTGGAGAGCATTATGCTAAGCAAAATAAGTCAGTCAGAGAGAGATAAATATCACATGATATCACTCCTTCATGGAATATAATGAACAACATAAACTGATGTACAAAAATAGATCCAGAGACAGAGAAGCAAGCATCAGACCATCAAACCTCAGAGGGAAGGTAGGGGAGGGTGGGAATAAGAAGGAGAGATCAACCAAAGAACTTGTATGCAATGCATATAAGCCTAACCAATGGACACAGACAGCAGGGGGTGAAGGCATGAGTGGAGAGTCGGGGGCAATGAGGGGTTAAGGATACATATATAACACCTTAATAAATAAAGAAAAAATGCAAAAAACAAAACAAACCAAAAAAACAAACCTAACTGAAGATTTCACTATGGTCAGGCTCAAAAAATATAGAGAGTATTTATTATAGAAGGTCTCAACAAAGTACAAGAGATCTTCTGTAATAAAAGTTAAGAGCAGGTCTTGGGAGAAACTAAGATGGTGGCATAGACACTCGAATGCAGCCTACTACAACAAATTTGAATTTAGAACTGGAAAACAGGGGAAATAGCGCCCTGAAGCTCTGGACAGCTGGCTGAGAGGAGGCTCTGCCATCTGGGAAGGAGAGAGAAGGCACGCAGAGCTTCAGGAGCTGTGAAGGTGCCGTGAACTGCGCATGCGAAAAGGCGGCCGCCAGACTTTGCTGCTGGCTTGCTTGCGGAGAGGGCGGACAGCTAATGCACGGCTGGCTTTCTGGTTCGGGAGGAAAACAGAAGCACCCTATTGCTCTGATAGACAGCCCCAGGCAGGGAGAGGCCAGACTGTCAGGCAGTGGGCAGGGATCTCTGGAGGTGTGTGAAGCCAGCGGCCATTACTGCAGGACTCAGAAACCAGACCCTTGTAGTGAGGGGCTGACCAAAGTTTGTCTGCACCACCCTGAGACTCCGCCCCATCGAAGCAGGGCATAGAAGCCCTTCCAGTGGCTAACTTTCTCATTTGCTGTGAATAGGACTCTCCTAGAGAGGAACAGACAGGAATCCAAAGCTTGTCTGCCCAATACCAAAGAGGTGCACGCGCCTGCAACCAATCTTGCGGGATTCAACAAAGCTTGTCTGGGCCACCTGAGACTCCACCCCATCCAAGCAGAATACAGAAACCTTCCTAGCTGAGACACTTCTGATCCTCATAGCCAATTGGCTTGGAGATCATCACTTCCCAGTGATACCAACAACAAGCAAGGCATAACAACAAGACTGCACACAGCCCACAAAGGGCTACACCAAGACTGTCCACCTCAGGTAACTGGGAGGCTGACCCACTGAAACCATATAGGATACCTTAGTACATACACAAAGCCATCCTCCCAACTCAGGGAAGCTGTGAAAATGCTGAGACAAGGAAATAAGATCACAAACAAAAGAAATGGAGGACAAGAAGTGACTGAATATAGAGTTCAAAACCACAGTTATAAGGTTTTGCAAGAATTTCCTAGAAATGGCTGATAAAATAAATGAGACCTATGAGGATATGAAAAGGGATCAATTAGAAATAAAGAATACATTGTCTGAAATAAAAAATATTACACAGAGTCCTAAAAACAGAATGGAAGATCGCAAGAATCAAGTCAAATATTTAGAACACAAAGAGCCAGAGGACACTCCTCCACAGAAGCAAGAAGATAAGAGAATCCAGAAAGTTGAAGATAGTGTAAGAAACCTCTGGGACAATTTCAAAGGAACCAACATCAGAATTATGGGAGTCCCAGAAGAAGAGAGAGAGCAAAATACCAAGAACATACTGGAAGAAATAGTGACAGAAAACTTCCCCCACCTGGGGAAAGAAATAGACTTAGAAGTCCAGGAAGTCTGCAGAACCCCAAACAAAAGTAATCCAAAGAGGAGCACACCAATACACACCATAAGTAGAATCCCAAGAGCAAAAGACAAAGAGAGAATATTAAAATCAGCAAGAGAAAAGCATGTAGTTACCTATAAAGGAGCACCCATACATTTTTCAGCTGATTTCTCAACAGAAACCACGCAGGCCAAATGGGAATGGCAAGAAATAATCTAGATGATGAATAGCAAGAACCTACAGCCAAAAATACTCTACCCAGCAAAGCTATCACTCAGAATCGAAGGCCAGATAAAGAGCTTCACAAATAAAAAAAGCTAAAGGAGTTCATCACCGCCAAACCAGAATTATATGAATTTCTAAAGGGGGTTCTTTAGGAAGAGGAAGAAGATAAAGATAAAAATTATGATCAACAAATACATAACTATCAAGAAGTGAAACTAAAAGCCAAGGGAATTAAAAAACCTGATGAACAATATTAACTGGCGAATATAATAGAATCAGAGGTATGGAAGGGGAGTGGTCTGAGGATTCTCGGGGGAAAAGGGGAGTGGGGGTGCGGGAAGAGCCTGAACAAAAACTGTGCACCTATGGATGAGGACAATGGGCGATGGGGAAAGGACAGAGGGTGGGGTGGGAACCCTATTGGGGGGGAGGAGGAACATTTGTAATAATCTGAACAATAAACATTTATTTTTTTAAAAAAGTTAAGAGCAGGTGAATTTAAAACTTGTCTAACATCTAAAGTAATGGTTTGTCAACAATTGTCAGGAACCAGAATAATAATGGATTGAAGAGAATGGCAGATTTGCACCTTGTTTTAATGGATTACAACCAAAAGAGGAGACTTAAGTGGGTTACACAAAATCCATTGATGATAGATTAGGGAGGCTGGAGAAAGCAAAGTGGGGAAACCTCTTGGATTGGATAAAAAGTGAAATTATAACATACTTCTTTTATTTATGTGGGTACAGGATATCTAACAGTCAACAACTAGCCAGTACTAATGAGGGGATTTGTGGTCTCTGCAGAGTGGTGTCTGTGTTTTGAGAGGTCTGGGAAAAGGAAAATTACTTTGACATTCCAACAATATTATTGTAGATGCAAAAGGACAATAGACTATGTTTTTGCCTGTGCTGTGGGATAATTACCTAAAAGGGTATTTGAAGGGCAATTCAAAAGTAAAAATGGACCTTTGTCAGGGTAAATACCAGCCTAGGACATGACTACTCACCATAAACTATTTTTTAATTAATGTTTTAATTTCAGACCATCCTTTGTATAAGTCAGTTTTCATATTAACTAATTCCCTAGACCATGTGATCCTGAAAAACATTTGTTATATTTCTTTCTTTCTTTTTTTAAATATATTTTATTGATTTTTTACAGAGAGGAAGGGAGAGAGACAGAGAGCTAGAAACGTCAATGAGAGAGAAACATCGACCAGCTGCCTCCTGCACACCCACTACTGGGGATGTGCCTGCAACCAACGTACATGCCCCTGACCGGAATCGAACCTGGGACCCTTCAGTCCGCAGACCGACGCTCTACCACTGAGCCAAACCGGTTTCGGCTGTTATATTTCTTTCTGTTTGTTTTGTTTTATTAATCCTCACCTGAAGATATTTTTCCATTGATTTTTAGAGAGAGTGGAAGGGAGGGGAGAGACACAGAAAGAGAAACATCGATGTGAAAAAGACACATTGATTGGCTGCCTCCTGCACGTGCCCTGACCAGAGCCTGGTATTGAGCCTGAAACTGAGGTATGTACCCTTGAACAGAACTGAACCTGGGACCCTTCAGTCTATGGGCCCACGCTGTAGCCACTGAGCCAAACTCACTAGGACTATATTTCTTAATTTATGTAAATGCTTAATTTCTTTAAGTCAAATAAACACAGCTCTTTTTATTTAAACACACACACACACACACACACACACACACACACACACACACTTTTAATAATTTCCTCTAGAGGTAGATAAACACACACACATACATACAGACAAAACCAGACACCTGAAGTTTTCATTTTAAAATTCCTTTAGTCATGAGACAGGTATGGGAAAAACAGCTGGAATAAGTCAAGTCTATTTAATAATCAAATCTAGCACCTAGCTCTAATTCAGGCAAAAGAAGTTTCAAGTGTTGTCACTGGTGAAGGGGTTCTTGCCCCACCTCACTTCAAGCTATACATCAAGAGAGAAAGCAAAACAGATCCCAAGAAGAGGTTTACTGAAAATAAGGTAGAGGGAATAGAGAAGGGGAGGAAGCTTGATGCATCAAGGAAGCACACACTAATGAAGAATATGGCTATCTGAACTGCTGCTGGTGTCTGGCTTACATAGGGCTGGGTTCTTCGTGCAAGTGCAGAGATTTCTTGGCTTTCCAGGTTCCTGCCATGGGCTGCTATCCACCGTGCAAGGAAAGAGTGTAGCCCAGAGGTCGGCAACGTGTGGCTCAGAGCCGCATGCGGCTCTTTTGAACCTTTGCTGCGGCTCCCAGCAGGGCCGACAGCAGGGGGCGGGCGGGGAGCTGTATCACTTACCTCTAATACTAATTTTTGTTGTTGGTTAAGCATGGGAGACAGGTCCTTTTGTAAGATGTACACTGTAGGAAATTTGTGGCTAATATATAAAATTTTTTAAAAATAAATAAATTAATTAAATTATTATTTACATTTTTAAATTTAATTTACTTAATTTAATTTACGGAATATTGGGAGGCCTGATGAATTATTTTTATGGCATGCATGGCTCACTAAATAATTTACTAAATATTGGGGGCCTGATGAATTGTTTTTTTTTTTTTTAAAAAGGTGACTTGTTGAGGCGGGCGCAGGGGCGGGGTGGGGAGGGAGCAGCCGCGCTCACTGGCGCTCTCTTTTGGTTTGCTCCGGCTCCGAACCCCCCACACGCTGAGCTGAGGCGCTTCTCCTCCTCCTCCTCCGAGCACCCCGGGTCCTGTCTCAGTCCCAGCCCCGCGTGGGGTTCCGGGATGCCCACCAGCATGTTCAGCATGGACAACATCCTGGCTTCGCGGCCACGCTGCAAGGATGCGGTGCTGCTAGTGGCTCCCAACCCCGCCGCCCCTCTCGTCTTCCCCTCGGCGCTGCACAGGGACTTGCTCTACAGCGCCTGTGGCAGCACCGCCTCCTCCCCGGACTACAGCCAAACAAGGGGTGAGGATATCTGTAAGGCTGTCCTGGACTATTTAAGTGCCAAAAAAATAAACACCAACCACCTGGTCTCAGTGGCTTCTGATGGGGCACCGAGCATGAGAGGAGCACAGAAGGGCTTTGTGGCTCTACTGCAGAAGGCTCTGGGTAGAACGCTGCTCTCATTGCATTGCATCCTGCACCAAGAGGCATTGTGTGCTCAAACATTTCCCCCGGAATGTACAAAAGTGATGGATGTGGTCATTCAGATTGTTAATAAGATAATGGCAGAGGGTTTAAACCACTGCCAGTTCCGTTTGCTATTGGATGAGGTGGAAAGCATATATTCTGACCTCCTGCTCCACAACAAGGTCCAGTGGCTGTCCAGAGGCGAGGTGCTAAAACGCTTTGTCACATGTTTGGAAGAAGTAAAAACTTTCCTGGCCAGCAGAGTTCACCTTTGGAACAACCAGAGTGGCTGGAAAAATTACATTTTATGGTAGACATGACAGCACATCTAAACACACTAAATACAACCCTTCAGGGGAAAGGAAGCACAGCCCTGCACATGCTGGAGGAGGTTTTGGCATTCGAGAGCAAGTTGACAGTGTTTGTCAAAGATTTACAGAGAGGTACACTGTCTCACTTTCCCTCTTTGAGAGAGTTTAAACAAAGTCATGATACGATAAATTTGGAATATTTGAAGTCTGCAATCACCATAATGCAAAGTTCGTTTGGGAAACGTTTCTGTGAGTTCAGAGAGGAAAAAAACACATTATCCTTCCCTGTCACTCCCCTGGCGATTGATCCATCCCTATTGAATATAACTGCATTTGCAGGTGTAAGTCTACCTGATCTTGAGATGGAACTGGCCGATATAGCCGACAAAGATATATGGGTGTCCAAGTTCAAATGCTTGGCCGCTACTCTTGAGGATGTTGCCCGTCAGAAGGCCATTCTGGCTCAGAATCATAAATGGAGTGATATTGAAAACCTTCCAAACAGGACAAACTTGTGTTTGAAACATGGAATGCCATCCCCAACACTTATATAAACATGAAAAAGTATGCATTTGGAGTCCTGTCGATCTTCGGCTCCACATATGTATGTGAGCAGGTCTTCTCCAACATGAACTATATTAAAAACAAACATTGATTACGCCTCACAGATGACAACTTGCAAGCCTGTGTGAAAATGAAGGTAACGTCTTACAGCCCTGATGTGCAGACACTGTGCACTGAGGTTCAGGAGCAAAAATCCCATTAACCAGGTAAATTAAATATTTTAATTAGCTATTAATTTGCAAAAATATATTTTACATTGTTAAGTGAAAAAATCCTTTTTTTCTTCAGATTGACAGCTAACTGCACGATCCGGTATATAGCATTAAGGTAAGAAACAATATATGCAGTGTTATATTTGTTTTAAATGTCGCAATGGTTTTGTGGCTCCCAGGTTTTTTTTTTTCCTTCAAAAACGGGTCCAAGTGGCTCTTTATGTCTTAAAGGTTGCCGACCCCTGGTGTAGCCCTTTGCTTTCCAGGTTCCTGTGATGGGCTGCTACCAAACAGCACAAATGCAAAGTTGAGCTCTTTGGGTAGTGTCTGAAGAGAAACTTTAAACTTATCTAGCAGAGGCTTAAAAAATGACCGAAGCCCTAGCTGGTTTGGCTCAGTGGATAGCGTCGGCCTGCAGACTGAAGGGTCACAGGTTCAATTCCAATCACATGCCTGGGTTGTGAGCTTGATCCCCAGTAGGGGGTGTGCAAGGGTCAGCCAATCAATGATTCCCTGTCATCAATGATGTTTCTGTCCCTCTCTACCTCTCCCTTCCTCTCTGAAATCAATAAAAATATATTTAAAAAAATAATTGAAGAACATTCCCATCCATTTAAGAGAGGGTCAATCTGTCTCAGTCCTCCCTGATAGACTTTTATCCACCTTAATATTAAAAGATAAGGGCCAAAAGTCTCTTCTAAAATTACTTCCTGCTGAGGAGTGCAGATAATCCTAAATCAGCAAGGAAAAGAAATCTCTTGATGCTAAGTCAAGGGGCCTATAAAGGCCAGCCTTTTACAGTTCAGTGGCCAGGGAGGGAGAGGGGTAGAGGACTGATTAAAAGCCTTGCCTGATTATAAGCTTTATGTGAAACTGCTGAAACCTGGAGGATATAAACTTGACCTACATAGCCATGAGGCTTGTTCATATATCTTTTGGATATTGATCTCAACCTTACCTGAATTATTGACATCATGTCTTATCAGTGACAGTGCCGACTCCATTCTGTTCAATTAGAAGATAGTTATCTAGAATTACATTAGCCAAAGAGTCAAGTGACTTTTGAATCTCCTGTAAGACTTCTCCATAAGTAGTGGCAAGATGTTCTAGGCCTTTAATGAGGTTTCTGAGAGTGGTCTAATGGTAGGCAAACACTCCTCATGAAGCGGAAAGCACTATGGCTGTCCCAATAACTGCCAGGAGTAGTAGTCTTAGTTCCCTCTTACTGCAGGATGGTTGAATTATGTTAACAAGTATTCCCAGTGAAGTAAGCTGGGCTAAGATGCATTCACCCATGGTTAGGTGATTTGAAATGCAATGGAAGGTGATTCCAAAGTCTGCTGTTGGGCTTTCCTGGGGGTGGGAGGGCACATTTTGTGAACCAGAAAAGAAGCACAAGGCCCAGAGCTACAACAGCCTTACTACCATTTACTTATCTTTGGTGAGGCTCTTGCTTTTTGAAGAGGAGTCTGAAATCCTGGACTGGCTCCCAGGAGTACAGGGGATCCTCTTCCTCAGCATCTTCCTGTGTTTCTTTAATAGCCTCCCACATTCTACTATGTTGCCAGAGAACATTCCTTCCAACCAGTAGCCTGTTCCGATGAGTTTCCCAAAGCCTAAATTATGTTGTCTAGCTATAGTCTGTAATTGGAAGGCTAAAAAAATAAAACAAGGCAAAGAATGGGAGAAAAATAAAACACTAGCTCAGAAGGCTGAAGCCATATACTTTCTTTAGAAAAAATCAGGATCCAGTCTAGTCCACATGGGAAAAAAACAACAACAACAAAAACCTTTGAAGACAACCAGACCAGAATCTAATATCTACAAGTATGTATTATAGTTTCTATTGAAACAACTTTTTCACTCCAAAATCATTTTACCAAAGATAGACAAGTTAAGACTAATTCATTGTATAAGTCTAGTTTTAATAAATTTGGCCTGTTATTTGCATAAGTATGACAACAGTAATTAATCATATAGGATCCTTTTAAATCTGCTTTGCAGGAATCTCCAGGTTGAACTCTAATTAGCCTCTCAGAACTAAGGAGCCAAGCTTCATCGTTGCCATCAGCATTTGCCTGCAATACCTATCAGTTTGGGTGAATTCCTCCACTTCTATAGGTTCCCTACATTGTCTTTAGGTTATTCCTTTGCTATCTCTCAGTAAAGCAACCTTCTTTCTTTACCTGGAAATATTGCTGTGAACCAAGTAACTAAGGTACCAGGCAGTTTCTCCAAGGGGCTTTTATTGGCTTCCAAAGTCTATCTTAATTCCTTAAAACTTTCTGGTGACATCTAGAGTCCATATGTATGCCTTCCTCAAACAAGACATTCCAACCTGGACAGTGTGGCTCAATGGTTTAGCGCTGACCTATGAACCAGGAGGCTATGGTTCAATTCCTGGTCAGGGCACATGACTGGGTTGTGGGCTCAATCCCTAGTGGGGGGAGGGGGGGCATGCAGGAGGCAGCCAATTGATGATTCTCTCTAATCAGTGGTGTTTCTGTCTCCCTCTCCCTTCCTTTCTCTGAAATAAAAAAATAAAACAAAACAAACAAACAAAAACACATGACATTCCAGTCAAAGTCTTGGTAATAAATCAGTTTCCAAAAGGACATATTCTTTTTAAACCTATGCCAACATATTTCCATGAAGTAATAATACTCATTCATTAAGAGTTTTTAAGGTCTGGAGGGGTCAATTAGAGAAAAAATAAACACCTCATTACTACTTACAAAGGTGTAAAAGAGGGAATTTCTTATATTTAGAAAACAAAATATTTTTAAAATCACCAATATTTCAAATAAGAAGTCATAAAATTAAAGCCCTTCTCATCAGCTCATTAAGTTCTGTATAGTCAACTTGTTCTGCCTGAATCTAGTTTTTCCATAAGTTCTCTCAACCTTGCTTGATAACTGAGGGTGATAGGTTGGTCATAATTCCGAGAAGTTTGCAAAGCTATTCATTAAGGTTCATATGATTTTCACAGTGAAGTGGGTGCTCAAATCACTAGAGATTTTGAAAGGCACATCCCAAGTGGGAAACACATTTTCTAACAATTCCTTGGCCATCGTGAGGACATCATCCTGTGGCAGGGGGAAAGCTTTAACTCATCCAGGAAAACATACAACAACAGGAATATACTTATAACCTATACTAAGTGGCAGTTGAATGAAGTAGAGCTTAAATGTACTATAGTGGATGAAAGCATTAAAAAAAACTGAAGAAATGCCAAGGAACCAAGCAGCTATCTTGGACTTTCCATAGCCCCATCTATTCATTAATTTACAGCCATCTTAATTTTTCTGATTCAGGTGTAGACTGTTTTCATGATACAAGGACACCAAGATAGCAAAAGTTTGGCAATGAGGGATCATACACAGGTACCACAATCTGATATTCACATTCAGTTGTTTTATTTGTAACATATATTTTTATTGATTTCAGAGAGGAAGGGAAATGAAGAGATAGAAACACTAATGGTGAGAAAAATCATTGATTGGCTGCCTTCTGCAAGCCTCCTACTGGGGATCAAGCCTGTACCCCAGGCATATGCCCTTGACTGGAATCGAACTCTGGACCCTTCAGTCCACAGGCTGACACTCTATCTAGATTCAGTTGTTTTAACAGTGTCCCCCAATTTTTTTCTTTTTAAATAAATCTTTATTGTTCATATTATTACAAATGTGTTCCTCTTCCCCGCCCCCCTCAACTGCACCCCTCCACCAGGTTCCCACCCCACCCTCTGTCCTTTCCCCATCGCCCATTGTCCTCATCCATAGGTGCAGTTTTTGTTCAGGCTCTTCCTGCACCCCCACTCCTTTTTTCCCCGAGAATTGTCAGTCCACTCCCCTTCCATACCTCTGATTCTATTATATTCACCAGTTAATATTGTTCATCAGGTTTTTTAATTCCCTTGGTTTTTAGTTTCACTTGTTGATAGTTACGTATTTGTTGTTCATAATTTTTATCTTTATCTTCTTCCTCTTCCTAAAGAACCCCCTTTAGAAATTCATATAATTCTGGTTTGGTGGTGATGAACTCCTTTAGCTTTTTTTTTTTTTTTTTTTTTTTTTTTTTTTTTTTTTTTTTTTTGTGAAGCTCTTTATCTGGCCTTCGATTCTGAGTGATAGCTTTGCTGGGTAGAGTATTTTTGGCTGTAGGTTCTTGCTATTCATCATCTTGAATATTTCTTGCCATTCCCGTCTGGCCTGCATGGTTTCTGTTGAGAAATCAGCTGAAAAATGTATGGGTGCTCCTTTATAGGTAACTACCTGCTTTTCTCTTGCTGCTTTTAATATTCTCTCTTTGTCTTTTGCTCTTGGGATTCTAATTATGATGTGTATTCGTGTGCTCCTCTTTGGATTACTTTTGTTTGGGGTTCTGCAGACTTCCTGGACTTCTAAGTCTATTTCTTTCCCCAGGTGGGGGAAGTTTTCTGTCACTATTTCTTCCAGTATGTTCTTGGTATTTTGCTCTCTCTCTTCTTCTGGGACTCCCATAATTCTGATGTTGGTTCCTTTGAAATTGTCCCAGAGGTTTCTTACACTATCTTCAACTTTCTGGATTCTCTTATCTTCTTGCTTCTGTGGAGGAGTGTCCTCTGGCTCTTTGTGTTCTAAATATTTGACTTGATTCTTGCAATCTTCCATTCTGTTTTTAGGACTCTGTATAATATTTTCTATTTCAGACAATGTTTTCTTTATTTCTAGTTTATCCCTTTTTATTTCTAGTTGATCCCTTATTATTTCTAGTTGATCCCTTTTCATATCCTCATAGGTCTCATTTATTTTATGGGCTGTTTTTAGGATATTATTGAAAAGCCTTATAACAGTGGTTTTGAACTCAATGTCCATTCTTTTCTTTTCCACTATCTCCTTCCTTTGTGTCCTGCCTTTTGTCTGCATTTTAGTTGTTTTCCTGATTTGATGGAATAGTTTTGTGTATTAGGTGTTCTGGTAGAGCCCAGTAGCACAGCCTTCCCAGTTACCTGCGGCGGACAGTCTTGGTGTAGCCTTTTGTGGGCTATGTGTGAAGTTTTGTTGTTAAGCCTTGCTTATCATTGGGAAACATCGATCTCCAAGCCAATTGGCTGTGAGGATCAGCAGTGTCTCAGCTAGGAAGGCTTCTGTGCTCAGCTTGGATGGGGCGGAGTCTCAGGGTGGTGCAGACAAACTTTGTTTTCCTTCCCAAGTGGCTCCTCCCCAAGTCCTGCAGTAATGACTTCTGGCTTCACACACCTCCGAGAGATCTCTGCCCGCTGCCTGACAGTCTGGCCTCTCCCTGACTGGGGCCGTCTATCAGAGCAATAGAGTGATTCTGTTTTCCTCTCAAATAAGAAAGCCAGCCGCGCGTTAGCTGTCCGCCCTCACCGCGCACCAGGAGTGAGCCAGTAGTGAACTCAGCCTGGCCTGGCCTCTTCTTGCACCGGGAGTGCCGGGAGTCGGCCAGCAGCAATCTCGGCCCAGCCCGCCCTCTTCACGCACCGGGAGTAAGCCAATAGAGAACTCAGCCTGGCCTGGCCTCTTTTCCCACTAGGAGTACGCCAACATCAATCTTGGCCCTTCCTCTCCAAACGTCGGGATTAAGCCAGCGCGTTTTTGTGTGCACAGTTCTCCATACCTTCACAGTTTCTGAGAGTCGGCGCGCCTTCTCTCTCCTTCCCAGATGGCAGAGCCTCCTCTCAGCTAGCCGTCCGGTGCTTCAGGGCAATGCCTCCCCTGTTTTCCAGTTCTAAATTCAAATTTGTTGTGGTAGGCTTCATTCAGGTGGCTACCCTATGCCACCATCTTGGTTTCTCCTTGTGTCCCTCAATTTTTTTTTTACTTTTTATTTTTTAAAATATATTTTATTGATTTTTTACAGAGAGAAAAAGAGTGGGATAGAGTTAGAAACATCGATGAGAGAGAGTGATCGATCAGCTGCCTCCTGCACACCTCCTACTGGGGATGTGCCCATAACCAAGGTACATGCCCTTGACTGGAATAGAAACTGGGACCCTTCAGTCCACAGGCTGACGCTCTATCCATTGAGCCAAACCAGTTTCTGCGTGTCCCTCAATTTTTATGATAGATATCTTAATGCCAGGACATCTCAGATTTCCACCATTTTGCATATATTTCTAGAACGTGTATAACATATACACTGAGTTGCCAGATTATTATGATCTCTTAATGCATAATAATCTGGCCACTCAGTGTATATCCTATATAATAAAAGGCTAATATGTAAATTGTCCCCTTAATCAGGAGTGGAGTTCAACCAGCAGGCAGGCTGGCCAACTGCCCATGGCCCCCACCCCCCTCCGCCAGGCTGACCAGATCCCACCCATGCACACAAATTCATGCACTGGGCCTCTAATATATATATATGGAGTGGCCAGATTATTATGCATTCATAGATCATAATAATCTGGCCACTCAGTGTGTAAATACAGCATAAAGAAGGCTCATTGCCATTTTTTTTTTTTTTTTACAATGCTTCCTATGTAATTTCAACACCCCCAAATAAGCCTAATTAGTTTAATATTTCTGTTTTGTAAGGAAAGAAAACCAATATTTTCAGGTGTTCCAGGTGTCCTTCCAGAGCCCAAAAGTTATTCCTGGGTCAAGTCTCTATAATTTAAATTTGTCAAAATATATCAAGAAGTTTGGACATTTGGATCATATATCATTATGAAACAAAATTAAATTAGTCATTTACCTAAGGTGACAATAAAAAGCTATCAAATAAAAATAGAGGTTGTCTAGTTGGTATGGCTCAGTGGTTGAGCTTTAATCTATGAGCCAGAAGGCCATGTTTCAATTCCAGGTCAGGGCACGTGCCTGGGTTGCAGGCTAGATCCCCAGTTTGGGGCATGCAGGAGGCAACCGATTCATGATTCTCTCGCGTCATTGATGTTTCTGTCTCTCCCTCTCCATCCTCTTTGAAATCAATAAAAGTATTTTTAAAATACATGTTGAAAAAAACTTTAGTTCTTAGGATTCAGGTGATTATTTTCTTAAGTAATCAAGGGCCTGATCAAGGCAATAGAAAACTATTGTATTTTGATTAAACATAGAATCTCTACTTTCTAGGTAGAAAATCTTCTAGAATATAATATTTGGAGCAAAATAAAATTTTTAAAAATGCCTCTTTTCCCTCTTTTAACAGAGTGAAAAAGATCTAAACTCTTACTCTGCACTGATAGTTAAATTAGTTTACTTAATTAAAAATCAGTCTTATTCAGCTTAACCATATATAAAATCTCAAGATCTTTCTCCACAGACTTCTATAATCCTGTCTCTTCTACAATTTAGTTTGTTTCTTCTTAACTCATTCAGAAATAACCAACCTTATTTTTGGACAAACCTAGTTCTTTTAATTCCTTTAAAAATGTATTTCCATACCTTATATCTTCTGTTACTAAAAACATAGTTTATTCCATATTAATTAGAAATTGTTTTTCAATCTTTATTGTTGAGATTATTACAGATGCCCTTCTTTCCCCCCACCCATTGCTCCCCTCCACCCAGTTCCCACCCCACCCTAAACCCTCCCACCCTATTGTCTGTGTCCATAGGTAATGAATACATGCATATATGATCTTTGCCTATTCTCTTCCCGCACCTCCCACAACCCTTCCCTCTGAGAATCGTCAGTCTGTTCCGTTTCAATGCCCCTGATTCTCTTCCGTTCACCAGTTTATTCTGTTCATCAGATTTTTTATTCATTTGATTTTTAGATTCACTTGTTGATATGTATTTCTTGTCACTTTGTTGTTCGTAAGTTTTTATCTTTACCTTTTTCTTCTTCCTCTTCTTAAAGAATACCGTTCAGCATTTCATATAATACTGGTTTAGTGGTGATGAACTCCTTTCACTTTTTCTTGTCTGTGAAGCTCTTTATCTGACCTTCAATTCTAAATGGTAGCTTTGCTGAGTAATCTTTGTTATAGGTTCTTACTATTCATCACTTTGAATATTCTTGCCACTCCCTTCTGGCCTGCATAATTTCTGTTGAGAAATCAGCTGGCAGTCATATGGGTACACGCTTGTAGGTAACTAACTTTTTCTCTTGCTGCTTTTAAGATTCTCTGTCTTTTGCCCTTGGCATTTTAATTATGATGTGTCTTGGTGAGGTCCTCTTTGGACTCCTTTTGTTTGGGGTTCTCTGTGCTTTCTGGATTTGTAAGTCTATTTCTTTCACCAAGTAGGGGAAGTTTTCTGTCATTATTTATTCAAATAGGTTTTCAATATATTGCTCTCTCTCTTCTTCTGGCACCCCCCATAATTTGAATGTTGGTATGCTTGAAGTTGTCCCAGAGGTTCCTTAAACTATCCTCATATTTTTGGATTGTTTTTTATTTTTTTATTTTCTGGTTGGGTGTTTTTTACTTCCTCATATTTCAAGTCATTGACTTGATTATTGAGATCCTCTAGTCTACTATTGAATCCCTGTATATTATTCTTTATTTCAGTCACTAAATTTCTGACTGGTCCTTTTCCTTTTTTTTTTTTTTTTTTTTTTTTTGCATTCTCACTAAGATCATTGAAGGTCTCACTAAGTTCCTCGAAGGTTTCTAGAAGATTCTTGAGTAACCTTATAACTGTGATTTTGAAATCTATCTCCAAATGTTTGCTTTCCTCCATTTTTTTTTTCATTTGTGACATGTTTGTCTCCGCATTTTGGCTGCTTTCTCTGTGTTGATAGAGTGGCCTTGTATAGTAGGTGTCCTATAGGGCCCAGTGGCTCAGCCTCCCCAATCACCTGAGGTAAGCACTCTTGGTGCACCCCTTTGGGGGCTGTGTGCAGTCTTGTTGTAGTTAAACTTTGATTGCTGTTGGTATCACTGGGAGGAATTGACCTCCAGGCCAACTGGTTATGAGGACCAGTGTGTACAATGGAAGAACTGCTGTGTTGGAGGCAACCTTATGGGGCAGGATTTGCTTCAGTGGAGCTTTGGTGCTCACTGAGTCTGCCCCTTGAGTGTGTTGCTTATGGATGTGAAGAGTTGTAATCTGATATGGTCTCACACTGACCATTGGGTACACTGGTTCTTGGGTCTCCAGAGAGATGCAAAGTCAGCCATTACCTGGGGCCATTCAAATGCAAAAGCCACTGCACACAGCTTGGGTGGAGTTGTAAATTGGGTGGAGCGGGGTCTCAAGGAATCACCAGGGTGGAGCAAACAGAAATGGCTGCAAATCAGCCTTGCACCAGGGAAGTCCCAGCACACCGTCTCTGAGTTCCTGCCCTGGTGCCAGACAGTCCAGTTTCTCCCCATATGTGTCTGTGTCCCCAGAGCCTTGCCCAGCACTGGTGGTCAGAGCAAGTGGAACTTGTAAGTTCAGTTCGAGGTGCTGTCCTTTTAACAGGGGCAGCTGGGCCTCTAGCAGCCTGTGTGTCACTCATACCCAATCCTCACTGGTTTTTTTTTTTTTTTCAACTTCAAATAAATTTTATTGTTCATATTATTACAAATGTTCCTTCCCCACCCCCTTCTCACCCCACCCTCTGCCCTTTCCCCACCCCCCATTGTCCTCATCCATAGGTACACAGTTTATGTTCAGTCTCTTCCCACATCCCCCTCTCCCCTTTTCCCCAAGAATAAACAGTTCACTCCCCTTCCATACCTCTGATTCTATTATATTCAACAGTTAATATTGTTCCTCAGATTTTTTTTTTTTTAGTTTCCTTGGTTTTTAGATTCACTTGTTGATAGTTACGTATTTGTTGTTCATAATTTTTATCTTTATTTACTTTCTCTTCTGAAAGAACCCCCTTCAGCAATTCATATAATTCTGGTTTGGTGGTGATGAACTCCTTTAGCTTTTTTTTATTAGTGAAGCTCTTTATCTGACCTTCGAATCTGAGTGATAGCTTTGCTGGATAGATTATCTTTGGCTGTAGGTTCTTGCTATTCATCACCTTGAATATTTCTTGCCTTTCCCATCTGGCCTGCATGGTTTCTGTTGAGAAATCAGCTGACAATCGTATAGGTGCTCCTTTATAGGTAACTACCTTCTTTGCTCTTGCTTCTTTTAATATTCTCTCTTTGTCTTTTGCTCTTGGAATCTTAATTATGATTTGTCTTGGTGTGGTCCTCTTTGGATTCCTTTTGTTTGGAGTTCTGTGTGCATCCTGGACTTGTAAGTCTAATTCTTTCACCAGGTGGGGAAAGTTTTCTGTCACTATTTCTTTCAGTATGTTTTTGATATCTTGCTCTCTCTCATCTTCTGGGACCCCCATAATTCTGATGTTGGTTCGCTTGAAGTTGTCCCAGAGGTTTCTTACATTATCTTCAACTTTCTGGATTCTCTGGCCTTCTTGCGTCTGCGGAGGAGTGTCTTCTGGCTCTTTATGTTCCAAATCTTTGACTTGATTCTTGTGATCTTCCATTCTGTTTTTAGGACTCCATAAAATATTTTTTATTTCAGACAATGTATTCTTTATTTCTTGTTGATCCCTTATTATTTCTAGTTGATCCCTTTTCATATCCTCATAGGTCTTGTTTATTTTATCGGCCTTTTCTAGGAGATTCTTGAACAACCTTATAAGTGTGGTTTTGAACTCTATATCCAGTCGCTTTTTGTCCTCCATTTCTTTCGTTTGTGATCTATTTGGTTTAGGCATTTTCGCAGGCAGCTTTCCTGATGGGGCGGGGTTTCAGGGTGGAGCCTACAGCCTTGGCTTCTGTCAGCCCCGCCCTATGCGATTCCTGAGACTCAGGGTCCTTCAGTACTTGTTGTGAGCGCCTCTGAGAGAAAGGTGCCCTCGATTTTCGCCTGCTGCCAAACTGTCTATGCTCTCCCCCAATGAGTCCGGTATTGGGGTTCAGTTCAGTTGGTAGTGGGATTGGAGGTGGCGTTCAGAGCAGTCTGGAGCCCCTGTCTCCTTCCCGTCAGGGCAATCCCGCGGCACAGCCGGCCGGCCCTTCTCTGCGCAGTGTGCGTGCCTCCAGGACCTCCTTTTGCTGCTTCCCCGGAGTCCCGCCTTACAGCCCGGCTCCCTGTGGATGAGCCTGGGTCCCCGGGGTCTGGCCTAGAATTGGGGTTCAGAGCAGTTGGAGCTGAGCCCAGCACAGTCGGAGCTTTTCTCTCCTTCCTGCTTGGGACCGCCAGCCAGGCACTCGGCCTCCCTCCTTTCCGGCTCTGTCCTCTCCGCGGGCGCCGCATGTCTCCGTACCTTGGGCTTTTACAGCTCCTCCGTGCTTCCTTCTGATTTTCTCCTTGCTTCTTGTTGTAGAATTTCCAGTCAGTCGACTTTCCTGTAGTTCTGGGTAATGTCCATTTTATATTTTAGTTGTATTTTGTTGAAATTGTTGTGTGCGGCTGCGGCTAGTTGCCTACCCGAGCAGCCATCTTGGATTCTCTGTCCCCTCACTGGTTTTTACAGCCTGTAGTTCTTATTGCCTGTAGGGACTTTCCCCCCCAGCTTTGGGACTCTGGGCTTGGGGTCTGGTGTGGGGCTGGGACACCTTGCTCCTCCAGCCAGCCTCCGCAGAAGTGATCTCCCTCCTGATTAAAAAAAGTGACACACCTGGGTGCTAGACCAGCCTGTTCTGTGACTTTGCACATTCTATCAGTCTCAGTGTGCTTTCTTCTTTGCCTCTCTAGTTGTAGTACTTCCACTCAGCCTGCTTTCCCATGGTTCTGGATGATAGTTGTTGTGTATTTTACTTGTAAATTCAATGTAGTTGTGGGAGGCAGCAAGTACAGGCATTTACCTATGCCGCCATCTTGGTTCTCTCTTAATTAGAAATCTTAACTCGTAGGATCCTTAATTTATAGTGACAAATAAAAGGTAAGCAGTCAGTATTCTTTAGCTTGATACTTTCACAAAGACATTAAATAATTTGTAAAAATATATTTCCACATAACACAATTTTTCATGTGGTGGTACAAGACATATTTACTAATGGACTCAAATATCTCTAGTTTATCTATAATACACAGAAAGTAGGTAAACCTATGTTCAGTAATTAATATTTCATTATTTTATCTTATTTGGAAATAGTCTAGATACTCAATGAATATCCATTATTTCATTTAGCTAACAAATCTTTGTTTTTTAAATTTATTTTATAAAATATATTTTTATTTATTTTAGAGAGGGAGGGAGAGGGAGAAATAGAAACATTAATGATGAGAGAATCATTAATTGGCTGGCTACCTCCCACATGACCCTCCACTGAGGATTGAGGCCACAATTCCTGCATGTGCCCTTGACTGGAATAGAGCCCGGGACCATTCAGTCCAGAGACCAACACTCTATCCACTGAGCCATACTGTTATGGCTAGCTAGAAAATCGTTAAAGTTTCAAGTTACCAAAAAACTTATAAAACCACTTAAGTACAATTATTTCTGGAATTACCCTAAAAGAAACTTTTCATCCCATTTACATTTACTTAATGTACTTGCTCTTAACAATTAAATTTAGATTACTTATGAAAATTTTATCATACCAAGTTATTTTTCTTGCCAAAAAATTTTGTAACAAAGATAAAATGAAATTATTTAACTATTAAACCCAAGTAGAATAAAAATATTATTTAATTCTGATTATTTTAAAGATATGTCTATTTAATTAAACCAAACTCAACCAGCTCAAATCATGTGATTCTGAAAAGCATTTGGGTTAGCCCAGTGGTCGGCAAACTCATTAGTCAACAGAGCCAAATATCAACAGTATAAGGATTGAAATTTTTTTTGAGAGCCAAATTTTTTAAACTTAAACTTCTTCTAATGCCACTTCTTCAAAACAGACTCAACAGGCCGTGGTATTTTGTGGAAGAGCCACACTCAAGGGGCCAAAGAGCAGCATGCGGCTCGTGAGCCACAGTTTGCCGACCACAGAGTTAGCTTATTTACTAATTTAAGATTTTGTTCAGATGACTAAAGCTTTGTATGCTGCAAGAAGTTTTAAATGCCATGTAAAATTTATAGTCAATCATAAAATGTGTTCTATTTGTTATTGGTGCAGGGGAGCTTCTGGGGTGCCACAAGGATAAGAATTTTCTGAGGCTCCCATGCGAGGATAGGACTTTGTGGAAAGCTTTATTGATTATATAAAATTAAGGGGGTTACCTTCAAGGTCCCAACCCTGTCTATCTTGCCATGGAAAAAGTCCAATCTTGCCGAAACCGGTTTGGCTCAGTGGTAGAGCATCAGTCTGTGAACTGAAAGGTCCCAGGTTCGATTCCAGTCAAGGGCATGTACATTGGTTGCGGGCACATCCCCAGTAGGGGGTGTGCAAGAGGCAACTGGTCGACGTTTCTCTCTCATCGACGTTTCTAGCTCTCTATCCCTCTCTCCTCCTCTCCATAAAAAAATCAATAAAATATGTTAAAAAAGAAAAAAAGAAAAAGTCCAATCTTGTTTTCAGCAGGCCCAGAATTAAGGCCACTGCCCACAGTTTACACTCCATATTAAAGTATAGTACAGTACAGCGTGTGGCTACCTTAGTTTCTGTTCCCAACTATAGTCCATTGCATGTGGGCTATGGAGATAGAACAGGTGAACACATGGGCGAGTGCGGGTCACAGAGTAAGAGAGAACCAGAGTGAACAAGTGAGAAAGAGGGAGAACAGCAAAGAGGAAACTCTTTGGGGATTTTCTTTCCAAGATTTTGGATGCTTCGGATGGGGTGCATCCCTTACCCAACCCATTGTTCTCCAGGCTAGACTGACAGGCAAGCATTTTCCCTACGACACCCTGACTTTACTGAACATGTCCTTATCTCCCTCTGTTCCCCAGACAAACCAGTACTAGAGGGGGGTTGGGAGGGGTATTAATCCCCTTGAAGGGAACAATGCTGTGATTCCCTGAGGTGTGAAGTTGTGGCTTCCCTGTGAAAGAAACAGGCTTATTGTTCCCTGGTAACCATGCTTACAATGTCTGACTTCCCATTTGCTTGTTTCCTCTTATTAATATTAATAAGTTAGCTAATTATGACAATAACACATTGTTTCCATAAGACCTGACAAGCACACAAACAGAAAATGGAAAGTGGGTGTGCACAATAAAGTTGAAAAGCTCAGAAGGCAAGAAGAGTGGCTTCAAATAGACTGAATTTAAGGAGGCAGATTTTCCTAGAAGAGGATGGCACTGGGACAGAGCCTGAGCACAATAGGACTGCTGACAGGAAGGAAGAAGATGGGGAAGTGGAAAAAGCCTCAGATGCCATTTTACCTGTGCTTGATACTCAAATGGGGCAAACTTACAAAAAGGAGAGGGCTTCTTCCTCTTCAGGGTAGCTGCAGCAAACAAGTCATGGTAAGGAGAGAGAAGGAAGCTAGATAGTTAGGGGTGGGGCCACAGCAAAGGAATTAGAACCCAGAATCCAACTAGGTGAAGTTATTAAGGCACCCCAACTAGATGGGGAAGGAAGGGCACTTATTAGAGATGCATGAACTTTAAAATGTATGGATATTGCTAAGACAGGCAGCATGCAGTGACCAATCACAAGGCAGTAAGGCATATAAACCAATCCAAAGGATATTGCTAAGGCAGAATTCTTTGAAAAGACCAAATAGGATCTAGCAAGACTACCTATCTACTAAATAAAAGGCGCACACTTCCTCTCACTCTCTCTCTTCTCCCTGACATTCAAAGGATTCCTGACATTCATTCCTGTGACATGGGAGCACATCCCTGTGTCCACATGGTTTATGGCCATGTGGGCCTCCACACATGGATTATTAGACTTTAATTAGCTTGGATACTAAACTACTCCTGACTGTAACATGGAAAAGAAGATCCAGACATTGGCCTGCTCTTGGAACCCCAGTTACACTTTTTCTAGGACTAGCTTCTCCCAATAAACTTTGCTCCCATTCATTGTTTTTGTCTGCAGCATTATTCTTCAATTTTGGGGGTAAGGGGAAGAGATCAACCAAAGGACTTGTGTGCATACATATGGGCCTAGCCAGTGGCCATGGACAAGGGGGGTGGGGGTGGGGGATGAGGAGCATATCTAGGGAGGGGTTTGGGATGGGAATGGGGGAATAAGGACAATTATGTGAGACCATAATCAATAAAATAAATTAAAAAAATATAAAAAAATATGCAAGTATTGAGAACCACAGGAAAAAAAAGGGGAAAAAAAAGAACTCAGACTCAAACAACACCCCCCCCTTTTTTTTTTTTTTTTTTTTTTGTATCAATAGGACAAGCTCTGACTGGGAACTGAACTTTGACTGCTATAGTTAAGTCATTTAAAACAAATATCATCACCAAACAACATATTTCCCTCACAACCAAACATAGAACACTTTCAGATTTAATTTGCCAGATCTAGGCCAAAATGAAAACCAGTTTAAAGTTAACAAAATTCCATGGCCAGGTTGAGATGCAGACTCAACAAATTAACAGATACAGTTCCAGTAATCAATTGCCTTATTTTCTCATTGTAAAATGAAAGCACTGTTTGTCAGTTATGCTTGGCCAGAGGTTAGCTTTTCAAACAGAACCTGGAGAGACAGCCACTGGCCAGAGGTCGCTGAACCATAGGTGGAAAGGGCACCCAGAGCTAAACCACAGAAATTGTGTTGCCATGTAAAATTTAAAGGGGGTGACTTGCCGCAGGGATGTAGGACTGGGAACAAAAACAGGAATGCCCTGCTGAAACAGGTTTGACTCAGTGGATAGAGTATTGGTCTGCGGACTGAAAGGTCCCAGGTTTGATTCAGTTCAAGGGTGTGTACCTTGGTTGCGGGCACATCCCCAGTAGGCAGGAGGCAGCTGATCAATGGTTTTCTCACATCGATGTTTCCAACTCTCTATCACTATCTCTTCCTCTCTGTAAAAAAAATAAATAAAATATATTTTAAAAATAAATGGTTTGGATTTAAAAAAACAAAAACAAAAACAAAAAAACAGGAATGCCCTGTGAGACAAAGGGGAGTTCTCTATCCAAGATCAGAAACTGGAAAGCTAGGAGAAATGGAAAAAAAGAATCAAGTGACTCCCAG
Source organism: Pipistrellus kuhlii (assembly GCF_014108245.1). Lineage (NCBI taxonomy): Eukaryota > Metazoa > Chordata > Mammalia > Chiroptera > Vespertilionidae > Pipistrellus > Pipistrellus kuhlii. Next base: position 320,520 of record NW_023425533.1, read on the forward strand.
ACAGACAAGACAGCTTGATGCAACAAGATGATCTGAAGTGCCAATGGGATAAGATGATTTGAAAATCTGGCCCACTAAAAGGGGCTGGCTAGAAGGCTAATAGGAAACAGGAGAGCACTAAGCACAGAGTAAAAAGCCAGAACAGTGCCAGGTGAAGACTGAAGGGACAGAACAGAAGTGGGATGTTAGGGAGGAACACGTAATTGCCCACAAGGCATGCCACTGACAGAAACCAGTCGGATGAAGTCAGAGGAAAAAGGAATGGGAGGACTAAAGGGAATGGGAGGACTAAATCCATCCATTTCAGAGAGACTCGGCCTGTCTCAGTGTAACCAAAGTTACTAAGAGAATCTTTCAAAGCCTTTTTCCCTAAGACAACCAAAAGGAAAAATCCCCAAACCAAATGAGCCCTACAATGACTCAGATAAACAGGAAATTCTCTTTGGGGGTCGTTGATCCAATTATGGAGAATGCACCCCAAGTGGTTGCATTCAAACTTACAAACTAATTCTTAGAATGTCTGGCAGCAATTTAAAAAGGACATGAAAGGGTTTAATTTCTTCCATGTGTAGAGGGCCCCCTGGGAAGGCACCTGAGCATTCTATATTGGCCGCCCTTGTCCTTTTAGCCAAGAGAGACCCTCTTCTCACAATCCAACTGCCCACAGCTGTTGCCTGAGCTTTCTGTTCATGTAGAGGTTGAAGCCTAGTAATGGCTGGTATCATGGATCTGTCTCTCACCCAGTGGGGTGAGCTGGGCCCTCACTGGAGAAGAAACCAGGGTTCCCCAAGATGTGTGATCCCCAGCAGGCGAGGGGATCACAAGGCAGGTGCTGGGCATGGAGGCCACTGGGGCATAGGCTACCAAGGAGACAGAATGAAACCTCACATAACCCTGCTTGGCCCTGGAAGATGGCTGGTTAGCCAAAGACAGGTAAGATTCCTCAGGGAAGGAACAACCTAAAACAGGCACAGTTGCAGAGGGGCCATCATGAGAGAACTTGGGGGTCAACAGAGGTGGGGCACAGACCCTCACCCCCCTCAATTTTGCAGGGGCCTGAGCCCTCAATGCTTCTGAGGGAGGAGGTCTTCCCCCATGGCTTAGTTTCCCATAGCCAGTTCAAATCTGGACCCAGGCAACAGAGACTTGGCTGACAGCAGCTGCCCTCTCACTGCAACAAGACTTCAAACAATTGTCTTGTACCCATGGTGTGGGGAAGTGAGGTTTTGATATCTAAACCCAGACTAGCACTAAGAATGCTCAGGGCCTACTCAAGAAGACAAATCATCCTTTCCACTAATATTTACAGGGTAAAATAAGATTATTGTTAGAGTATTAAATTTGACAGTTAAATAGTAGTCAAGTTTTCAGGCTAATTTAAATTGGCTAATTGAAATAAGCGAATATTCTAGAAAAATTAATTGTACTGGACAAAAAGCTGTTCCTAAAGTGTTAACTAAAAATTTTATGGTAGTTCATCTCATGGTAAAATTGCATAACCCATAATGAACCTAAAGCAATCATATTTTAGTGCAAAAAATTAAAATTTAAAAGCTATCAAAACTACATTATTCAATTTCCAAAAGCCTCCTAATATTTAAATCAAAAAAAGGGGGTAGTAGAAGAGTATCACGTAAGGAAAAATATCCTATAAGTAAATTACATCTAGAAAATTGTTACTTTAGAAAATTAACTTCCATTTGTAATGCTGACAGCAAGATACCCATGTAAAACATACCGTGTTTCCCCGAAAATAAGACATCCTCCAAAAATAAGACCTACTTACAGGTTTCCTTCTGAGTGAAATATAAGGCATCCCCCCGAAAATAAGGCCTATCTCCAGATTCTTGATATTGCAATAAACAAGCCATCCAAAGACAATTTGCACATGGAAATTAATGACTACATTGAAAATAGAATGGAGAGAAATCAATGTGGAAACTTTGTGGAACCTAAACTGCAAGAAGTTGTGACTTGGGTGAAGAATTCATGGGAGAAAATCACTGACAGTTGCATTGCAAATGCACTGCGAGCAGGCAACCTTGACAAGAAGTACTCATTTAAAGACAGTGCTATTGCTAAACATGAGAGATTTGGTCCACTGATTCTGAAAGAAATGGAGTCACAAGAAATTCACCAGGAAATTCAGGAATTGGATTGTTATGATGATGTTCCAGAAGATGATGACATGATTGTCATTGAATAAATGAGTAAATTCTTGATACTGTAGGATTCAGTTTGTCTGGTTTGTGTTGACAACTACCGTACTACCATACCGTATACAGGTAATAAATTTCCTTTATTTTCATTTAACAATAAATGTGTACCATATTCTTCTTCATGGAAAAATAAGACATCCCCTGAACATAAGACCTAGCACATCTTTGGGAGCAAAAATTAATATAAGACACTGTCTTATTTTCAGGGAAACAGTGTATGTGGTGTCAAAACAAGCCAAAGGAAAATCGTGTGGGGAAAAAGGATCACAAGTCAAATTTATAGAAAAGATTCCTTTATTAACTTTTGGTCAAGAATATATTTGTATATTTTCAGAAAACAACTCTGAGACCATTTGGATTCCTGCAACAGAGAGGAATTATCAGGGCTACTCCAGCCATGAAAACAGAAGAGAAACAGTCCAGAGATGGAAGATGCTGATGATGCCTTGCCATATTAGCAGTCAGCAGCTGTGTATCACTGCAGGTTGCCCAGGACCAAACCAGAAAGGGTCAGACCTGCATTAGCACCATTTTCCCACCATCCAGAACTTAAATATCATTGCTGACATGTACACATAAGGAACTGTTTGACATTGAAATTGGGACTCAAAAGAACTGTTGGCCCAGAAAGGAACTCACTATAGACTGATTCACTTGCCTCTCAGCATAACCATTATTACTTCAATGCCCAATGTTCCAGTTATTATTGCTGTGTAATAAATTCCCAAAAATTTGGGGCTGACAACAATAATCATTTTATTATATTCATGACTTCATTGGTGAAAAATTTGGGCAAAGCTCTCTGGACAATTCTTTTGTCCCAAGTGGTATCTACTGGTCACTCTAGGCTGATATGGAGGGTCAAAGATGGTTTCCTACATGTCTGGGACCTTAGTGGGGATGTCTAGAACAGTGGGTACAGCCAGGTTTCTCTCTTTCCATGTCATCTCATGATCTCTCCATGTAGTTTCTCTAGCAGGGTGATCAGATTTTTTTATGTGATTGCTCAGGACTCCAAAAACAAGCAAACAAAAACAAAAAGCAACAACAAGGCAAAAGTTACAAGGTAACTTGACTTCACTTCCCTGCATTCTATAAGTTAAACTTATTTACAAGGCCCACCATATTCAAGAATGGGGGCTACACAGGCGCATGATTATTGGGAGGAATGGTTAATAGGAGTCACATGTTAAAATCTACCACACAACACTCCTTGCTATTCCACTGAAATTACAATCTCTAAGGCAAAAACCTCTTAGTTTTTAAATCCAATGCATGCTTTTCAATGCTTACTTTGCTTGCTTTTTCTGCTGAATTGGACCCTTGGAGAAACTCTCTTTTGGTGGCTTCTGCATACCATCTTTCCTGGTTTGTTTTTCACTTTTCTGGTTGTTTCTCAATCTTCTAAGTGACTCATTTCTTTTTCTTTTTTCTTTTTTCTTTTTTTTCTTTTCTTTTCTTTTTTTGGATTAACAAAACACCAATTTATTATCTTTTTTAAATTTTTTAAACTTTTTAATTCTTTTTTTTAAATGTATTTATTTATTTATTAATATATTTTATTGATTTTTTTGCCCCCGTCCCTCCCTCCCTCCCATACCCTCCCTCCCCAGAGTTTTATGTCCTTTGGTTGTACTTATATGCATGTATACAAGTCCTTCGGTTGATCTATTATCTCCCCCAGATCTTCCTCCCCTCCCCACTGTAATTTGACAGTCTGCTTGTTGCTTTACTGTCTCTATATCTGACTTTTGGTTCATCAGTTTATAATGTTCTTTATTATCCATAAATGAGTGAGGTCATGTGATGTTTCTCTTTCATTGATTGGCTTATTTCACTCAGCATGATATTCTCCAATTCCATCCAGGTTGCTGCAAATGATGAGAATTCTTTCTTTTTTATGGCAGCATAGTATTCCATTGTGCAGATGTACCATAGTTTTTGGATCCAATCATCTGCTGATGGGCACCTAGGCTGTTTCCAGATTCTGGCTATTGTAGATTGTGCTGCTATGAACATAGGGGTGCATATATCCTTTCTGATTGGTGTTTCTAGTTTCTTGGGATATATTCCTAGAAGTGGGATTAGTGGGTCAAATGGGAGTTCCATTTTCAGTTTTTTGAGGAAACTCCACAGTGGTTGCACCAGTCTGCATTCCCACCAGCAGTGCATGAGAGTTCCTTTTTCTCCGCAACCTCGCCAACACTTGTCGTTTGTTGATTTGTTGATGTTGGCCATTCTGACAGGTGTGAGATGGTACCGCATTGTTGTTTTGATTTGCATCTCTTGGATAATTAGTGACTTTGAGCATGTTTTCATGTGCCTTTTGGCCTTCCTTCTGTCTTCTTTTGAAAATATTCTATTTAGGTCCATTGCCTATTTTTTAATTGGATCATTCATCTTCCTTTTATTAAGTTGTATAAGCTGTCTGTAAATGTTGGAGATTAAACCTTTATCAGTGGTATTATTTGCAAATATGTTCTTTCACACCGTGGGCTTTCTTGTTGTTTTGTTGATGGTTTCTTTTGCTGTAAAAAAAGCTTTTTATTTTGATGTCCCATTTGTTTATTTTCTCTTTAGCTTCCATTGCCCTAGGGGCAGTATCAGTGAAGAAGTTCTTTTGGCATACATAAGTGACTCATTTCTTATGCTCTCCCCTTAACTACTGGGCTTTGTTATCAGTTCTTTTCTCACTCTATACATTGTGAGCCTCAAGAAAGAATATATTTGCTAAGAAGGACTCCTCGTGGTTAACTGGCACAAATTCATAACTAGAGTCTATCAGTTATTGCTGACAGAGGCTTCTCACACACACTGCATAACAGGGGAAAACCAAAGACTAGTGCCCAAGCCTCCTGCACTGACTTCCAGTTGAGCTAACCCTTATAAGGAGTTCCTGAAATTGTATTTTGACCAATTAGCTGAGAACTGCCCTGTCCAATAGAGAAATGCATGGCTATATCCTCATTTGTGTCTTTACTGACCAATAAGAGTAGCTCCACAATAATGAATCAGGACACACAATTTTGACCAATCAAGACATTACTATTTGAACCTATCAAACTGCAAATTTGGATTACTCATTTGCATAAAAATGTACCAATGAGGGACCATGGTGGGCACTTCTCTATATAAGTGGGCCTCCCCTTTATCTCAGGGGAGCGCACTTTTACTTTCCCCCTTTTGCAAACTGTTTACCTGAATGAATTTTCTCTTTTTACTGTATCCCAGACTGGGGACTCCTGTTGGCATTATATTGGTGACAGCAAACTTTTGCTGACATACTATCTGGTTATATCATCTACACCTCATCTATCACTTATCTACTGGTGATTCCTCGATTTAGATTTTCATCCAAGATCTTTCTCCAGTCATTCAGATTCATATGAACTCTTACTGGCTGTCCCACAGGTACCCAAACATGGCCACAGCTGAATTCAAGTTCTCCCTTAAACTTGCTCTTTCTGATGTTCTCTATCCAGTACTGATCATCCTTCCAGATGCCCAAGGCAGAAACTTGGAATTCACCCTTAACTCTACCCTCTCTCTAATTCCCCCTCCAATAAGTGTCACTAATCCCTGATAATTTAACCTGCTAAAAAGCTTTTCAATTTATTCACTCCTGTCAATCCCAGTTACTAGGACAGGCAGAAGACTGGTAGGGGTCTTGGCCTATCATTCTGATCTATGAATTGTATAGAAATTACAGTTTATTGTAATAAACACAAATAATGTAGTTTCTTAAAAAAAAAAAAAAAAAAAAAAAAGCAGAGTGACCAAGAGGTAACAGGATGAGGATATTACAGTGACATTCCTCATGAGAAGAGGCGCTCAGGTTGGTGACAGCAAAATTCTGCCTGTCCCAGAGTGAAGTTATTTCAACTCATGGAAAAGCCCAAGTTGAGGATTATTAAGCTTCTTATACAAACATTACATTTAACTTATCTGTTTATAAAAACTGACTTCATCAAGCCACATCATTTGGAGCTGATATCCAGATGCTGGGTAAAATTTCTTACTACCCTACTAGAACATTCTTGCTACAATGGCCACAGGTTGCATAAAAGGGAACAGACAGATTCTGGATTCCAGTAAATGACCAAGTAGCTGCTATCAAACCCACTTTTCTTCAAATATAGCAACAATATATTCTGTAAAAAATATTTTTTTAAACTATCTGAAAGTATTAACAAACAACCTGAAGCAGGCAGAAACTGAAAGAGAACCTACACTGTGAGCCAGGAGGACACACACACACACACACACACACACACACACACAGAAAGAATTATAAATATGTGAGATTCCCATTTTTAAGGTTTTTAGTCAAAAGGCAAGCCCCAGTCAATGATGTGTGGGTGTGTAAAATTGAGTCTTTACCAACAGACAGATTTCAGGGTTTCAACTGCTGAAGCATGTACAGGTAAAATCCTGGAATGGAGAGATCTTGACAGGGGAACCCTAAATTCTGTGCATAAACTCTGTCCAAATCTTTGGCCAACCTCTGAATATACATGCAGGGACCAGTCTTCAAAAAGCCCATATAAAACTGAAAGAACTGAACAGAAAAGTTCAACTACTGCTTACCACAGGGCAGACTGAATATGGAATTTGAATTCTGTTAAGTTTAACTACCTGTTAAAACAAATCAATACTTTTCAGATGGACATAATAGAATCCAGAATCTTTACAACATGTCCTATACAATGTCCATGAGACAAATAAAAATGTCTGGACATATCAGAAACAACAACAAATGTCACCCATACAAAAGAAAAAACACAACCAATGAAGACTGGCCACAAAATAACCTAGATTTGGAATCAGCACACAGGAGTTTTTTTAAAATATATTTTTATTGATTTCAGAGAGGAAGGGACAGGGCCAAAGAGATAGAAACACCAATGATGAGAGAGAATCACTGATTGGCTGCTTTCTGCACACCCCACACTGGGGATCGAGCCCGCAACATAAGCATATGCTCTGACCAGGAATAGAACTGTGAGCTCCTGACTCATAGGTTGACACTCAACCACTAAGCCGCACTGGCTGGGCAGCAGACAGGAATTTTTTTTTAATATATTTTATTGATTTTACACAGAGAGGAATTGAGAGGGACAGAGAGTTAGAAATGTCGATGAGAAACACCGAACAGCTGCCTCCTGCACACCCCTCACTGGAGATGTGCCCGCAACCAAGGTACATGCCCTTGACCAGAACCAAACCAGGGACCTTTCAGTCCGCAGGCCGATGCTCTATCCACTGAGCCAAACCAGTCCTGGCAGCAGACAGGAATTTTTAAGCAGCCATTATAAACCATGTCCAAGGACATAGATGAAAATATGCTCATAATGACTTGTGACCAGTTGCATTCCATCCAGGTAAAGATGACCAGCCTATAGATATGGGCAACTGATTCAAGGTCTAAAAGATACATGGTAAGCCTAGCCAGGAGTTACAATACCTACTTACATTGCCTTCATTCAGATTCTGTTTCTCATGTACACTATAAAAAGTCTCATATATTGTATCCCTGCTTTGGCTTGGTATTTGCTATTACCACCCCCCTCCCCAGTTAAGTTAGAAAAAAAATGAACAAAATGATTTTAATTGTTCTGATCTAGATCACATGTCCACATATCAACCAATGAAATCCACTGTGGCTAGGGAGCTGGGGTACTATAATTGAAAGCCCCCGTTAGAACTACATGGCTGGACAGGAGATAAGCAACACCACCCAAAAAAACCCAGAGGGTTTTGTTACCAAGCAAAGGGAAAGATGCTGGATAAACAAACAATAAAGGTATAACAGGTTTCATGTATTATCTACCTCAATTAGTGGTAACCCCATCCTCCAGGCAATCACCCATGGCACAGTCCTAGAATTTCTCTTACAGCAGAGATTGTTAGTTGTCCCCAATGTCTGTTCTCCTCTTCCCTCCACCTGGCATTTTGCGGCTTGAAGCACATATGTGATGGCTAGAGCTCTATCTTGTACTACAAGGACAAGTGTCACACTGCGGAGATAATAGGACATCTTAAGCTCTTCAGAGTTTAATATGAAAGAGAAATAATTTTCTATCCTGTTTAATCCACTGTTATTTTGTATGTATGATAACTCAAAATTGAACCTAATCTTGACTCTCCTTATTCCCCTACCTGTAATCAAGGCAAAACAATCTAGAGGTAAGAGCAGCATTCAGTGAAACAGATTAACGTACAATGGGTTAGAGCCAACCAACTGGGCTTGAATCTCAGCTCTGTCCCTTACTAGCTCTGTGATCCTCAGCAAATTACATTTCCTCTTTTGTATCTCAGCTTCCTCACACATAAAATGGTGATAATAATATTTATCTATCCCCTCGGTTGGTTGTGATAATTTACATAATTCATGAAAGCACTGAGAAAATAGTGCCTGGCACATAATAAACGCTCAATGAATGTTAGCTACCATTTTCAATGTCTGCCAATTTTACTTACTAAAGACCTTGGGAGGCAGTCCCTACCTCAACAGCCTAAGTCCCATTTTATTCCACTCCAATTAGCCCTGTCTTCAATCACATTCCTCCATAGCATTCTCCACGCTGCCTCAGCCTGTGGCTCTGCACTCTCCTGATTTTCTTCCAATCTTCGAGCTCTTCCTTTTCCATTTTTTTCCCTCATGGGCTTCCATTCTCCAACCCCTTAGTAAGGGTCATGGTTCCCTTTTTACTCCACTCCCTTCACTTCATGTCTTTTCCCAGAGTGATGGCACCTACTGGCAGGCTTTCAAGCTCCAACTAAATGTTGTGACTCCCAGATATTCACTGATGACCTCTTGCCTGAGCTCTGGTCTCAAACATCCTGATGTAGCCCCTGGAGACCAGATAGACACAACCTAGCATGTCCAAAATGGAACTCATCTTCTCCATCCCAAATTTGCTTCTCCTCTTTTACTCTGAATCTATTGGTGGCACCACCATAACCCAAGCGAGAAATCCTGAACACTTTATTCTGTCTCATTCTCCACATCTAAGAAATTGCCAAATCCTGCCAAATTTACAGCCTCAGTAGCTCTCCAATCTGTCTTATCTCAATATGCACTGCCATTGCCCTGGTCTGGCTTTCTCATCTTCTCTAACGTAGTCATTCTTTTCACAACAGTCCCCTCTGCCTCCAGTCTGTCATGCCTACAACCTGAGTTAACCTATCTATAGTATAAATCTGACTATGCCACTGCACTGCTTGAAACTCTTAACTGGTTTCTATTGCCTAGTCAGACAAAATTACCCCTTTCCCTATTGTTGTTAAATACCTCAAGTACCAGGGGCTGTGCTAAATATTAGGGATACAATGTTGACCATGAAATGGCCCCTGACTTTTCAGGAGTTTGCCATTTATCTGGAAACACAGATACCTTACCACATACTAATAACCTAATGTGATAGTTCCATGATAGATATATTCACAGAGCATTATAGGAGCACAAAACTGAGTTCCTTGAGCTTAGAGGCTAGTGTCTTCCTAATATTTGTATCCCCAACATCTGCTATCCAGTCCAATTCAATAGAAAATTGTGTTTTTTTTTTTAAACAATGATGATCTTTTCTGAACCTTAGTTTCTTTGTATGTGAAATGGTTCATAACTCACTTATCAAATATCCCTTGTTTGAATTCTGAATTGAATAAACCAAATGTATTTTTGAATGATGACTCAACCAGGTAAATTTGAACTCTATTTAGACATTTCATAACATTAAGGTATCATTGCTAAGTGTTTTTTTAGTGTTATAATGATACTGTGGTGTATTTAAAAAGTCCTTATCTTTATAGGTATGTAAGAAAATGTAAACGTAAAATGGTTCAGTGAAATACTACCTGGGATTTGCCTGAAAATAATCCAGTGGTGTTGGGTAGGAGTATAGCTAAAACCAGACTGGGCACATCTATGTTATTAACTGCCAAAACTGGATGATGAAGAAAATTGATAAAATCAATCTCTTGGAGTTTTGTGGCAATTCAATGTCATCTATAAAAATAAGTGTAATATGCAAATCAACCAAATGGCTGAAGAGCAGAACGACTGTCCAGATTACCATGCTATGACATGTACTGGAACCAGGCCAGCCAAGGTAGGTGTGATGTGATTGGTCAGGGGGTGCCACCATTGCCCCATGATCACCTTGCAGAGGAAGGCCCAGGCTACTCATCTGGCAGCACTATCGCAGGGCCTCCCTCTTGGACTGCGAGAGCATACAGGCTGGGCTGAGGAACCCCCTCATCCCAATGCACGAATTTCGTGCACAAATTCATGCACCAGGCCTCTAGTGATTACATAAAACTAGGAGCTCAGTGTACAAATTCATGCACCTTGAAAGGAACTCTGGGCTTCGAGCCTGTGGTGGGCACAGGGGCAGGTCTCAGCCCATCCTCTGTGCCCCTGCCCGGCCCCTCCTGCTGGCTGTGTGAGTGGGGCTGGTGCTGGCAGCAGGTGTGAGTGGGGCCATTGCCAGCAGTGGGTACAAGAGGCAGCTGCCAGCCCCAATCGTCCCTCAGGAGCAGGGGGAGGTGGAGAAGCCCTGAGAGGCAATCAGAGCTGGCAGCCACCTCTTGTACCTGCTGAAGGCACCGAGAAATCGGGGCTGGCACTGGTCACCAGTACTGGGTGCAAGCAGTGAGTGGGACCGTGGCACACAGGAGCAAAGAATTCTCAGTAATCATCAGAGGTTTGCCCTGATGGTTTAGCGCACCTGCTCACCTGCTCCACCATCCCACCGCGGCTGATGCCTGCCATGTTCCACATTCTGCCGCCTGCTGCCAACACCTACCATGTTCCACATGCAACCCCTGGTGGTCAGCGCACATCATAGTCACCAGCTGTTTGGTTGTTTCTCCATTCCATCTATTTGCATATTAGGGATATATTGTATATATTACTGATATAGTGTCTGTTATCTCAGAAATGTTAGTTTTGTTTCTCCCTTTACTCTTTTAACTCCAACCATGGAGATATAACAGCAGGTCAGTGGTGTGGGAATTAGAAGGCCACATAATGACCTGGTAAAGAGAAAGTAGCTAGAGTGCCAGATGGCTCCCAAGCAGCATTGGGTAGTGTTAGCAGAGCTCCAAGATCAGTGGTTAAAAGGAAAAGAAATCACAGCTTGAACTTTTGTGGAGGAAAGAAAAATTGCCTCAGACATAAATATTAACTTTTGACTGGAAAAGACTGGTCTTTTTCTGCTGCTTGAATCCCTTTTCAATACTGCCACCTGGTGGCTCTCTAGTATCACTTTACCTTATTCTTGGATGCAATGAGATCTCAGTTCTGACTGCTTTGAAATTCTGGAAAATCCCCTCTCAACTAAATGCTCCCTGAATTGCTCAAATTTGAGTATATCATATCATATTCCTTATGTCCTGCTAAGTGCCTTGTACTCAAGCTCTGTTATAACACCTCTCACTATATTAGGATGACATACCTATGGGCATTTATTTATTCATCCAACAAACTTAATTTATAAGTGTTATATCTAAGACAGACAGTGAGATCTGCATGGAAAACATAACAGTGAACAAAACTAGCTAATCACATAAACAGAAAATTAAACATGTAAACAGAGAAATAAAATAGCCACTAGAAAAGCAGTAGTTATTATAATATTTTTGTCCCAGCTGGCATGGCTCAATGGTTGAGCTTCAACCTATGAACCAGGAGGATGTAGTTTAATTCCGGGTCAGGCCTGAGTTGTGGGCTTGATCCCCAGTGTGGGGTGTGCAGGAGGCAGCTAATCAATAATACTTTTTCATCATTGATGTCTCCCTCTCTCTCTCTCTCTCTCTCTCTCTCTCTCTCTCTCTCTCTCTCTCTCTCTCTCTCTCCTCTCTTTCTCTCTCTCTCTCTCCCTTCCTCTCTGAAATCAAATTATATATATATATTAGAGGCCCAATGCACAAAATTCGTGCATAGGGACGGGGGGGGGGGGTTGTCCCTCAGCCCAGCCTGCACCCTCTCCAATCTGGGACACCTCGAGGAATGTCTGACGGCCTGTTTAGGCCCAATTCCACCGTGATCGGGCCTAAATGGGCAGTCGGGCATTCCTCTCACAATCCAGGACTGCTGGCTCCCAACTGCTCGCCTGCCTACCTTCCTGATTGCCCCTAACTGCTTCTGCCTGCCAGCCTGATCACCTCCTAACCACTCCCCTGCCAGCCCGATTTCTGTCTAACTGCTCCCCTGCCAGACCGTTTGACCCTAGCTTCCCTCCTCTGCTGGCCTGGTCATCCCTAACTGTCCTCCCCTACAGGGTTGATTGCCTTCAACTGCCCTCCCTTGCAGGCCTGGTGCCTCCCAACTGCTCTCCCCTACTTGCCTGATCACCCACAACTGCCCTCCCTTGCAGGCCTGGTTCCTCCCAACTGCCCTTCCCTGCTGGGTCATCTTGTGCCCACATAGGGGCGGGATCTTTGACTATATGGGGGCAGCCATATTGTGTGTTGGAGTAATGGTCAATCTGCATATTACTCTTTTATTAGATACGATAAGAGGCCTGGTGCTCGGGTGGGGGCCAGCTGGTTTTCCCTGAAGGGTATCCCGGATCAGGGTGGGGGTTCCCTTGGGGGGTGGGGTAGCCTGAGTGAGGGGCCTGTGGTGGTTTGCAGGCTAGCCACGTCCCCCAGCAACCCAAGTGGAGGCCCTGGTATCTGGGATATATTTACTTTCTACAATTGAAACTTTGTAGCCTGGAGCAGAGCCAAGCCTCCTGCTTGCTCCCTGGCGGCAGCCGTTTCTGTTTGGATTTGTTTACCTTCTATAATTGAAACTTTGTAGCTTTGAGTGGAGGCTTAGGCTGGCAAGGGCAGGCGGAAAGCTTGGCTTTCTCTGTTGTCGGGGAAACACGTCCCTCCTGCTCTCTCTGGCTGTAGCCATCTTGGTTTGGTTTACTTGCATACTCGCTTTGATTGGCTTGTGGGCGTGGCTTGTGGAACAAAGTGATGGTTAATTTGCATGTTACTCTTTTATTAGGTAGGATATTTTTTGAACACTTGGTATATGCCAAGAAATTGTCTAAGTATTCATCTATATAAACTCATTTAACTCTTTTTAAATTTTTGATTTTTAGAGAGAAAGGGAGAGGAAGAAAAATATTAATGTGAGACTGAAACATTTATTATCTGCCTCCTGCATGCCCCCTACTGGGCATCAAGCCTGCAACCCAGACATGCGCCTTAACTGGGAATCGAACTAGCAATATTTTGGTGCATTGGAGGACACACAACCAACTGAGCAGTACTGGCCAGAGCAAGATAGCTTATATTATCATCCTCATATTACAGAAAGGCACAGAAAGCTTAGGTAAATTGTCCAAGGTCACAGAACTAGGAAATCCTAAAGCTCAGTTAAAGAAATAATTAATGTCAAATAGTTCCTTATGTGTACATGTCAGCAATAATATCTGGATGATGGACAGATGGTGGCAATGCATTGCTGACATGTATACATAGAAACTATTTGATATTGAAACTGGGTCTCAGAACTGTTGGACATTGAAATTGGGACTCAAACGTTTTTTGTTATTATATGTTTATTTCTAGTCTTCAGTTGCAAGATTTTTTAAAGAAAAGAAATGGGGGGAAAATAGTTATAAAGAGCCATTGAACAGACTGTTAAAATATAGCGGGAAGGCAAGGGAGGTTGGGGGTAGCAGGCTGTAAGAGATCAACCGAAGGACTTGTATGCATGCATATAAACATAACCAATGGATACAAGACATGGGGGGAGGCAGGTAAAGGCATATGCGGGGGGTAGGGGAGACTGGGGGGAGGTCAAGGGGAAAAAAAGGGAGATGTATGTATTACTATTTGTAACGCTTCAAACAATAAAAAAAATCAAGTAGTTCAAGATCTTGTTTTTTGTAAAAAGTGAAATTACATGCAAAAGTTCCATATAACATACTAGGTGACTTCTCTTTCCTCTTCTACTTCTGTCCATATTGCAGTTTCTGGCACCAAAGAGCCAGGCAGCAGCAAAGCTAAATGCTTCATCACTAGCCTGTTTTTCCTTTACCAACTACTTGTCCTATTCTTGTTACTCCATTCCTTTTGTGCTAACCGAACTTCTTACCACTGTTTGGGTTATTATTGCTTTGTAATAAACCAGCCCAAAACTCAGTAGCATAAAACAGTCATTTTATTTTGCTCTCAGGTTAGGTGCTTCAGGAACTCAGGGTATGGCAGGGATGGCTTGTGTTGGTCTGTTCCATGATGTCCGGGGGCTCAGCTGAGAAGATTTAACAGCTGGGGGCTTTAATCATCTGAGCAACCAGTGGCCAGCGGAACACTGGTGGTCTGTGAGGTCTGAAAGGTTGGCGACCACTGCTCTAGAGATGTCTTCATTCACAGGTCTCCTGGGTGATGCTAATAGCTGGAACGTCATCTGAGACTGCTGTCCAGAGGACCTGGAATTTCTAAATTGCAGCTTCAGGGTAGTTGGACTTGTTTTTAAAATATATATTTTATTGACTTTTCACAGAGAGGAAGGAAGAGGGATAGATAGCTAGAAACATCGATGAGAGAGAATCATCGACCAGCTGCCTCCTGCACACCCCCTACCAGGGATGTGCCCGCAACCAATGTACATGCCCTTGACTGGAATTGAATTCTTCAGTCCGCAGACCGACACTCTATCCACTGAGCCAAACTGGTTTTGGCAATAGTTGGACTTCTTATATGGTAGCTCCAGACTTTAAAGGTCAATGTCCCTGCAGATAAGGCAGAAGTTGCACTGCCTCTTATGGTATAACCTCAGAAGTCAGAGTCTCATTTCTCCCAAGATTTTAATTCAACTAAAATCTTCTCAGATTCAAAGCAGAGGGGACATCAACCCTACTCCCCAGCAGAAGGGTGACAAGGTCACATGATAGAGGAGAGTATGGGATGAAAGATACTGTTGTGGCCATCTTTGAAAAATACAATCTGCTACATTCTCCAATCTATTTCCCTTGGCTTAAGGATATTCTAATCTGATTTTTTAAATAAAAAACAATCCCAGGAGAACACTATTTTTACCGAGGTTCCTAAGTTCTGTTATAGAGTAGCCAGATGATTTCATCCACATCTAGCCCCCAATATTTCTTGTTTAGCACATCTCACTATTTCTCTGCTATATATATGTGGCTTTTGGAAGAAAGGAAATTTGGTCTCCTATGGACTACTAGACCAAGCATTGATCACTCTCAGGGAAAAGCAGTCACTGACATATGGGAGCTTGTCTGGTCCTCACAGTTAGGCCTTGGTGTTCTCCTGATGAACATAAACAATTTCACAGACCATCAACATCAGACAAGGCCACTATGTGACCACAGTGACCAAGACAAAAGCAATACCTCTGTACAGTCATATCTGACAAGAGACAAAAGATAAACTTTGACCAAACCACAAAAATAACCAACCATCCTCCTATCATGGCTAATAGATACTGCTGCTACTTTATCAATTGGTCCTCTTCTAGTCTATCTTCCTTCTATATAAGATTCATTAAGATACCCAATCATAGAATTACCCCCTATGTATTTCCTAACAGAATCCAATCCAGAGCAAAGACTGGCTTCTTTAAACCCTCCCCCAAATCACCTAATATAAGTCCCAATCCTATAATAAATCATTTCTAACACCTTTGAGATGCAAACACCCTCCCCCAATTCCCCATGGTGTGAATTCTCCTACACACACTGAGTAATCAACCCTACTTGTTCAACCACAGGCATATACAATATAACTTAGTGGTCTTTGGTTAGAGGGCATTGACAATTCCTCCAAGGAACTTGAAATTAGAGAACACATTTCTGCTGAGGTCAGTTCTGATCTCCTGAACTCCAGCTTCCGATCAGAGTTTGTGTTTGGCACTTTCATAATGCAGTTTTGAAAGATCACTACATGAATTCCTTAGACCTCCAGAAGCTATTAAAGTACCTCTATTGTTACATATATACACACACATATATACATACACATATTTATGCAAGATTAGGTCTTCTAGGTTTCCTTATCACCTTATTAAGTGCAGACAGGTTACTGTAATAACAGCAGCAAAAGCTGCCCTGTCTCAAACATGGTCACAGGACCCAAGGGTAACCTGGATGCATGTATATATGTAGGCACTTAAGCTTCTGCTGTGGGAAAAGCAATAGTTATGTACCTGGCAATTGGCTCATCAGTTGCAGATTACAGATTCTAGAATATATTTCTGCCTCCTCCTCCTAGAGAGTTCTTCATTTTTCTCTAATCTTAGTTTGCAAAGAAAAAAGTGTGACTTTAATTATGATAATTACTCACTTTCCCTCTCCTTTACAGTTCTCACTCACTTGATGCAAGGACTCTCATCCTCAGAAAAACTGTTTCACATAAAACAATGACCTCTCACATCCTTGTGGTTAACTGCCAGAGCTGAAACCTCTCTGTACTTCAAGTTAGAGCCACATACTGATTTAAAGCTGTTTAGGGAATCAGCTGTGGCAAGCAGGTACTGTGGATTGGAAACAATCCTGTCTGCATTTGAATTCTGGTGTGATAATGTGTTTGTTGCTCTGACACATATGGCCCCAAATTCTCTTTAGCATCCACCTATTTGCTCTCAGGGTCTGTGAGTTATTGTGTGGTCACGCAAGAAAATTAAATCATTCCTACTTAGAAATCATTTAGTGATGCATAGGTCAAATGTTGGTTTTCTTTCCTTTTATCTCCTCACATTTCATATAAAATTATCCTGCTTGTAAGACTAGGTACGGATTAGGTAGAGATGAGAACTGGTGTGGAGGGGAGGAATCAGGACCCACGTATAGTGAGAGGCTCACCAACTTGCAAAATTTGATCAATATTCAAGTGTCATGTGTGGGAGTGTCGATGGGGTTCAGGACATGCTATTCCAAAATATTAAACCTTGACATACTGAATATTTTAAGCTGAGGGAGTTTGAGAAAATGGCAGGAGCAGAAAGATCACCTGCCCTCATTCTCCTTTGAAACATGTCATAAAAACTTCATATGAGAGGTGCCCTCCCTATATCTAGAAGAAAGGAGCATCTTTATCTCTGTAGACCACATGTGTCAAACACAAGGCCCGCGGGCCAATTCCGTCCCGCCAGGCCTTGCAATGTGGCCCGCACCGCGCTGTCATCACTGCACTCCGCTGCGTTTCCATCACAATGACAGTTTATGACTGTTCAGTAAACCATTCGGCCTGCGATTTAGGCTGGATTTTAGATTTTGGCCCCTTCTCTGATTGAGTTCGACACCCCTACTGTAGACAAAGGGAACCTATAATAATCCTAACAAACAGGCCTTGTTAAGTTTCTTCCAGTTTACTATACTTGCCTCATACTCCTTAACCTCTTCTATTCTTCCCATGACTGCCCACTCTTCAACAAACCTAGCATAAATACTCAGGTCTGTTTCTTTGAGTTTTTACTTCTTTATGAAGACTCCTATGTCACATAAAACATTCAATACATTTGTTTGCTTCTCTCCTGTTAATCTGTCTTTGTCACTTTAATTTTCACACCCAAGTCTGGGACCCTAAGAATATCAAGAAAAATGTTTTCCTCCCCTAAAGTGTCGTACTAACTCCCTTGGAATGTGGGTCTGACAGATCTTTAGATTTCTGAAACATCTAGGGCACTGGTCATCCTAGCATCTTGTTGGTCCCTGAAAAGGCTCAAAATAGACCCAGACCTGCTGAAACTGGTTTGGCTCGGTGGATAGAGCGTCCGCCTGCGGACTGAAAGGTCCCGGGTTCGATTCCAGTCAGAGGCATGTACCTTGGTAGCGGGCGCATCCCCAGTAGGGGGTGTGCAAGAGGCAGCTGATCGATGATTCTCTCTCATCGATGTTTCTAACTCTCTATCCCTCTCTCTTCCTCTCTCTCTGTAAAATATCAATAAAATAGATTTTTAAAAAAATAGACCCAGACCAGTTTGTTTGGACTTTTGTGTGTGTTTTAATATCTGCATATTTGTGGGTTTTTTTGTTTTATTTATTTATTTAATTTTTGTAACTTGCCTGGGGAAATATTTGAAATCCAACATTGACAGGGGTCTAGAATGATTAGTAACATTTCTGAAAGCATATTCTTGTCTTTTTTGGGTTCGTGGAAGGCTTTGGAGGGTAGTAGAACTGTGGACTGCTACTTTCCAGGAGACTGTTCAAGCTAATCCCTAAAGGAAGGTTCTGAGTTAAACCTTGGCACAGTAAGATTTCTGTTTTCCTCTGTGCTCTAAAGTAAAAAACAAAACAAAACAATTATTTCTTCTGAGAAGGAGGGTTTTTATTGGAGATGGAAAAAAAAACTACTCACCACACTTTCTCAATTCTAACTTCTCATACTAATTTTTCTGTGTCATACAGATTTTCATAACTTTTTTACATTTTAAAAGTTCAAACAATTTATTACCAGAAATGAGGAACACCTCCTTTTTGGTAATGACACAAAGGGGGTATGAGTTTCATTATAAACAACTAGCTACTTGTATATAATTCAGCAAGACATCTGAAAAGAAAATATGTTATTTGTTAAACTATTTATGGCAGGACAAACTCAGAAACCTATGAGTGAAAAACAAAGTGAGGCAAACTTTGCCTTTTTTTTTTTTTTAGTTCAGAAAGTTTCATGCTTGCTCATCCATTCAAAGCATATAAAAAACAACATACACAAAGCCATTTTATTTCATATCTACTGTGACTTAATTCAAGTACGGCTAACATTTAAGAGTTTGCCTAGTCTTCCTTAAAGATGTCCTTTCTAGTTTATTATACTTATGTCAGTTGTGTTTAGACCAGTAGTTCTCTTAAGTGTGGTTCCAGATTTAGCAGTATCAGCATCAACTGAGAACCTGTTTGAAATGGAAAATCCGGGGCCTACAACACACCCTTTGAATCAGCAACTTTGGGAGAAAGGCCCAGCAATGTTTTTAAACAAGCCCTCCAGCTGATTCTGATGCACAGGAAAATTTGAGAACCACTGACTTAAGACTGTCTGCTACAATGTTGTTGCTCTGGTAAACAAAGCATCAGGTTTGGTGATTCAGATGCTTGAAAATATTGCTTAGAATTCCAGGTGGGTATACAATTTCTTTCTGTGAATTGAGTTTTCTATAAAACCAAATAGTGGCACAGAAGTGTTTCAAATGCTTAAGCCAAAGAGTCCTTGTGTCCTATTCCATAGAGCTTATGAGCTCCATGAGCAAGGGAAGGCCTTGATCTTAGATAAGTCTGACTCTTAAAAATATATATATATATATATATATATATATATATATATATATATATATATATATGATGAGAGGAAGTGAGAATGAGAGAGGGAGAGAGAGAGATAGAAACATCAATGATGAGAGGGAATCATTGATTGATTGGCTGCCTCCTGCATGCCCCCCACTGGGGATCGAACCCGCAACCTGGGCATGTGCTCTGACCAGGAATTGAACCATGACCTCCTGGTACATAAGTCAGTGCTCAACCACTGAGCCACCCTGGCTGGACAAGTCTGACTCTTTAGCAGGGGTCCTGAAGGTGCCCTGTGGTGAACAAATACTCTCACCAGGAATAAACTAGTGTGGGCTACTCAGTTCTCCAGGTAATTGCACCTGAGCTAAGCAGGGAGGGAACATACCTGGGAGAAAATGGAACATAGTTTTGTCCTGCTTATTTTATCTCCAAAATATATGTCAAATCACCCTGTCAAAGACCATTCCATATTACACATTCAGGTGACTTTGGTGGTCCCGGGTACGTTTGTTAATGACACTTGATGTAATATCTCTATGTTCTTGCATTGTAACTGCTTGTCTCCAAATGCATATAGTAAGTAACAGGCAGTAAATGTCAAGAATAAAGGGTTAATTTCTTTTCTCATATACAGCCTCTATTTCAGTACCCAGCACAGAGCAGGTATTTGGTAATTTGTTCAAGGGAATCAATCAACCCATCAGAGGGGGGGCGGGTGGTGGTGGTGGTGATGGAGAGATTGAGAAAAACACACACACACAAACGCATGGGCACAACAGTGTGGTAACTGCCGGTGGCGGGGAGGGGGGGGAAGCCAGGAAGGTGCAGGAAGGTATAGGGGGTATAAATGGTGATAAATGAGACTTGACTTGGGGTGGTAAACACACAATACAGTGTACAGATGATGTGTTGCTGAATTATGTACCCGAAACCTGTATAATTTTGTTAACCAGTGTCACCCCACTATGTGCAATTAAAACTTCTTTTTAACTAAAAGAATCTTAAACCAAGGGCCCAATAAAATCATCCCATACAGTATGATTCATATGAGCTGCTGCCCAACCGACAACATATTTTCACCTCCTGGACTTTACTCTTCATTCTTCGTTGCGTCCCCCATCAAGCAGAAATGTCACAAATGTCAACAATACCTAAACAACAAAGTTACATTCCCCATTCCTTCACCAACGTAATCAGCTCTCGCCCCTAGGTCCGTCAGTCTGTCAGTTCCCAGTACTCCACACCTCCTCTTACTTCCGTTCCCCTCTCGCTGCTCCGCTGGAGGAAAGACACTTAAGCTATCAAAGTAGCGCCACAAACCTCCGCCTCGACTTTCCCCTCAACGACTGCCCACAGCTTCTGTCTTGCGTTCCCGGAGAGCAATTGCGGCGGCAGCAGCCAGACGCTAGCCTGCAGGTGGATCTCACTTAGGGTCGGTCTTAATGGAGATGCGCACCGGAGAGTTCCCAGGCGTCCTCCTATAACGTAGCTCCCACAATCCTCTTTGCCCCAGCTCAGGATCACCCGGTATTAACCCCTTCACGCCCATCGACCTTGCATGCTTGGTTCAAAGATCCAGGTCACTCAACTGTTAAAAGACACAGAAGACCGTGCCTATCTTCTTAACCATGACCACCTATTGAACCTTTTCTCAATTGGCTTGTATGTTGACTAATCATTTTTAAATAGCTTAATTTGTTACGTACATTAACAGTTCATAATGATGCCTTTAAGCTTCCAGATCAAACCAAACTCTACATTTGCAGTTTCTGGTTGTTCACTTTGTACCTGTGCCTCTTTTACCCTCCATTCCAATCACGGTTTGGTTCTCCTATACATCAATGGTTAAGAGCACAGACTTTGTAAACCTGACTTTCTGGGTTTGAATCTCTACCACTATCGGATAGTGGAATCTTAGGCAAGTGGTTTACGCATATGATTCCTTGTCTTTTTAAGCTGCAAAGTTCCCGAATTGGTTCCTGACCAGTTCATTTCTATGCAGATAAAGAATCCAAGTCTGCACAGCCTGATTAACCTGAATAACACTGTCCTGTTTGGTTGTTTTTCCTGTTGTGATTGGTTGTTATGGAGCTGCTCTGATTTTTCAGTACAGATGCAAATGATGATATAGCTGCACAGTTTTGATTGGACAGGGCAGATCTCAGTCCTAATGGTTGAAATATAATCCAAGTTACTCTTTTGTGTCAGCTCAGCCAACAGATACTGGGTGCTGGAGGATGGTGGCTCAGTCAGTGGCCTTTCTCTGAAATGCAGTATGCTTTTAAAAGTTTACATGTGAGAAGTACCTAGGACATGGCCTGTCACAGAGTTAAGCAGTATATTGAAACAATTTATAATTATTGACTTTTATGGAGCTGTCTTCTCAGCTAAGATCTTTTAGATAATAAATAAGAAATGATAATAATGGTTACCATTTGAGCATCTATGAACCAGGTACTATGTTAAGTTATATTTAGATCAGTAGTTCTAAGCACATAGAACTCGATAGATATAGAGATAATACATCAAGTGCTCTAAAACTATTTTTTTGTAGTTGTTATTTTATCTTCACAATTACTGGTGGTAATTACAAGTATTATCCTTCCTTTTCCTCCTGTCATCTTTGTTTTTCTAAAGCATCTAAGAAAATTCAGATCAGTGAGATAGCAGTTAACACAATAATTTGCTCATGGTTACAGAGCTAATAACAAATAGAGCCAAGACTTAAATGCAGCTATGTCTTGGCCCTTCTCAAATATGACTGAGAAAAACAGACATCAATTCTTTTCCATTGTGCTTTTTCTCTAAGAGTTGCCTCATTATCCATGCAGGAAAGCGGGGTTCTCTTCAGAGTCAGAAGGGCAGCAGGCAATAAAGTAAGGGTCTCTCTCCCTTGAAGGCTGGCAGCAATGAAGATAAGTAAAATAGCAATCATAATAACCAGCTCCTTTATCGTGCTTCATTGTGCTACACGGGCCCCATTAATCCCTATATTGCCTAAGGCCACCAGAGATAAAGGAGTAGGGGCCTCACCTCACCCCATCATTCTGCAGAGTTTGTATATTATCAAAGATTTTGCTAAATTTTTTTGCTTGTTTTATAATAACACCAAGAGACTCTTTAATATAATATCCCAACTTCAGCCCAAATGGTAGTAATTTCCACATAAGCAGTCCATAGAATCAGGTATTACTACCTCAGCCCAAGAGCAAAGGAAATCTCCTCTTTCAAAGATTAAAATAAAAAAGAATAGCTTCCTTTTCCTCAGAGCCTACAGTACCCAGGGTCTTGTTATTCTTTCTACACAACCACATACTGCCACTTCCTAATTTATCCTCAAGCAGTCCCCAATGGTGTTTTCAGGAGAAAGCTGGTGACAGTAAACCAAGCACTTCCCTCATTCTTCAAACATAGAATCCAAACATCTGAAAACCAATTTTTGAGTATAGTATTCCCACCCCTTATCACTTTTGTAGTTCTCTGATTATTTTCACTCCCTCTTTGCATTTCAGAATACACTATCTTGCACACTTCTGGGCTTGAATTACAGAAGAATCAACATCTTGAACACCCCCCCCCCCAACACCCAACAATAGCATATATGTCTGGGCTTGATCTTACTTAAAGTGCATAAGCTAAAAAAGAAAAAGGAAAGATAAACATAAGAAGATTTTTTACTTAATTTCCCTATATTTCTAGCTGTCAAACTTAGAAATTTTAACATAATGGTAGCTGTGAGAAGTTCAGCTCCAGAGGCCAGGAAAGATAAAAATCCTTGTGTAAAGAAAGTGTTGGCAGAGGAGAAACAGAAGACATCCCTAGTTGCTTTTATAACATATTTTAAGAAAACAAATCACACATAGTTTAAGTGTTCAAGTTCTGCAGTGCTTTCTATAGTAGCTTTGGTTCCTTAATGGCTGATCTGGGATCCTAATGCCCTTGCTAGTACCTTTCTACTGTAGTGTGCATACATTGCTGTGCCCCCTTTAGGCCTCCTTTACAAGGCAGATAGACCCACCCCTCAACAGATGGGAATGCTAGCTGCAAAATACAGTTACTCTCTTCTCTGAAGAATTGCATCCTACAGAATAAGAGCTTTAGTTCTCTACAACATTCCCACTTCCCACACAGCCCTGCAACCTGCAATGCCTGACTGATGATGAGGATATATAATGACAGCCACCTTGCCTCAGTGGACCAATTCTGTCATCCAATTCCTACTCTAGCACTCCTTGGGTCAGGCTAAAGCTGGTCTCCAACTAGCTTAGTGTTTTTCCCCTGCCCTATCCTGCTTCCGTCATTCTTCAAACATAGGACCCAAACATATCTGAAAACAAATTTTTGAATATAGTATTTGAATACATCCCTTTTGTAATTATTCATTATTTTTACTTATTTACAAATAATTACTTATATATCATAATTTATTATTTTAATTCGTTAAAAATTGTGTTATTTAGCAGAATATATTGATTATATCTTCCCTCCAAAAAATCAGATTATAGAGGGTCTATTAATTGGTGGCTTTTGATTTTTCCAATGTAAATAAAATAAATATTCTCTATTTCATAAGAAAATATCATTAATTAAATGTTTATATGTGAGATAAGTTGGTTATTTCTGAAAAAACCTTTTAACATTAGTCAAATAAATCATAATTTTTATAGTTCTTGTGAGGTAATTTAATTGCGTTCAAGACTGTTAGTATAGTATAGGAAAGAATACTATATGTATTTGCTTAACACACATGTATACTGAAGAAAAGAAGTGACTCTTTCCTAACTTATCTGTAACAATGGTTAAATGAAGGTTTGGTAAGAACAATTGAAGAATGGTGAATAATCTATTCATTAAAAAATTTAAAGTACTTAAACATTAGGATAGATAAAATTACACAGGGAAACATATACTTCATTTTCTTTTCAGAAATAAGAAGAAATTATATGAGGACAATATGTAAATTTTATTATAATAGTCTCCATGATTAACATTTCTCAAAATTTATTTTGGCCATGAACCTTAAGAGTTTTCATAATCTCCTAAGACTAATGTCACATCATCCATTGCTAATCAAAAATGTTTTCTAAGTCCATGATATATATTTCAAAATTCACTAGTTTTGCCACAGAGATTATATGGAATTTCAGTACTACAGTGTTTCATCTAAAATACGCATCTTGCCCTAACTGACTTGGCTCAGTGGATAGAGCCTCGGTCTGCAAACTGAAGGGTCCTGGGTTTGATTCTGGTCACATTCTGGGATTGCAGGATTGATCCCCAGTAGGGGGCATGCATAAGGCAGCCAATCAATGATTCTTATCATTGATGTTTCTATCTCTTTCTTCCTTTCCCTTACTCTCTGAAATAAATTAAAATATTCATCTTTCCAAGCTTAGTAGACAGCTACTCATATTCTAAAAGCCCAGGTTAAATGTCACTCCCTTTGTAAATTCCTCCACAATCTCATCTCTTACCAGCAGAATTCATCCATTTTGTCCATGTGTGTTTATAGGTCTTTATACATACCTCTTTTAGACCTTGTATCTCACTGTATTATAATTACATGTTGCATGGATTAGCATTTATGTTTAGCTGTCATTAAGAATCCATTATTTTTCTATCACATACAAAAAATCCAAAAATAGGCAATTCAACAATGTTATGGTGGCTCCTTTTATCTTTCTGTTGTTTTGCAAGATCAAGCTCTGCCTTCCTAGCTCAAGTTTTCCTCAGTGTAACATTATTGATAAAGGTCTAGCCATCACATCCATACCTGGGGGAGAATGAGTAAGAAGGTAATGTAAAAGGGCCCCAGAGGAAACATTACTCCTATGTCCCCACACCAGTGCATAACATGTATACACACAGACAAAACTATGAAACTTTCTAGGAAGCCCAATCCAACAACTGCCACCCACATACCATTGTTATTTATTTATTTGTTTGTTTATTTATTTATTTATTTATTTATTTATTTAAATCTTTATTATTGAAAGTATTTCATACTAGAGGCCCAGTGCACGAATCCCTCAGCCCAGCCTGCACCCTCTCACAGTCCAGGACCCCTTGGAGGATGTCCACCTGCCAGCAGTCAGACATTCCTCTCACAGTCAGGGCTCTCGCAGCCTGAGACCCCTCACTCCTTAATGCCCTGGCTGAGCAGCGCTCCTCCTGTGGAAACACACTGACCACCAGGGGCCAGCTTCTGTGTTGAGCATCTGCTGGTTGTTCCGCCATTCCATTGATTTGCATATTAGGCTTTTATTATATAAGATGTCTCCCTTTTTTTTCCATCAACCCCATCCAGCCCACCCCCAATCCCCACCCCAGGCCCTCACCACCCCACAGTCTGCATCCATAGGTTATGCATATATGCATACAAGGTCTCCCACCCACCCATCCTCCCCCGCCTTCTCTCCGAGATTCCACACTCTGTTTCATGCTTCCATGTCTCTGGATCCACTCTGTTCACCAGTTTATTTTGTTAATCAGAGTCCACATATGAATCCCATTAACGATGGGATACTTGTCTTTTTCTGATTGCATTGTCCTGTATTTAGGCACAAGGGCACCCTTATCTGAAAGGAAGGCTGGGAAAATTAATTTTTTCACCTGGGTACATAGCTACCTCCCAATAAAAAGATAAGGTTTTGTTACTTAGAAATAACTGGGAAAAAGTGTATATGATATTCAAACAACAATGCCTATCTTGCCCCTCAACCCACTTTGTTTTATCTGTTTCTTTACCAAGACTATTAATTCCTGAAAGGTTTAGCATATGTCACATTCATTTTGTATTTCCAGGGCCTAGAACAGTACAAGACACTCAATGGTTTACTGTTTATTTCCTTTACCTGCAATATGAAGGGTTAATCTGTATAATCTGCCTAGATAAAAAAAAAAAAAGATTCTGTGTTTTATCACAATTTTCTGTGCTTTATGTTGAGTTTATTATATTCTTAATTTAAAAAAAAAACACACAAAGAGCAATGGTTCTTGATCATCATGCTACCTTTTATTTTTAATTGTGTTGTTTCTTTCTGTAAATAGCGAGTTTCTCATCACCAACTGCCCTGTTTTAAGTGTTCACATATTCTGACAATTTTTTAAATTATTTTTTCTGTCCTAAGATTGAACCTTAAATGTAAAATGAAATGATGTTCAGGATATCTTTGGCACCTAACACTATTTTTTAGATTTTCCAGAGGGCCTGGAGAGCCTTTTCCTTTCACCTTATAAAAAAAGAGGTACTAAACAGAATAGAGTACCCAGAAATTGACCCAAACCATTATGTTCAATTAATATTTGACAAAAGAAGCAAGAGCATACAATGGAGTAAAGACAGACTCTTTAATAAATGGTTGGGAAAATTGGACAGATACAAGCAAAAATTGAAACTAAACCACCAACTTACACCATACACAAAAATAAACTCAAAATGGATAAAGGACTTAAATGTAAGATGGGAAACCATAAAAATCTTAGAAGAAACTATAGGCAGAAAAATCTCAGACATCTCTTGTAGCAACATGTTTATCAATACATCTCCTAGGACAATGGAAACTAAAGAGGAAATAAACAAATGGGACTACATGAAAATAAACACCTTCTGCACAGCAAAAGAAACCATCAACAAAATAACAAGAGAGCCTACTGCATGGGAGAATATATTTGCTAATAATACATCTGATAAGGGGTTACTTTCCAGAATAAACAGGGAACTTATACAACTTAAAAAGAAGACAAACAATTCAGTTAAAAATGAACAAAGGACCTAAATAGACACTTTTCCAAAGTGGACATACAGAAGGCCAAGAGGCATATGAAAAAATGCTCAAAGTCACTAATCATCCAAGAGATACAAATAAAAAGAACAATGAGATACTACCTCACACTTTTCAGAATGGCTATCAACAACAAATCAACAAATGGCAAGTGTTAGTGGATGTGGAGAAGAGGGAACCGTAGTGCACTGCTGGTGGGAATGCGGACTGGTGCAGCCTTTGTGGAAAACAGTATAGAGTTCCTCAAAACATTAAAAGTAGAACTCCCATTTGACCCAGTGATCCCGCTTCTAGGAATATACCATAGCCTAAGGAATCAGAAACACCAACCAGAAATTTTATATGCACCCCTATGTTCATAGCAGCACAATTTATAATAGCTATGATTTGGAAACAGCTTAAGTGTCCATCAGCAGATGAGTGGATAAAAAAGCTGTTGTACATTTACACAACAGAATACTTTGCAGCTGTAAAAAACACCATGTGCAACAGCATGGATGGACCTGGAGAGCAGTATGCTATGTGAAATAAGCCAGTTAGAAAAAGATAAGTATCATATGATCTCACTTTTATGTGGAATATAATGAACAACACAAACAGATGAACAAAAATAGATCCAGAGACATAAAAGTATCAAACACACTGTGAAATCTCAGCAGGAAGCAGGAGAGGGTGGGTCGATGGGTAGAGATCAACCAATGAACTTGTTTGCATATATGAATAACCCATGGTGAAGGCCTGGAAAAGGGGACCAGCTGGAATAGGTCAATGGGGGAAAAAGAGGACATATGTAATACTTTCAACAATAAAGATTAAAGAAGAGAGAGAGGTATTAGGAACTGTGTTTATTCTGTTAGGTTGATGGTTTGCATGGGCAGCTGTCCAATCAGTAGAAACGATCCACTTTTCCAATATTAAGTATATCTGATGATTTATTGAGAGATTATATGTGCCCTTAATAGAAATGGATGGCCTCTGGTGTCATTTCAAATGCCAACAAGAATCTCCAATTTGGGGTGTTGTGGGGAAGGAAACTTGATTTGGTGTGAACAGTTTGACAGTAACATAGCATGGCTATGAAACAGCATTGGAGTGGAACACTTCCACAATGTTACACCGTGGCTGCTATGAAAACAGCACGGGTGTGAACCAGGGAGAAGGCTTGAGTGCTTCAGCTTCAGTCATTCAATCACAATCTTGAGTCTTCTAGGATCCTCAGGGAAGCAGGTTTATATAGACAGAAATCCCGGCCTCTGGTCCCTGATTGGTCAGAATAGGGCTTCTCTGATTGGTCAAGCTGCAAAACTCCTGGGTGGTGAAAGCCTCGGTCCTATTGGTTGAAATAGGATTCCAGGATCTCCTTTATATGGACTAGTTCAGCTGGCAGAAACAAAGTGCAGGCAGTTTAGGGGTGCGGAGCCAGGCAGTCCCTGTGCAGAAATGGCTGCGAGGCTCTGCTTTTTTTTTTTTTTTTTTTTTAATCTTATCCCAGTTCACTATCAGGAACCATTGTTAGATCTCAGGGATCACATAATTTTATAGGGAAACACGCTTCTTTTTACAAAATAGTAGAAAATTTTGAAAATTGAGTTCAGTTGGCAAAATAAGAAATTAGCGATCTTGTGTTTTCCTCTGAATATTTTAAAAAATGTATTCACCTAAGACCTGGAACCCCTTGTCTAGAATACAGATAAAAGGAAGAAAGAACAGTATGTGACACCTAGTAAATTGTTTGGATTTAACAAGGTAAGCGCCCTTTCTAGGGGAGCATTGGCAGGAATATCTGTCTCCTTTGAGAGTCAGGGAAGACTTCACAGAGCAGGTAACGATTTAGCCGGGGCTTTAAGGATTAACAAGGAAGAAATGGCAGGGCACTCCAAGCTGAATACTTAATGCAAACCACAGCACAGAGCACAAAAGAGCTCTATGCGTTCAGCAGCTCTGAGTACCCTGGAGGCCATTGCCTGTAATTCTCAGGGTTTGGTGAAAATATAGGCAAGGACGATTTTTCTCTGCTTAGCTCATTTTCCCTAAAGCACAATGCACAGTGCTGGGCACACATCTTCAGGAGCTCAATAAATAACTTGAATTGGGACAGGGTGATCTAGTACGCTGGGATCCAGGGCATCGGGATTCTTTCTCACACAACCTCAGTGTTACCTTGGCCAAGTCCCTTTTCGAAGGCCTGTGGCTGCCAGTGCCAAAGCGGAGGAGGGGCTTGGCCTGAAGTGCTGGGCCTTTTAGCGCCTGGAATCCCTGATTGGCCACAGGGAGGGCGGAGTGGGCAGTGCGGCTGCGACTGCGACTGTGGCTGCGGTGCGGTTGCGGAGGTTCAGTTTCTCCTCCACTCCAGCAGGGGGCGCGGGGCGCGGCTTCCGGCTGCCCTTCCAGTCCCGGCCGGCGCTGGGCGGACCCGGGCGGCCAGCGCAGTGGGCGGGCCTGGCGGCGGCGGCGCTGCGCTTTCGAGGCGGCTGGATAGCAGCGGCGCCGGGACCGAGTGGGCTGCGGAAGCCTCAGGGGAACCGGTTCGGGAGCCAGAGGGCTGTGGCCCGGAGCAGCCCCTTCGCGCGGCGCCGCACTCCCGGGGCAGCGGCGGGCGTGGAGCTCGCAGGTGAACTGCGGTGGCACACCCAGGCGTGGCGGTGAGGGCGGCAGTTTAGAGTGGGGGCAGGGGTGGACCTGGGAGCAGCCCGGGACCGGAGAGGTAGCCCGAGCTCGGCCATCTCCAGCCATGTCCGACGAGACGTCGGCCACCACTTCGTACGAGAAGTTTCTGACCCCCGAGGAACCCTTCCCGCTTCTGGGACCCCCTCGCGGGGTGGGCACCTGCCCAAGCGAGGAGCCTGGCTGCCTGGACATCAGTGACTTCGGCTGCCAGCTGTCTTCTTGCCATCGTACCGACCCGCTCCACCGCTTCCACACTAACAGGTATGAACCACGGCTGGGAACAGGGTTGATTGCCCACATTCCTGCCTGAAGTCTGGGACTCCTGGGTCGCCCCGAGCCTCGCGCTCCGCCCAGGGTCTGCACTCACATCCGCCCCTCCCCCACCTTTCTCCTGGATTAGCGTGCATTCCGGTCCCCTTCTCGCTTCCCCTCCCCCTTTTCACCCTGCCCTCCCGATTTCCCTTGGTCGGCATTTTACTCTCTTTCCCCATTCATCTTCTGGTCTTAGCTCCTCCTCCTCCTCTATCCCTCCCCCACCTGCCCCCTGCGAATCCCAGACCCCCGCCTTTGATTTTTAGCTGCTCCGTTTTCTTTCACCCGCTAACGTTTAACCCCTTCCATTTCTGACAGGTGGGTTTCAGATAGCTCCAAATTAATCCCCGGATCTTTTGAAAGGTGGCACTTTTAAAGCTATATTATTTCCCCCAATTTTTAACCTGTCTCACAACTCTATTTCCACCTCCCCTCCCATTTTTTAGTGAAGCTCTAGGAAACCATTTTTTTTTTTTTTTTTTTTTTCTCTCTCTCTCCTTTCCGAACTCGTTACCTTCACGCTTTAGGGCCTTCCAAAATGTACAAGCTTAAATCTGGAAGATTTCTTCATGTTGCACACCCCTTGATTTGCTCCCCTTGTGGAAGGATGGAACGAGGCTTTGGATAGGCTTACTTAATACAAATGTATTCAGGGGGTGCGTCCTTTAACTGATTTTATTAGAAAGGAGTACTTTGAAGAATTCTCTCAAGCAAGCATTTAAGTGTTATACGGAATGTGAGGGATTTGAAGATGTTTTACACGTAGCCCCAACCTTTGATGTAGGTAGTTGTTTGAGATATAAATACAAAGGCCTGGGATTGTGTGTGGAGAAAAAGGAGGAGAGGAGTTCAGCTATAGAAAATACTGGAGTTGAATTAAGGAGTCTAGTTCTGATTTCTGATGCAGTTTATAATATGAGCATGAACAAATCCTTTCACATCTTAATGTCTTTTGTATGTTCCCGGCCATCTCTTAAATAAGTCTAGAGATTTACTGAGCTTCTACCAGATACAAGGAATGTACTGGTATAAAACATGACTCTTACCTAAAAGAAAGTTATATCATCTGGAAGGTTAAGCAATCATCCAGAACATCAGTACAACATATCATATTTGAAAAGGAAATGCTGGTAAACTGAGGCCCAGAGAGAAAAGACTGAGTTCAACGTCATAAACTGAGGCAAAACCAGGGACACTCTTTTGGAGCCAGTGCTAAAACTTGGAACAGAGTTAATGGCTCCAGTGTAATAAATGGTTATTATACTTTCTTAGACTAACTCACTAAAGCCTATTAACCCATACAGTAACTTTAACATTAATGTCTCATATTGATGAAATCTGGTGTGCTTAGGATTTTTGGCATTGGAAAATAGTGTGAAATAATACTTTTGGACATATTTGCATTTTGCAACATTGTATCAAGTTAAATACACGGAATAGTGAAATGATTTCAGAATTAACTTGCTCTGATAATGAGGACAAGGGAGTGTAGGGACAGAGGCTGAGGGCTAGCACTGCCAAAATGGACTGGAGTGATGGGGGCGTGAAACAAGAACAGTACATTCCCTACAGCTTCCTCCTCCCCATTTTTTCCTTGTGTTTTTCTATCCCCTTTCTTGGAGACCATGGTAAAACCAAGATTGTTTTGCAGAATGGGGCAGTGAAGATGGAGGGGGAAGTTCCCGTTCAGCCCTACTTTTTCCAAGTCAAGCATTTTTTTCCCCCCGTTACTGCCTGATTTTTCAAAACCTCCCTCTCCTCCCCCACTTTTTGCAAGGCTTGGAATTGCAGTAGGAGATCTAATGTATCTTTCTCTGTATTCTTTTGAGCAGAGATTAGTGAAAGCAAAATTAGCAATTCTTACAGCAGCTGTTGTTTCTTCCTTGGGCTACCTTACTTTTTAAATCTTTTCTGCTCAGGAATGTTCTGCCTTCTTACCCCCTCCCCATGATGGTATTTGAGAGGAGGACTATATGCTTCCAGTCATTTTTTTTCAGGGAGAAGCGAACAGCTAAATCATATATGTGGGTAAAGTTTAGGGAGGTTTTTTTTAAAATATATTTTATTGATTTTTTTTGTCCCCCACCCTCCCTCCCACACATACTCTCCCTCTTAGGGAGTTCTTTTATTTTGAAGTTTTAAGTGTCACTTTTTTAATTCACATCAAATCATTCACCAATTTGAGCAACAATCCAAAAAACATATCTGTATTGTTGAGTACAGATATTCTGCTTTGGGTTTAGTTATTATAAAAAAAATTCATTCAAAGTGGAAAGCATGTCAAGGGGTAGACACTTGACTTACCTTTATTTTGCTTCTTGTTGCCTGATAAGAAAACTGGAGAGTGTTTAAATAATGCTGTTGATAAAGGCCTTAGAATGATGACATTTCTACACCTGTTCATTTATTGGATTCTGGGCACCATTATTTATGATTCCTAAGGTTGAATGTTCTTAGTGTTCAGGTTAGAGTCACCTGTTATTTAGGTTGGTCTGTCACTGGTATAAGTTTAGTAACCAGAAAAACATACCGTATTTTTCGGACCATAAGACGCACTTTTTTCCCCCCAGAAGTGGGGGGAAAAAGTCCCTGCATCTTATGGTCCAAATATAGCCTACATATATACTTTAAAAAAAAAGTTTTTTTACTTGCCCGGCTCTGTGTGGTCTCTGTGTGCTTGCCCGGCTCTAAAATGGTTCTAAATGCTGCTGTTTACTTTACAGGGTTGATTACATGTGTTTATGACTGTGATGTTGGGTTTTAATGCACATAAAATATTTTAGGACACTATTTGTTTCAGAATCTTTCTTTCTTCATTTCCCTTCTCTAAAAACTGGTGCGTCTTATGGTCCGGAGTGTCTTATGGTCCGAAAAATACGGTACATCTTGTTTCCAAATTTCTATTTGGGGAAGGGAATGGATTCCTAGATTACTGAGTGAAAAGGAATGAATAGTTTTTTCTTTTTATTAATTTCTTATTGGGGGAGGGAATGGATTCCTAGATTACTGAGTGAAAAGGAATGAATAGTTTTTTCTTTTTATTAATTTCTTATTGGGGGAGGGAATGGATTCCTAGATTACTGAGTGAAAAGGAATGAATAGTTTTTTCTTTTTATTAATTTCTTATTGTTTAAAGTATTACATATGTCTCCTTTTTCTCCCATCAACCCCTCCCCGGCCACTCCCACCCCCCAGGACAAGCCCCCATCACCCCAGTGTCCTTGTCCATTGGTTATGCTAATATGCATGCATACAAGTCCTTTGGTTGATCTCTTTCATTCCTCTCCCCCTCCCCCCTCCCCTGTCCCTTGCCTTTCCTCTGAGGCTGATTGTACGTACCTTCGGTGCTTCTCTGTCCTGGATCCATTTTTGTTCATCAGTCTATATTGTTCATCATATTCCACAAATGAGTGAGATCATGTGATATTTTTCTTTCTCTGACTGGCTTATTTCACTTAGCATAATGCTCTCCAGATCCATCCATGCTGTTGCAAATGCTAAAAGTTCCTTTTTTATAGCAGTGTGGTATCCATTGTGTAGATGTACCATAGTTTTTTAATACACTCATCTGCTGATGGGACTTAGGCTGTTTCCAAATCTTAGCTATAGTAAATTGTAATGCTATGAACATAGGGGTGCATATGTCCTTTCTGATTGGTATTTCTGATTTCTTGAGATATATTACTAGAAGTGGGATTACTGGGTCAACGGGGTCAAACGGGAGTGCTATTTTTAACTTTTTGAGGAAACTCCATACTGTTTTACACAGTAGCTGCACCAGTCTGCATTCCCACCAGCAGTGCATGAGGGGTTCCTTTTTCTCCACATCCTCTCCAGCACTTGTTTGTTGATTTGTTGATGATAGCCATTCTGACAGGTGTGAGATGGTACTGCATTGTTTTGATTTGCATCTCTTGGATGATTAGTAACTTTGAGCATCAAATAACTACTAGACTTAATGCTAGTAAATGAATTAAACAATATAACAGGATACAAAATTAACACCCAGAGATTTATGGCTTTTTTATACACTAACTAGAGGCCTGGTGCATGAGATTTGTGCACTGTGGGGCAGGGAGGGGGGTGTCCCTCAACCCGGCCTGTGCCCTCTCACAGTCCAGGACCCCTCAGGAGGTGTCCGCCTGCAGGCTTAGACATTGCTCTCTTAGACCTGGGCAATTTGGTGAGTTGTACTAGGTTTATTGATTTTTTAAAAATGAGGATACTTCCTACCTAGCAAGCATGTGATGAAACTAGGCAATATTAGAAGGTATATTCATGGATTCTTAGAATTTTATAATTTGCCTACTTATAAAAGTTTGCTGACATCTGCTTTTATATTTACTAAACTATATAATAGTTTAGAGTGTATATATCTCTGTGTCTGTTTCACTGATATAAAATACTTTACCTTTAGCTCAATGGAAAAGGTGCCATAGAATTTGCTGGATTGCCTGAATTTTGTAAATTAATAACTTTGGAATTAAGGTTAGTCATACAAAATAAGAGGGAGAAGTTAAAAAATGAAAAAATACAATTCAAGAATAAAACTGGATTTAATGAATGAGAAACAACCTAATTATAGGTAAATAACAGACTTTTCTTCAGAAGTCATTATTTCAGTACCTTATTAGTATCTGATACATTAAACCATTATTTTAAGAATTAATTCCCTAGGGTACTGCCAAAGCAATGAAGATTATATTATTACTAGTATATAGCTACTGGAAATTTACAAAAGAAAACAGATTTGTAGATTTCAAGACCAAAAAGAAAAACAAAGAAAGAAATTATAACCCTGCAACAAATATTACAAATGAAATGTTAATATCCTTAATGCATAAAGAACTCTTTAAAAAATCAATAAGGAAAACATTCATACAGAGAAAAATGCTATAGCAAAATAGCAAATGATATTTTTAATTTTGATCATTCCCATAATCAAAGAATTAAAAATTAAAAAAAAATTTTCTGCTGAAACCGGTTTGGCTCAGTGGATAGAACATCAGCCTGTGGACTGAAAGGTTCGGGTTCGATTCTGGTCAAGGGCATGTACCTTGGTTGCGGGCACATCCCCAGTAGCGGTTGTGCAAGAGGAAGCTGATCGATGATTCTCTCTCATCGATGTTTCTAACTCTCTGTCCCTCTCTTTTCTCTCTGTAAAAAATCAATAAAATATATTTTACCCATCAGGTAAACATTTTAGAAGTGAAAATTCCAGTGCTGTTAAAGTTGTGGTGAAATGACCACTTTTATATACTGCTTTGGGGAGTGTAAATCAGTGCAGCCTTTCAGAAAGGTATTTAACTAATGGTCTTTAAAGTGTTTATATTCTGTGACTCAGTACTTTACTTTCAAGTAATCTATCCTGAGAGATTATATATTTGGATTAATAATTATAAACAAAAAGTTTTATCTCAGTATTTCTTGTAATACCAAAAAAACTGTAAACAGCTTAAGTACCGTATTTTTCGGACCATAAGACGCACCGGACCATAAGACGCACCGGACCATAAGACGCACCAGTTTTTAGAGAAGGGAAATGAAGAAAAAAAGATTCTGAAACAAATAGTGTCCTAAAATATTTTATGTGCATTAAAACCCAACATCACAGTCATAAACACATGTAATCAACCCTGTAAAGTAAACAGCAGCATTTAGAACCATTTTAGAGCCGGGCAAGCACACAGAGACCACACAGAGCTGGGCAAGTAAAAAAACTTTTTTTTTAAAGTATATGTGTAGGCTATATTTGGACCATAAGATGCAGGGACTTTTTCCCCCCACTTCTGGGGGAAAAAAGTGCGTCTTATGGTCCGAAAAATACGGTATATATTATTGTAGGAATAAGATTAAATAAACTATGATACATTTCATAAATGGGATATTGTATAGTCTTTAAAATGTTTTCAGATAATATACATGGGGATATGTTCACTGTATAATGCTAAGTGAAAGAAAGCTGGTCACTAAAATATATGCAGAATGCTGACTCTTTGAAAAAAAATACTCATGCAGAAAAAGTACCAAAATATGGACTAGAGCATAGATGGGGTCCCTTGGCCTGACCTGTGGGGATCAGGTGAAACTAGCTCTCTGACATCCCCTGAGGAGTCCCGGATTGTGAGAGAGCAGTTCTCAGGTGATGCACCACAGAATTGGGCTCCCTCCTCTCTGGTTCTGGGTGCATCACCTGAGAACCACAGCTGCCAAGTCACTGCAGCTTGGCAGCTCCTGCTTTGAGCATCTGATCCCTGGTGGTCAGTGCGCATCATAGCTACTGGTTGGAGCTTCTGCCCCCTGGTGGTCATTGCATGTCATAGCTACCTATTGGATGGTCGGGTGGTCGCTTAGGCTTTTATATATATAGATTAGTTATTGCTGGGTATTATTGGTTGTAAGAAATACTTTTTTTTTTAAAAAAGATTTTATTGATTTCAGAGAGGAAGGGAGAGGGAGAGAGAGAGAAACATCAATGATGAGAGAGAATCATGCATTGGCTGCCTCCTGCATGCCTGCCCTACTAGGGATCGAGCTCACAACCCAGGCATGTGCCTGACCAGGACTTGAACTGTGGCCTCCTGGTTCCTAGGTTGATGCTAAACCACTGAGCCATGCTGGCTGAGCATATAAGAAGGCTGCACTGATTTTGAGCTTCTACCTGTATACTTTGTTGGTGCTTTTCTCTGCCCTGCAATGGCTACTCTTTTTATTTAATGATAATAATAGCTGCCATGTATTGAACACTTTTTTATGTCTGCTAAGCGCTTTGTATACATTTTTCACTGTAGCTGCATTTGAAAAATAGGACATAGGCTTGGAGAGGGTGTGTTTTGCTTAAGATCAAACAGCAGGCAAGTGACAGGGCAAGAATTTGAACTCAGTTTGACTCCAGAGCTTACTCATAACCAGTATGCTATATGTTTGCTTATGGATGAAAGTTTTACTTTATCCCTAAATAAATACATTTTTTTCTTTTAAAATATTGTATTATAAAAATTTTCAAACAGATACAGAGACTAATGTAATGTACCCAATATACCCATCATCCAGTGTAAGTTATTCACATATGGCAGTGAGCTTTATCAGTACCCCCTACTCATTTATCAACCCCTTATTATGTTGAGACAAATCCCTGACATATCTCATTCATAAATATTTTAATACTAGATGCTCAGTGCATGAAATTTGTGCACTTGTGGGGGGTAGGGGGGCCCTCAGCCCGCCCTGTGCCCTTTCACAGTCCAGGAGCCCCGTGATCAATCTCCCCAAAGAGCGAGGCTCTGCCCACCTGGCCGGGGTTCCGTAATAGATTGCCCCCACAGAGGCAGGCCCTACACACCCTCCACAGCCTGCCAGTCAGTGGCCTGGGCCTCCCTCTGCAGGCTATCTTGTGATCAATCATGGGGTGATGGCCAGGCTCCTGACCAATTGCATTGCATCTGCCTTGGCTGGTCTGGGGCCTGTCGGTGTCATAATGTGGTTGTCTGGAGGGTCGTTCTACTGTTCGGTTGTTTGGTTGTTCAGTTCATTTGCATATTATGCTTTTTTTATTATAGATGTAACCTTAAAAGATAAGAGCTCTTTAGAAAAGAATCACAGTATCATTATCATACCTAAAATATACCCACATTCCTCATGAATATCATAAATGTATTATTAATATCTTTAAATTGGGTAGTTTCTGTAATTCCTGTTGTGATTTCTTTTGTTCCTTTTTTTAAGGTGGAACTTAACTTCTTGTGGAACAAGTGTTGCCAGCTCAGAGTGCAGTGAGGAGCTGTTTTCGTCAGTTTCTGTTGGAGATCAAGATGATTGCTATTCCCTCTTAGATGAGCAAGACTTCACTTCTTTTGACTTATTTCCTGAGGGGAGTGTCTGCAGTGATGTCTCTTCTTCTATTAGCACATACTGGGATTGGTCAGACAGTGAGTTTGAATGGCAGGTAGGTTTTTTCTCCCCTTAAATTGCCATCATTACTTCCTAAGTAGAAGTATGAATTTCTGTGATATTTTTATCTGTACTTCAAAGCAAATTTCTCCAGTGTTATTCCAATCATACAAATTCTCTGACAACATTAAGAACTAGATGAAATATGTATCCTTTATTTTTGCTGATGTACCTTTTAGGCTTCTGATGCTGCTAATATCCTTTTGTAGATTTTCAAGTAATTTAATACTTATAAGATGTTCTCTTTATTATTCATCATCTATGCATGAATATAGCAAATTTACTCTTCCTACATTATAATAGCTTTCATGTCCTTATAGGCATAGTATCCTTAAATCAGGGTCATGTTATATATCTAAGATCACAAACCACTATTATCATAAATACATAATTTTGAGTCATGTTATCAGAAATATAATTTCTCATTTTTCATTCTCTTTGTATGTAGAATTGCTTTTTTCCTGATAGTGTTTTTTTTTTTTTCTCTTTGTATAATGGCTTTGTGGGAAATTGTTTAGAAATGCTGCTTGTGATCACAAGTACAATCTATCAGAAAATGTAGATTGTGTTATTACAACATCCATTTTCTGATTGTAAAAGATAATAACATTTAAAGAAGCTTTCCTTACATATTGCACATGTTATATTCAACAGATAACTTGAATGCTTAATGTATTTGAAAGCCATCTAAATACTTGAAGTTGTTATTCCAAAAAGGAATTAAATATTACTTTTTCTCAAATTTTTATTAAAATAATATAGGATGACATAAAATTAAAACTTCAGAGTTTCCAATTTTGCCGAAGCCGGTT
Source organism: Pipistrellus kuhlii (assembly GCF_014108245.1). NCBI lineage: Eukaryota > Metazoa > Chordata > Mammalia > Chiroptera > Vespertilionidae > Pipistrellus > Pipistrellus kuhlii. The sequence continues at coordinate 359,519 of NW_023425533.1, forward strand.
TGGCTCAGTGGATAGAGCGTCTGCCTGCGGACTCAAGGGTACCGGGTTCGATTCCAGTCAAGAGCATGTACTTTGGTTGTGGGCACATCCCCAGTAGGGGGTGTGCAAGTGGCAGCTGATTGATGTTTCTCTCTCATCGATGTTTCTAACTACCTGTCCCTCTCCCTTCCTCTCTGTGAAAAATCAATAAAACATAAAAAAAAAAGTTTCCAATTTCTATTCTGTGGTTAGCATTTTTAAAAGCTTATGCAGATACAAGTACTGTTTGACCCTGTGCTTTTTTCAATCAGCATATATCAATCTTTCTGATAGCTGCATCATAATTTAACAAATTTCCTAATAATGGACATTTAGATTGGTTTCAGTTTCTTTCTTATTATAAAAAATGCTACATTGAAATTTAAGAGTTTTTGAAGAGGACAGAAAATATCCACAACTGCATTTTTAAGTTTTATATAATTTCAAAGGCTTCTATTTTATATATAGTTGTAAGTATGGTTTGGATAAAAGTTATAATTTTTAAATTTAAAAATTTGAGATAAAACTCACAATTTAAATAATTTTACAGTGTGTAATTCAGCAATTTTTAATATATTCACAATGTTTTGCAGCCATCACTACCAATTCTAGGACATTTCCATCACCCCAAAAAGAAATCTATACCTGTTAGGAGATTGTCCCAATTCCCCAGGCCCCATCATCAGCAATCACTAATCTACTTTCTCTATGGACTTGCCTTTCTAAATATTTCATATAAATGGACTCATATATGTAACCTTTTGTTTCTGAATGCTTTTACTGTGTTTTCAAGGTTGTCCATATTTTAGCATGTAACAGTATTTCTTTTCAGTCTTAGCTCAAGTTGTTATAACAAATACCATAATCTGGGTGGCTTAAACAACAAACATTTATTTCTGTAGTTCTAGAGGCTAGAAGATTCAGATCAGAATGCCAACATAGTTAGGTTCTGGTGAGAGCCTCTTTCTGGTTTGCAGATGGCTTCCTTTTTCTGGAGTTTGTGAGCACAAATAAGCTGTGATCTCTCTATCCCTTTATAAAGTCACCATTCCCATCATGGACACTCCACCCTCATGAATTATATAAACCTAGTTACCTCCTAAAGCCCCACCTTCAAATAGCATCACATTTGTGATTACGGCTTCAAAATACAGAGTTTGAGGGGAAGCACACAAACATTTAATCCATAGCAATTTCTTTCTATGGCTGAATATTCCATTAATTATATGGATATACCACATTTTGTTTATTCATCAGCTGATGGACATTTGAGTTGTTTTTATATTTGGGCTGCTATGAACATTCAAATATGTGTTTTTATATAGATGTATATTTTTAATTTTCTTGGACTTACACTTAGGAGTGCAATTGCTGAGTCATGTGATGACTATGTTTAACTTTTTGAGGAACTGCCAAAATGTTTTCCAAAGTGGCTGTACCATTTTACATTTCCACCAGTAATACAGTCATGCCCCACTTGACAAGGATACATTTTAAGAAATGCATTGTAAGGTGATTTTGTTCTGTGGACATCATAGAATACACTTACACAAACCTAGATGGTATAGCCTACTACACACCTAGGCTATATGGGACAGCCTATTCCTCCTAGGCTACAAGCCTGTATAGCATGTTACTTTATAAAACAACACAAGATTGAATCCAGCAAAGACAAAATAATGCAATCAAGGGGCATGATAGACACAAGATGTATGAGCCTGCTGCCGGAGTAACATGACACACTGACAGCAAACCTTTTTTTAAAATAGACTGAGTGGCCAGATTATTATGATCACAGAACACATTATAATCTGGCCACACAGTGTATATCTTATATAATAAAAGGCTAATATGCAAATTGTCCCCTTGACCAGCAGTTGGACCAGAAGGCAGGCCGGCCAACCGCTAATGTCCCCTCCCCCTGGCTAGGCTGGCCAGATCCCACCCATGTACGAATTCATGCACTGGGCCCCTAATATGTGTATATATATACTGAATGGCCATATTATTATACGTTGAGAGATCATAATAATATGGCCATTCAGTGTATATATTTAATTGATTTCAGAGAGGAAGGTAGAGGGAGAGAGATAGAAATATCAATGATGAGAGACTCATCGAATGGCTGCCTCCTGCATGCCCCCCACTGGGGATCAAGCCCGCAACCCTGGAATGTGCCCTGACTGGGAATGGAACTGTGACTTCCTGGTTCATAGATTCATGCTCAATCACTGAGCCTCATGGGGTGGACAACAGCAAACTTTTTTTTAACAAACTTTTTTTAATAAGTAGCAAGTACTCTAAAATTCTACTGTGTTTCCCCGAAAATAAAACATCCTCCAAAAATAAGACCTACTTACAGGTTTCCTTCTGAGTGAAATATAAGGCATCTCCCTGAAAATAAGGCCCCCCAGGCTCTGTCTCAGAATGAAAATGAATTTACCATAAACTGGTCGTTAGGGCCGCCCCGACTGGCATCTAGCAACCAGTGACATTATGTGGCGTCCTGACATCACTGCTGTGTGGAGGCGGAGCAGAGGTCTGAGTGAGTGGTGAGCGCTAGGTTGGAGAGAGGAGGAGACTTTCACGGATGCATGTAGAAGAACAGGAGGATTAGAGAGGACAGGACACAGTGAAGGTGGTGAGTGCTGGTCTGTCTCTGGTGACACTACCTGATGCTCGCGGCCGCCCTCATGATGACTGAAGGTTCTCAGTCAGTGGCAGACCCTGCTCCAGCCCAGATCCAGGCCCCAGCAAGCCCAGTGACAGTCCCCAGGCAGGCCCCAGGGGGTAAATGTCTGATAAAGGGGTAGGGGGGATGTCTGGTGAAGGTGTTCAGTGGCACAGTGGTGGGGGGAGAGGGATCACTTAAAATGACACAGGAGGATCAGAGGGGGCAATCAAAATGACACAGGAGGATCAAAAGGGGTTACTAAAATGGTAATCCCCCCTCTGATTCTCCTGTGCCATTTTGATTCTCCCCTCTGATCCCCCCTGTGTCATTTTAAGTGATCTCCCTCTCCCCACCTTGATACCCCAATTCCTTTTTTTCCCCTAGAAATGAGCGCAAAAAGAAAAAGCTACTCCGTGAAGTACAAGAAAGGAATCGTGGAAGACTCTTGGGGCCAAAATCTTACTGCTTTCTGCAAAGAGAAGATGTTGAGTATCTGATTGGTCCGAAAATGGCGAGCAGAGTATAGTAACCTCATTGAACAAGTGGACAAGGGAAATGCTAAAAAGCGCAAGTGTGGATCAGGTCGGCAACCATTATTTTCCGAGCTGGAAGACCTGATCTGTGAATGGGTGGTTGACAGGAGAGCACAGGCTTTGGTTGTGAATAGGGCTCAGATTCAAGAATTTGCCCTTGCCATGGCACCACAGTTTGACATAGCCCACAAAGACTTCAAAGCATCACAACACTGGCTGGATAATTTCCTTCAGCGAAGTGAACTGTCTGTAAGAAGATCTACAACATTGTTTAGGTTGGATGATACTCAAGTTATTAAGCGAGCACTTGCATTCAAGTCCTTTATTGATGATGCTGACTTCTCTAAATACAGTCTTTCCAACATGATTGCTATGGATGAAACTGCAGTGTTTATGGGCCAATCATCTCAAACAACAATTGAACAGCAGGGTGCCTCCTTAGTGTACATTCCACTGCTTACGAAAGTGCACGTGTTCCCTGTATTTTGGCAATTCATCTGGATGGCACTAAAATCCCACCTTTAATCATTTCTAAGGGCAAGAAGGAAAAGATTGAACATGTTTTGGGCGTTTTTATTCTTGAAACTGAAAAAGCCTGGGCCACACTAGCGGTTATAAGGAAGTGGGTCAATTTAATGCTGCTGCTTGTTATGCGAGGGGAAGCTAAAGAGGTCAGCTAGTCTGGGATGCAGCCAACACTCACCATGCTAAAGACATGAAGACATTTCTTCATGAACGAAAAATAGATCAGATAATGATTCCCACAGGAATGACGGCCTATCTCCAGACTCTTGATATTGCAATAAACGAGCCATTCAAAGACAATTTGCGCATGGAAATTAATGACTACATTGAAAATAGAATGGAGAGAAATCAGCGTGGAAACTTTGTGGAACCTAAACTGCAAGAAGTTGTGACTTGGGTGAAGAATTCATGGGAGAAAATCACTGACAGTTGCATTGCAAATGCACTGCGAGCAGGCTACCTTGACAAGAAGTACTCATTTAAAGACAGTGCTATTGCTAAACATGAGAGATTTGGTCCACTGATTCTGAAAGAAATGGAGTCACAAGAAATTCACCAGGAAATTCAGGAATTGGATTGTTATGATGATGTTCCAGAAGATGATGACATGATTGTTATTGAATAAATGAGTAAATTCTTGATATTGTAGGATTCACAGTTTGTCTGATTTGTGTTGACAACTACCTTACTACCATGCAGTATACAGGTAATAAATTTCCTTTATTTTCATTTAACAATAAATGTGTACCATATTCTTCTTCATGGAAAAATATGACATCCCCTGAACATAAGACCTAGCACATCTTTGGGACCAAAAATTAATATAAGACACTGTCTTATTTTTAGGGAAATAGGGTATTTAGCTTCTTTGTGTTGGTGTGTTTTTAAGTTTGTATTTTTTTCTTGTAATTGAATTTTAGTTTTATACCATCGTAGTCAAAGAAGATGCTTGATATAATTTCAGCCTTCTTAAATTTATTGAAACTTATTTTTTTTTGCTTAACATGTGGTCTTTCCTGAAAAATATTTCATGTTCACCTAAAAGGCATGCATATTCTGTGGCTTTCCAGTGAAATGCTCCGGAAATATCAATCAAATCTTAAGATGTTATTTTAGGGAACTATTTCATTGTTGGTGGTCAGTGTATGTAATAGCGAATGGTTGACTGCCTCCTGTGAGTCAATGCATATCATAGTGAGCAATTGAGCAGCATTAGCATACTATTAGCATATTATACTTTGATTGGTTGAACGGCCAACTGGTCAACTGGACACCTAGCATATTAGGCTTTTATTTTATGGGATAACCATTCAGACAGGCATGAGGTGATATCTCATTGTTGTTTTAATTTATATCTCTCTGGTGATTACTGATGCTGAGCATTTTTTCATATATCTATTGGCCATCAGTATGTTCTCTTTGGAGAAGTGTCTATTTAGGTCCATTTTTGAATTGGATTGCTTGTCTTCCTTTTGTTGAGTAATGTAATAAGTTCTTTATATATTTTGGAAATTAACACCTTATAAGATATATCATTGGTATATATAGGGTGTCCCCAAAAATGTATACACATTTTTATTACAAAGTCAGTGTTTATTAACATACAGTAGATTTTCAAAATTTAAAAGAATCTACAGAAACGAATAATTTTTTTTGTCAATGTCTGTTTTCAAATTGATGACTGTTCTGGTCCAGGTACTGCTGATAATGTGAAGCAAACATCACAAAGCATTTCCTTTGGTATTTGTGCATCCTCAATTCTTCCACCGTTATAGGTTTTGTACCATAAACTTTACCTTTTATGTATCCCATACCCCTTAAAAGTCTAGGGGTTTCATTTTCTTTGTTCAAGTCTTAGTCTGCCTTCACCTATTATTTCAAATGAGTCAAACCTAAAAAGGAGTGAAATTTAAGTGAGCTATCAGCTATTAAAATGTATACATACTTTGAATAAATATAAAGGCAGTGCTTGTACTTTAACTGCATTTTCAAACTTCCAGTAACATTTTAGGATGTATTCCCTTTGTTCTTAGCTTATTCTGGCTGAAAAGAAAAACACATCAATTGAACTAACAGTTATTAAAATGTGTATACAGATTTTTGGGTCACTGCCGCAATCTGCATGGCAAGGTTCAGTATCTGAAAGAGGGGCCGATGCACAAATGAAAATTCTAATAAAAAATATGAATTATTAAGGAGCAGGGGCCAGGTGGAGCCTCTTTCTTGAAGAGACACACTGAGTCCTGGCCTAATCCGCTTTTTTTCAGTTTTAATTCATCTTGCCCTCAGGCAGACACTTAGCACACACACAGTCTCAAAGGTCAGTAAAGAACAGTAAGGTCCAGGAAACATTTACTTGGAGGCTATCAGGTCAGGAAATTGTTTTGAGCCACCACAGTCTCAACACAAACAATCGGTGCCTAGTGTAAGCCCTGCTAATGCTCCAGGTCCATTGGCCTCCTGCATTCCTTGGTGCAGGCTCTTGACAGCGTTGGCATGTGGTAGCTTTCCACATCTCCCTCTTTTTGTTTTCTCAATAACTCTTGCAAAGTGTATGTTGTCTGTAGTCCTTCCTAGACTCTACATTCCTTATCTGCAGACATCTCCCAGGTCATCTCTGGACTATTTGTCATCTGTCTTATTCTCCCATTCCTTATCTTCAGTGTGTTGCTTGGGGCTACTGCTGTCTGTGGCTGGAGTAGTCATCTGTCTGGGGCCACACGTACAAGTTTAGGCTCCAGGTGCAAGGTCTTCATTATTAGTTTGGTCAGTTCCTTCTGCGGCTCCATGTTGGAGCCTGATGTTCCTTACACTCTTCGAGGAGTTTTTCGGAAATACACAAGCATACTCTCAACCAAAGGTTAATAAAGGCTTGGGACCTTTCCATAAACTAGACTCAGGATCCTTCCATTTGATCAAACCTTTTTCCTTTGACTTATTATGACACCAGTGTAATTCCATTGGTGTCTTGCCATTAGCATTACAAGTGAAAAAAATTAAGATAATTAAGGATTGGTGTAGTCTACTACAGGAGATTACTCCAGCATCACTATTCCCCCTTTTTGTTTTTCAAGTTGGGATTTTAGCCATTGATGTTGGCATTCTATAATTGCCTGTCTGTGGGAATTGTATGGTATTCCTGTAATGTGCTGAATTTCTCATATTTTACAGAATTGTTTGAAAGACAATTTGTTTACGCAGGTCCATTATCACTTTTAATAATTTTTGGAATTCCCATGATGGAAAAAACAGCTAGGCAATGATTAATGACCTATTTCGCCATTTCTTCTGTAGATGCAGTGGCCCGTAGGACCTTTGAAAAGATATCCACAGAGACATGCAATGCCCCAAGGCATCCAAAAGGAGTATAATGTGTTACATCCATTTGCCAGATATGGTCCTTTATCGATCTGCAAGGGTTAATTCCTGTATTAGGCCCTTAAAGCATATGTAACATACTAGTGAGACTTTCCTTGATAATCTGTTTTGCCTGCTGTCAAGTGATTGAGAATTGTTTAGATAACATTTTGGCAGGCTGGTCTAAAAGCTGCTGAGATTTTTGTGGCCTGTTGTAATAAAGCAACTAATTAATATGCATTTCCTTTTGTTAAAGGACCAGGCAGGGTGGTATGAGCCCTGATATATAATCTAATAAAAGTAATATGCAAATTAACCATCACTCCATCACAAAGATGGCGGGGCCCATAAAGTCCTGGGCCTCAACTGCAGAGGGAGTAAGGGCATCTGGGCAGTCAGCACACCCGCAGCCCTGCGGTTCAGAGCATGCCCCCACCCCAGCGGACACAACTCAGGGGGGCCTCTGCGTGTGAGATACAGGGGAAACACCTTTTTCTGACTGCTCATTGGCTAAGCTCCCTGTACGCTGCCACTTGCAGTGTTCTTGGTAACTTGGTTAATAAGAATCCAAGAAGGTGGTCTAGGGTTTTCCCACCACACTCCTGGAGGAAAAAGCTATTGTCCGTTGCTGAAGGGGCTAAGAAGTGTCATATTCTTCCCTAGCCTGTTTGGCTCAGTGGATAGAGCCTTGGCCTGCTGACTGCGGGGTCCAGGTTCAATTCTGATCAAGGGCATGTATCTAGTTTGCAGGCTTCTCTCTGCCAGGGCCCAGGTCAGGTCTCATGGAGGATGCAACCAATTGAAGTGTCCCTCTCACATTGATGTTTCTTCTGTCTTTCCTTCTCTGTTCCAAGCTCTCTAAAAATCAAGGGAAACGTCCTCAGGTGAGGATAAAAAAGAAAGAAATGTCATATCCTAAGACAGACACGCCTTGAAAATGCCTAAAGAAAGTTGTCATTTTTTCTTGGTGAAGGGACTGGAGTCTGTGTTGATGAAAACACCTTGGCGGCTGCAGTGGCAGCAGTAATGGGGTGATGGAGCTGGTGCCTTCTTCTGATCAGCCCAGTCACCTCCCACAGAGGGAGGCCAGACTGTGGCTTAGGTCCGTTCCCTGATCGCTACCGACAACAAATAATCAATTTGAACCATGCTTTGACTTTAAAATGACCAGAATGGGCCAGAAGACACGGCAAAGTAATTTTGCTTCACGATAACGCACCATCACACACTTCAAAACCAGTTAAAGACACGTTAAAAGATCTTGCCTGGGAAGTATTAATCCACCCATCGTATTCACCAGACCTTTCTTCTTCAGATTACCACTTGTTCTGATTGATGGCACATGCACTTTCTGAGCAGCACTTCAAAATGTACAAAGAAGTGGAAAATTGGGACTCTGAATGGTTTGCCTCAAAACAAGAAAAGTTATGTTGGGACTGTATCCACAAATTACCTGAAAGATGGGGAAATGTGTATCTAGGGATGGACATTACTTTGAATAAAGCACTTTTGATATTTCTCTAGATATTATCTTGTTTTCTTTGATTATAAAATCTGCATTATTAACCGGTACACCTGGTACTGGTACTTTTTCTTTTCTATGAAGGTAAATCAGAGGCATGTTTAATAGACTAACAATAAACAAATTAAACCAAATAACAAAGATGGATAAAACAACAATCAACAGACAAGCGCACATAATAGACAAGACTTAATAAATCAGAGTTCTGTTCGTGAATCTTTCAGATATTTTACATTGCCTGGGACTAAACAGCCAGAATACAGCTCAGAGCGCTACCAGATGGGGTCCCAGTGAACACCCACAGCCTGTTGTTCATAGGACTTATCATATTCTGCTCTCCATAGCATTGGAGAGTCATTTAGCTAAAATCTGCCAGTCCCAAGGCATCATATGGTAATTTTCAGACAAAACATTGAGTCCTTTTTTAAACGGACTATTTTCTTTAGTTGCTGAGCCTTCCCACACCAGAGGAGGAGGATCAGGGGCCTTAGGTGTTACAGGCTTCACAGGCTCTTTTCAGGAAGAGGAGGAAGTGGTGGCAAACACTCCTGGCATTCTATGGGCTTTTGATCCTCAGTATGAAGTGGGCAATATACAACTTGAACAAGAGCCCACATAGTTCAAGATGACAAGGGTATTGAGCCTTATTTTTCCTTAAATTCCTACCTACTTGTTTCCAGAGACCCAGGTCTACTGTTCTAGCATCAGGGAACCAAGGATTATACTCTATGATAATATGCACAAACTGTTAAGAGAATACTTTCTGATAATTTAACTCCTTTATCTTTGAGCATGCAAGCTGAAAGTCTACAATAATGTTTTTCCCCTTTACTCCAATTCTTCCCCTTTATAACCTGGCTGATTCCAGAAACATCCCCGTCCACTTATGATCTGGGACTCCAAAGCTGGCATAGGCTTTGTGTGCTGGTGAATTTCCACTTTTCCTTTTTCATTTTGTTTTTCGCTCAGGTGAATCTTCTTCAAAATCCCTGTTCAGGTGCCAATTGCCATGACCTGCACACTAAAGTTCAGTATCCAAAGGAGGGGCCGACGCACAAATGAAAATTCTAATTAAAAATATGATTTATTAAGGGGTGGGGGCCAGATGGAGCCTTTTTCTTGAAGAGACTCACTGAGTCCTGGTCTAATCCGCTTTTATTCAGTTTTAGATACACATCTTGTCCTTAGACAGGCATGTAGCAGACATATAGTTTCAAAGGTCAGTAAAGATCAGTAAGGTCCAATAAACATTTATTTGGACGCTGTCAGGTCAAGAAATTGCTTCGAGCCACTACAGTCTCAACATGAACAATTGGTGCCTAGCATAAGCCCTGTTAACGCTCAAGGTCCATCGGCCTCCTTGGTGCATGCTCATGACAGTGCTGGCATGCAGTAGCTTCCCATAGGACACTCTTTATGATCCTCCCGTACAGTGAGTTCCCTTTTTATTTTGTTGATGGTTTCTTTTGCTGTACAGAAGCTTTTTATTTTGATGTAGTCCCATTTTGTTTATTTTTTCCTTTGTTCCCTTGCCCTTGGAGATGTATTGGCAAAGAGATGTCTGAGATTTTGTTGTCTGTGATTTTCATGGTTTCTGGACGTACTTTTAAGTCTGTTATCCATTTTGAGTTTATTATTGTTTATGGTGTAAGTTGATTTGGTTTCATTTTTTGCATGTAACTTATCTAATTTTCCCAAAACCATTTATGGAAAAGTCTGTTTACTCTATTGTATGCTCTTGTCACCTTTGTCAAATGTTAATTGATTATAAAGGTGTGGATTTATTTCTGGGCTTTCTGTTCTGTTCCACTGATCTACTATATGTATATTCTTATGCCAGTACCAGGCTGTTTTGATTACAAAGCCTTGTAATATAGTTTGATATTATATATTATGACACCTCCAACTGTCTTCTTCTTTCTCAAGATCTCACTGTGTTTAATCACCCTGGTTTTGTATAAGGTTAGAAATCAGGAAGTGTGAGTTCTCCCACTTTGTTCTTTTTTAGCAACATTGTTTTGACTATTGGAGGTCCCTTTTGCAATCCCCATCAATGTTAGTGTTATGTTGTCCATTTCTGCAAAAAGGGCAGTTAGAATTTTGATAGGCATTGCATTGAATCTGTAGATCAATTTGGGGAGTATTGCCTTTTTAATAGTATTAAATATTCCTGTCTATGGACATGGGATGGAATGTCTTATTTATGTCTTCATTAGTTTGTTACAATGCTGTTTTATAGTTTTCCATGTCCAAAACTTGTACTTCCTTGATTCAGTTTATTACTAAATATTTCATTCTTTTGATGTAGTTGTAAATGGAATTTTTTTCTATTTAATTTTTAGATTGTTCATTTCTAGTGTATAGAGATACAACTGATTTTTGTATTTTTATTTTATATCCTGCAACTTTGCTGAACTCATTTGTTAGCTTTAATAGTTTATTTTCTCTCTGTGGATTCTTTAGGGTTTTCTAAATTTTAGATCGTGTCATCTTTGAATATAAGTAGTTTTTCTTTTTCCTTTCCAATCTGGATAGCTTTTTTTTCTCTTGCTTAATTGGCCTGGCTAGATCTCTAGTATAGTGTTGAATAGAAGTGGCAAAAACTGGCATCCTTTTCTTTTTTTCCAATCTAGGGGAAAAGCTTTCAGTCATTTTTTCACCATTGAGTATAATGTTAATTATAGATTTTTCATAAATATTCTTTAACATATTGAGGGATTTCTCTTTTTTTCCTGTTCACTGTTTTTATCTGAAAGGGTATTAGATTTTTGTCAAATGCTTTTTTTCTTTGCATCTATCGAAATGATCATGTAGTTTCTCTCCTTCATTCTATTAATCTGATATACAACATTAAGTGATTTTTATATGGTGACTCACACTTGTATTCCTGGAATTAATCCTAATTGGTCATAGTATTATAAACCTTTTAACATGTTCCTGGATGTTATTTGTTAGTATGTTGTTGAGGATTTTTACATCTGTATTCATAAGGGATAATGGTCTGTAGTTTCCTTGTGATGGTTTTGGCCTTGTAAAATGAGTTAGGAAGTGTTCTCTTCTGCATAAAATGTAATAAGATTTTCTTATTTAACATATAAACTTTCTCATGATCTTAATAATGACTTTTTTAATGACTACATAATATTCCTGGTACTAGATGTGCCATTTCCCTGTGTACATGTGTTTAATTTTTTTTCTTAAGGTAACATAGAAGTGAGCGTCTTTGTATGGGTAACTTTTTAGTCTTCATTTTTTTTTTTAGCTTACACTTTGTATTTAAAACTAGAGGCCTGGTGCACTAAATTCGTGCACTGGGGGTAGGGGATGTCCCTCAGTCCAGCTTGCACACTTTCCAATCAGGGACCTCTCGGGGATGTCCTCCCCTGCTGGGCAGGTCTTCCCTAATTGCGCTCCCCAGCCAGCCCGATCGCCCACAACTGCCCTATCCTGCCAGCCATCTTGTTCAGCGTGGGGGCAGCCATCTTGTGACAACATGGGGGTGGCCATCTTGTGATGATGTGAAGGTATGAGGGCCACCTTTGCTTTTATTAGTATAGATTAGATGTAAGAATTCTAAATAAAATGTAGTCAGGTAGAGTCCTGATAATTCAGAGAAACATTTTTTCTGTTTATTTCATATGACTTTATTTTGAGTTCTTTTTAAAAAATATATATTTTATTGATTTTTTTATAGAGATGAAGGGACAGGGATAGAGAGCTAGAAACATCGATGAGAGAGAAATATTGACCAGCTGCCTCCTGCACACCCCCCATTGGGGATGTGCCCGCAACCAATGTACATGCCCTTGACCAGAATCGAACCTGGGGACCCTTCAGTTCACAGACTGATGCTCTATCCACTGAGCCAAACCAGTTTTGGCTATTTAGAGTTCTTATATTGTTGCAAAATGGTAAGCATTTTTAAATTGCTGACTTCTTCATTCATTTTGTTAGTTAGAGTGGAGAACGGTCCTCCATCACTCACTGTTAATGTACATGACTGACTAGAACGCTGGAACAAAAATCAGGCCTGCCTTAGTAATGTGTTTCCCACTTACAAAATTGGAGTGTGGGTACTCTGTTGCTATGGATCTTTTCTATTTAAATGTGCTGAAAGGTTTAAAATGTTCTCTTATTTTTGTAGGACTTCATAATTATGAGCAGTGAATTATCCAGGAAGATAATTAAAAATTATGTGTTAGGATTAATATAGACTAAAAATTGTTGACTATAGTTTAAAAATTTATGTTACCTCTGTAGTGATTAAAACTGCCTGTTTAAATCTTTCTTTTAACAGATGTTTCAGTTACTACTAAAGTAAATATAAATGATTCATAGATTCTGGGAAGATAATGCTAACTACTTAATAAAGCACGATTTTAACCTTAGAGTGAAGTAGCAGCTTAGCATTTGAAATAACCTCAAAGCCTTCTGCTTTGCTGATTGTTTGTTTGCAGGCCTTTCATTATTAAAGACATATGCGATTTAGTTTTAGAGCTTGAGAAAATATTTTATTGTTGAACAATAAAATAGAAAATTTAAAGAGTGATTCAGCTGTCACACTTGAAACCTAGAGGTGCACTTTGAAATTACATATCAGTTATTACAGAAATGAGCTTACTGGAAAAATTTTGCTGTATGCTGCAATAAATAATGGCAGATGTTTGATTTCTTAATCAGTGTCACAATTTCTGATTTTAATATAAATATATGAGATATTGTTGTCCTTGGAAAATATGGGATGAGAATTACTAACCATTTTTATTCTGAAACGTACTATCAGGTATAAAATGGAAAATTGCTGATCTAATAAATATATAGTAGCTCATACAATTCATTGTCAGGTACATCTGCTGCTTTCATATCTCCAATTCATTATTTCACCTTTCCATTTGGATGACATTATTTAATGCTAACCTATTATCTGATACTGAGCCCTTGATCAGTAATGAAACTTTCAATTATAGCATTTCTGTGAAGAAAAATGGACTGCTTTGTGACCTGTTTTAGAGTGCTGTGGAAAATTACTATTATCATTTCAAAGGGCACTTGTACTTGCTTATCTCATTATCACTGCACAGTCTTCTTATCTCAAATTGCATTCTTCTCTCCTCCTAAAAACCTGCAAGGCAAGACATCCTTAAATATTTTAAAGCAATGGACTTGTGTCCCACTCTGTCACCTTTGTCAAATGTTAATTGATTATATAATTGACTATCACTTTTTCTTATTTTTAAAATGAAGGTGTAAAAATAGATCTATAACATTGTTTCAGGTGTATCGCTCCAAAAATTGAGGTGTTTAAGTACATCACCCTGTATGGGTTGTACGCCAATTGTCTTCTGGTCTCACATTGGTCGTAAACAGTTTTTTGTTTTTTAAAAAATATATTTTATTGATTTTTTACAGAGAGGAAGAGAGAGGGATAGAGAGTTAGAAACATCGATGAGAGAGAATCATCAATCAGCTGCCTCTTGCATACCCCCGACTGGGGATGTGCCCACGCCAAGGTACATGCTCTTGACCAGAATCAAACCTGGGACCTTTCAGTCCGCAGGCTGACACTCTATCCACTGAGCCAAACCGGTTTAGGCTATAAACAGTTTTGTAAATTATTTTTATTTGAAATTTTCTTTTCTCATTTTTCTTTCCATTTTTGCTAATCTTAGTCCAGGCCTAGGTCAAATAAGAGCTTGTTATTTCCAGTCTTTTTTCACTTTATTTTATCCCATATTGCTTTATGACTCATCTTCCCTCTAGACCTGTTTCATCAAGTTACTTCTTTTTTTTAAATAAATCTTTATTGTTGAAAGTATTACATATATCCCTCTTTTTCCCCATTGATCCCTTCCATCATCAAGTTACTTCTACTTAGGAAGTGTTGTTGGCTTGCTTCCACATATCATACAAGTTTCTTTTTCTTCTAGTAACTTTCAAATCCCTAGCACAATTTTCTGTTTTAATCATATTGGTGCTCTTAACCTCATCCTATATTTTTTCCATCTGTTTTTACTAAATAACTCTCCTTAATGCCTTTTCCTTTAACCCCTTCTGCCATTCTGAGAGGTTAGTTTGTGAAACTTAATTTGGCCATTTCAGTAGTATATGGTATTCTCTGAGGGTTTGTGTAAACTTTCAACAGTCCCACTGCTCACTAGATAGATGGCATTAATTATAACTTATATGGAAGATTCTGAGGCTAGTGAGCAGTGGGACTGGGATTTGAATTTTGTTTGGGATCTTTTTACTTCTCCTTAAAAAATGGCCAAAGAACCCCAGCAAATACATAAACAGAGTTAATGTCACAGATTTAAGTGCTTAATATAATCTGGCATCTAGCATATATTTGCTAAAGATTTCGATGGACATTTTTCTTAGTTTGAGAGTTCATTTCTCTACTTAATTTATCAAAGGAGCTTGAAGTAGGGAACACTTTCATCTGCTGAGTGTCTTCTTTTTGTTTAGGAACCATGAGGAGATCTTTAATGAAGTCTGTCAAAGGGATAATAGTAAAATATTTATTTTATTTTTTTTACATTAAAGGCTGAAAAAGAGATGGCCTTTGTGTGTATGACAGTGAATAGATATCATTAGGGCTAAGACTGAGCAATTCAAGCAGTGTTGTTAATGAGATTTTGAAGGAAATCATACTAATTGTTGGAAGTTACCTATGCACTTGGATTATCAATGACTGTCAAAGTGAAAATGTTTTTTTTAAGAGTAGTAGCCAGTTTCCTTATAAAAATTGAGGTCACTGTGCATAGCGATTAACCCCATTTCTGTGGCTTCATTCCCCTCTTCTATGTGATTGACTCCCCTGTGCTTAACCCCCATGTAGCTCTCTTTAATCCTGCAAATTCAACTCACTCCTAGATCTTTCCATTGGTGACCTGTCATCTCAAACCTAACATTCATAATTTGCTATGTTATTTAATTGTGTGTTTATGTTATTGTATTGTGTTCACAAACATAAGGTTCTTGTGTGAGGATCATGACTTACGTTCCTCTGAATACCCTGTACTTATTATAGTGATTTGGGTACAATAGGAAACCAAATGCATGTGATTACTTGTGATTACAGTAACTTCAAAAACCCAGGTATTCATCCAGAGTTCAGATATAATTGCAAAGTCTGTAGAACCAGGCAATAACAAGAAGGTTCTGTTTTGTATCTTGTAAAAACAGGAGCATATCTTAGAAAGTTATGTACTCTTTGTAGGAAAAAAAAACAACTTTATCTTTTTGATGAATGACTTAAATATATTTATTTAAAATTAAATCCTTGCTTAGTTTTGGAAGTAATGGATATATGTTTATTACCTTGATTGTGTGATTGTTTCATGGCATATACATATGTCCAAACTCATCAAATTGTGTACATTAAGTATGTTACAGTTCTTTGTATATTAGTTATAAATCAATTAGTGGCCTGGTGCATGAAATTCATGCACATAAAAGGGATTAATTAGAGTAAATATTTTAATATTGCTGTTTGCCCTTTTTCCATAATAGAAGTGTCAGAGATGAAAGAAAATTAGTAAAATGTATATGAAAATCTCCCTCCTGTCAGAGTCTGGGGCATGCTGTAGGACCCAGAGTCAAGTCCCTGCCCACCGTGTATACCTTGAAATTGCACGAGACCCAGACCTGGCTGGCCCCATCTGAGTCAAGACCCGAAGGGTGGGGAGCACAGCCTCAGGTCCCCCAGTCCAGACTCAGGTCCCCCGGCGCTGGGGTGGTGACGTGGCCTCAGGTTCCCCAGCACAGTGGCAGGGTGGGAGGTGCTGCTAGAGGTCCCCAGCCTGGTGCTGGGGCAGGCGGCACTACCTGAGGTCCCCTGTCAAGCTCCACTGGGCAGGGTGCATGTACTGAGGTATCCCGCCCGTCAAGCCCTGCCAGGCAGGGGGTGCAGCCTCAGGTCCCCTGCCCAAGCTCCACGCAGCCTCAGGTCCCTGCTGATCGCTCATTATAGGAATCCCGCCTCTGCTGTGGATGCAGCCATCTTATATTATGGGAACCATACCTCCGCTGTGGGCGAAGCCATCTTGTGAAGGCATGAGGGTTAATTTGCACATTAACTCTTTATAGGATAAAGCTTTTAAAATTCATTTTAGCTGGCAATACAAAATTATAGCACTTATTTTTGCTGTTCATCTCACTTTAAATTGATTTGATTTTCTGTATATTAGGCTTGTTCGCATTTCTCCTTTATCTACACATTATTCTGACCTTTCTCCCCCCACCCCCAATTTTTCTTTTATAATACTTGTGGTTTTTAAAGTGTTTTACTTTATATTAAGGGCATATTTTGTTTTGACATTGTTAATACGGACTTGATTTATTTGTCTTTATATAGGCACTATGTCTAGCACAGTGTCTGGCAAAGAGCTATTTAATGACAGATAACTCCTGAGATATGGAGACCAGTGCTCCTTTTTCATTATGCTGTGTGGACCCTAGCCTACATTCGCATTCTGAATTAAAAACCTTAATGATGATTGACTCTTAAGTTAGCACTTTAACATCTTGATTATGATTTTAAACTTTTGGAAAATATCTCTCATTGAGTAAGAGACTACTAATATATACAAATAGTATATTGATGTTGCTGCACTGTCTAAAATAGGAGTGAATCAGAATTAATATCTTCTGATTCTGTATTTGTCATGACTCTTTGATTAAAGTAATTTTTAATAAAGATAAAATATGTTGTTGTATTTCAAATGCGTTTTTAAAATTTTTTGCTTTCCCTACCCCCTTCTTCTTATTTTTATAAAGTTACCGGGCAGTGACATTGCCAGTGGGAGTGATGTACTTTCTGATGTCATACCCAGTATTCCAAGTTCACCTTGCCTGCTTCCTAAAAAGAAAAACAAGCACAGGAATTTAGATGAACTTCCTTGGAGTGCAATGACAAATGATGAGCAGGTAGAGATTTTGGCATTCTTAATTAAAAGCATGTATGTGGAGACTATGTGAAGTTTTTAAAGCCACAGGGTAAATATGGATTGCATAGTAAATCTGAATTTGAGATATAACTAATTGTTTTCTAGGGAACAAATATAACGTTAAGTGCTTTGATATTTGAAACACACAATAAATGACATACTAGGCAATCAGGTTTTGACGTTGATTTTGTTTATTATAATTTTTCATTACATAGGTGGAATATATTGAGTATCTGAGTCGTAAAGTCAGTACTGAGATGGGTCTTCGGGAGCAACTTGATATTATTAAAATAATTGATCCTTCTGCTCAAATCTCCCCTACAGACAGTGAGTTTATTATTGAACTTAACTGTCTCACAGATGAAAAACTGAAGCAGGTATGTAAAGAAAATAAAGGTTGTTCATTGAAGATACCATTGTTTTATAAGATGTATACTTGAATAATCATATGTGAATACATAGATAATTATGGTAATGTTTGAGAACACATTTTTTTGCAGATTTTTAAAATTGGTTTTCAGGGAGAGAGAAAGGGAGATGGAGAGAGAGAAATATTGATGTGGAAGTGAAACATCTGTCAGCTGTCTCCTGTATAGCCCCTACCAAGGTTCAAGCTTACAACTCAGGCATGTGCCTTGACTGAGAATCGAACCAGCAACCTTTTTGTGTACAGGACAATACCCAACCAACTCAGCTACCCTAGCCAGGGTGAGAACAGGTGGTTTTAAGAGGTTTTAGGTGCATCTCACTTGGCAGGACCTTTCTGGGATCCTGTGGATCTAGAACCTGCTTTTTAATAGTGTAGGCTTTGAAACTTAATTTCACCACATGAGGGGTGATTACACTAAAGTATAGATTTATTCTAACTCATCTTACAAATGACTGATTGATAGAATGAAAATAATGATTATTGAGAGAAATACATGAATGAAATCTGAACTGAAGGATTTGAGTAGTCTTATGGAGTAATTGAGCTTGGCTAGGGTAAAACATAATTTTCCCTTATGCTATTTTGAAATACACATTTCTGGTATCTCCAAATACAGTCTTTACTGCTCTTTTTCGATGGCACATAGCTAAATGAATACTACTTATGTTTTACTTTTTTTCACATTTATCATTTATGAAACATTTCTCTCATTTCAGTATTTCAACAAACATTATAATTTTTCATTAGTATGGTAAATTGATGCCTTGCATTTGAAGGCACCTACTGTGTGCCCCTAGCTAAGATTTATGAAACAACCTAATATTATATATACTTAGCAATTTACTTAAATCATCTTTAGTGCAAATCTTTTTTAAAAAAATCTCATCTGCTCTGCTGCTGTTGCTCAGTGGTTGAGCATTGACCCAGGAACCAAGAAGTCACCAGGTAGATTCCAAGTCAGACCACATGCCTGGGTTATAGGCTCTATCCTCAATAGGGGGCATGCAGGAGGCAGCCTATCAATGATGTTATCTCATCGATGTTTCCATTTCTCGATCCCTGTCCCTTCCTCTCTCTCTAAGAAAACACACATCAATAATAACATTTAAAAAATATCATCTATTTTATTTTACTGTTTCTGTCTCTTGAATGTTATGATCCTAAATTCTGGATGCCAGTAGCCTTCCATTTATTGATTACATATATAGGGTGTCCCAAAATTGTATACAGATTTTTCTGTAGATTCTTTTAAATTTTGAAAATTAACTTATGTTAATAAACACGGACTTTATAATCATTCAAAGTGTGTATGCAATTTTGGGACACCCTTTATTTGATGTGCTTTGAAAATCTAATTCCATAATATGCATTCTAGAATTTTGAACATTGTCAAGAGGTTTCTTTTTGTCCTTATATTACACCTATGTATATCTCTAATACTTTTGACAGTCTTTTAACTTAAGTACACCATACTTTTCTGAGTGTTTTGAGGGTAGAACGTCAAGTAACTACACTAGCTAGTTTTTATCTGTGCATTCCAAGGTCAGAAACTATATTAAGGAACATGGCCCTCGCCAACGACCTGGAAGAGAGGCCTGGAAGAGAAGCAACTTTAGTTGTGCAAGCACCAGTGGAGTGAGCGGTGCCAGTGCCAGCAGCAGCAGTGCCAGTATGGTCAGTTCTGCAAGCAGCAGCGGGTCCAGTGTTGGAAACTCTGCTTCAAACTCCAGTGCCAACATGAGTCGAGCACACAGTGACAGCAACTTGTCTGCAAGTGCAGCAGAGCGGATTCGGGATTCAAAAGTAAAACATCTAATCAATATAAAACTTTCTTTCAATACTAACATTAGTACTCCCTCATGTAAATTTCTTGAAGAGTTAATAGTATCCTGCTATCTAGATGCCTGGGGGTTGTGGAGTTGTGTTGTTTTTTTTGTGTGTGTGTGTGTGTGTTTTTTTGTCTTACGTTCTTCTATTTATACATATGCAGATCTATTTTTTGTACATATCTGGTTCTATCAAAGAATCATACCAAAGCTTTCTATTTGTATTTTCCCCCAAATCTACAGTGATTGCATGAGGAGGTGGGGTTGGCAAGCAGATGGTTCAATTGAACAAAGCCCTCTAGGTTGAGTCCTTTGAAATACTGTTGTGATGCGCAGCCATTAACACTCAAATTTATCTGATTTTTATGTCTCTTTTAAGTAAGATAAATTGATGGAAACAAGGAGTGAACCTCAGGATTGCAATATTGACTATAACTCTATATTGAGTGGGTCTCCCTCTATCACTGTTGTTACTTATCTATTAGCTCCCAAGAATATTCTGCTAAATGTTTTATCTTAGCCCTTTTATTAAAATGTAATAATGCTTTCCTCTAATTTCTTTCTACTGTTTTCACAGTTGAAAAAAATCTGTGTAATATTATTGGGCATATACAAAGTAGGAGATATAAGTATATGTGTGATTCTGTGATGCTTAGGGGAGTTCAGCTCTTACAGTGGTGACAGTCTGGAGCCACCTTAAAGATGATAAGGGAATCTTTATAACTCTTTGGGAACCCAGTGGTGACTAGAAGATACACAGTTATTCCTTCTCTGACTTTTATGAAGTAATAGAAACAGCCAAGTTTGTTGGTTGCCAAGGGATTCCTCTGGATATATGGTCATTCCTTTTTAGCATTAGTTCTCTAGTGATAAGGAATAGAGTATCCAATGGGTTTCTAATGGACTTTTAAGATGGTATTTGCCTCATGTGGAAAATACATGATTCTGTTCCAGTCACGGTAAAATTGCTAGTGCTTTTGGATGAAAGATACCATAACAGCATAAGCATTAGAGATGTTCTCTACTTCTCTACATGTGTTCAGTATTATTCACTATGTGTTCACTCTGCACTGACACCAATGTACCTTAATTTGATTTCTAAATCTTTGAAATAATTGGTTATCCATAACTGGTTAAAATGATCAAGTTTCATCCCCTCCTTATCAGAAGGTTCACTGGTCAAATACATAAAAATAGACTCTTGAAGAAGCATTTTCAAGTTTAAGACAGTGGTTCACTTACTGGAACCAGGATCATATTATACTTCAGAGGAATTTGAACATCTGAAGATAGAAATTGAACATAGAAATTCTGAGAATAAAGAATTTGATCCATGAAATACTTTGAAGTGGATATGCCAGAACTAAATTTTACTGATTTAGAAAATTTTATTTTGACAGAAGCGATCCAAGCAGCGGAAGTTGCAGCAGAAGGCCTTACGCAAGAGGCAGCTGAAAGAGCAGAGGCAGGCTCGGAAGGAGCGGCTCAGTGGGCTCTTTCTTAACGAAGAAGTGCTGTCCTTGAAAGTGACTGAGGAAGACCACGAAGCAGATGTAGATGTTTTGATGTAATAAGGGTGAAGTTATCGGCATTCTTTCCAAGCAATATTTGTTTACATGCATCTTGACCAAGCTTTTGGTTAGGGCTGTGCTGATGTACCATTAATAATTTAGGCCAGTGGTTCTCAGCAGGTGGTCCCTGGATTATGGTCTTCAGCATCACTTGAGAAGTTGTTAGAAATGCATACTATTGGGCCCCATCCCAGACCTAGCAAATCAGAAACTCTGGGGGAGAGGCCCAACATTTTATTGTAACAGGCACCAGGTTATTCTATCCTGCATGCTAGTTTTAAGAACCACTGATTTAGTAAATGTTTTGACTATTTAAACTTTAGGATGGTTAAGTAGGCTTGTGCAAATATTAGTAATTTTAAAGGTTAGAAGATTTCAAAGTACTGCTGACAAGTAGTTTATTATGTCCATATATGTATATGTGTAGAGATCATAATTCAATTTCCTTAAACGTTTTCTAAAGGGCCATAGCATAATTCTCAATTTCTTGTGGAAGTCTTTTTTTTGAGGTTTTGGGGATGTAGTGTGGATTGCTATATACAATAGTGCCTTCATTAGGTTTACTTCATTATTAACCCAAAAGTGTAAGACCAGGCCCTACTATCTTTCCTGTTAAGTTTGTTTTTTCTTTTCACTTTATGTACATTTAGAATTCTTTTTGTAAGTGATGACTACTGAGGAAATAGTGTTACTAACATCTGAATTTTAGACTTGATGCTGTGTTCATTAATATTCAAATGAGAAAGCAATTGAACAAAATAACCCATTCTACTCTTTTACTGCTTTCTAAAGTTTTAGACTGTGAAACTGTCTTAAAGGCAGAAAATATCTCTTAATATCTTTTTGTGGGTCATTTTTTTTTTTCCAGCACAGCTCTAATGTTTAAATATTTGGTACAACAGCTTCTGGCATGTGAACAGGTTAATGTTCAAAAGTAACTAAAGGAAACCCTTACAGTTCTGCTAACCTTCCCTATAAATCTTTAAAATGCACAGAGCAGTGAGATAATAGGAAAAACAAAACAAAAAACCTTAGCTTGTTGGCGGTTAAAATAGAACTAATTTTAGATATGAAATCATAGAGTTTCTTTAATGCTTTTATGGAGAGTTTGTTATGAACATTTGTAGTAGTGTGACTCCTTTTCTTCTACCACACATCTTTAATCATTCATATGGATTAAAGAAGTTGGAAACTGATACTACTGACAATCAAGCTGCTTTCTGATTTTCATAATTTTTATTTTATTGTAGATAACTTTTGAAAGGTAATTGTGATACTATAGGAGTTGCAGTCAATATCTGTAAAACTAGAGTCAGAGGTTGATGGGAATTTCTACTTTTTTTAAACTTATTAATTATACCAAGTAACTTGTTAAGATAAAGATTAATGACTTAAATTCTTAATTTAAAATTCTTAATCTAAATATAAAGGCATAACCTTTGCTTTGAAAATTTGATTTCATTTTGGTTCCTTGAAGGTTAAAGAATTGAAACTGAGGGTAAAAATTGATATATTGCAGCTTTGCTGAAGCCTGTAATTTTTTTGAAGACACGACCATTAAATTCATACGTTAAAATGTTACTAAAATTTAAAAAGTGTATATGTATATATTTTTTATCAGTTGGAATAGTCTCTCTGACTTTCCTCTTACCTCCTCTTTGGTGCTTCTAACCAGATTAGAGGGCCCAGCGAGAGTTTGGGGATAGACCCAAAGAATACTCTGAGGAAGGTGGAAGGGTCAACCTCCTTGTGTTTTCCTTTCCAAGTATAGGGAGAGTAAATGGAGAGAAGAATAAATACAGCTGAATTCTCCATTTGCTCTTAGCAAAAGCAAATTCCAGAGAATGATTGTTCTCTTTATCTACTCTTCAAGGAAAACAGGCCCTTTTTGGAGACCACAGAGCAGAATTTATCTGTTAAATACTTCGAAACAGTTTACTTGACCAGTAAAAGAAAATCCTAAATAGGGTTGTGATGTAATAAGACTAATTCCTCTACTCTCCCAACAATCACATTGTCTTATTACCTTAGATTTAATGTAGGTCACTATTAAACAAGTTTACCAAAGCACCACAAAGCCAATTTTAAAAGTATATAAAGGCTTGAGAGTTTATGGTAAAGTGTGCCATGAAATTTTGTGTAAATCTAGATGAACTCTCTTTGTGGTACTATAAATTAAAGATAACTCATAAAGTTGGTTTGGAGGAGATTGAAATACTTCCTCTGAGTAAAGGAAAAAAGTACAACTTGGGTTTGCTTATGATTAAAGAGGGAGATTACAGTGTTCTCCATCCCCCTTCAAAAAAACCCAGGAGAATAAGACAAAAAGTCTTTGTTAACATGCTATATTCTTGTTCTGTTTTAATGCCTTATGTAGATAAGTTTGAATTACTTCTTTCTTGGAATAAGTAACAATTTATTCAATCTGGTATATCTCTTGAGTTCAATTCAAAAGAAACCCAACTCTTTTTTTTCTTTTTTCTTATAAGCCCTAACTAAGCCTTGTTAATGGAGAACATGATAAAGTCCCCTCAGATTTCCCAGAAACATTTTATTAGAGATCTTTTATGTATGTCAATTAAATCTCAATAAATCAGAAAAAAAAGAGTTATCATAGAAATCTGTCAGTTCCTACCACAGCTTTTTAAAGTATGAATCTTGCCGAAGCCGGTTTGGCTCAGTGGTAGAGCATCGGTCTGTGGACTGAAAGGTCCCAGGTTCGATTCCGGTCAAGGGCATGTACCTTGGTTGTGGGCACATCCCCGGTAGTGGGTATGCAAGAGGCAGCTGGTTGATGTTTCTCTCTCATCGACGTTTCTAGCTCTCTATTTCTCTCCCTTTCTCTCTGTTAAAAATCAATAAAATATATTAAAAATAAATAAATAAATAAAGTATGAATCTTGAGTTAAACTAAATATCATGTTATTTTCTATAGTTTTTCAGCGGAATTAAAGTAAGGTGGTGTAGTTTAAGACATAGTAGAGTGTAAAGGGCTAGTTCATTCTGTCCCAACAAGAACTTAGATTAAAATAATACGTTTTTGCTTTCATAAGACTTGTCTCATTTTTTGTTAGGCTGTGGTGGTTTTGTCCATTTCCTCAGTCCTTGTTATTAAGTTATATTGCTGATGAATTAATCACAGAAACTGACTTATCATTTATGGATTTGGTGGACATCTCATTTTATAATTGTTAAAAGTGCTAAATCCCCTCATAAAGGAAAAATTCAGAGAACCTAAAGTATAAAGGTATTCAGATTCTGATGAGCTTTAAAACTTTTGAAATTTATCAAATGTGTTAATATTTAGGCTAAAAATGTTAATTATTAGTAACTAACAAAAAAAGGAAGTCTTGTTTCCAGATTCTCCAGCAGAGATTTTTGTTCGTGGCTCACTCTATATAGCCTCATGTGCCTTAAAGGTGAACTCTACTTTTTTTATCAATATCAAGCTTTTCCAAACTAAGAAATAATCTAAATGTTGTAATTAATTTTATAAAATATCCATGCTGTTGGATATCAGCAAGCAAAGCCATTAAATTGAACCAATCAATTGGTAATAAAGTGTCTAAAAAATTTCAGATTTTAAATTTAATTTGCCTAACTTTGTTTTGGCCCATCTAGGTCATTGAAGAACATTGAAAGTTATTTAAAGCATGGCTTAATATATTCTTTTATTCACCCCATCCCACCCCCTTAAGAATGTCATAAGCCAGAATACTTTTTAAAACCAGATAATTCTTTAGTATCTGGAAAGATAAATTTTAATTCAAAAGTACTTCTAGAACAGAGATTATATAGCAAGCTTATTCTTTTGTTAACTTTAGGGATTCTTTGCATTTATTTGTGTAATAGCCGTAACATTCCTCTCCCCTTTAACAAATCACCTTTTAGCACTCCTGTCTCTAAGAAAAATCTTTGTTTGGAATTGGGAGTTAAAGTCAGTTTATAGTTTTAGAGGGTTATTAGGAAAATTCTAAGTTGCATTCAAACAGTAGTATCAATAGTAAGCACACTGACATTCGACATGTCTAAACTTAGAGGTAAATTTAATCCTTAAAAGGACTATTAGTTAGAAAATAAGTATTTGTATATACATGGACTGTGGTAATTTTGGACTTAAGTCTGTCAAAGAAGATAAATTTTGTCTTTATAATGAAATTATATTAAATGGGTAAGAAGATCTGAGAGGTATTTAGACGTAGGCATCTCTGTCAGCATAGTATCTGGAACATAATTTACTTATTCCAAAAAGCATAGAAGGAACTCAAATTCCTCTAATTAGCTGGGTATTAAGATTAAGGAAGTTGCATGGTATAGTTGAAGATCTGAGTTGATTCACTAAAATTTTATTTTCATATTTTTTCTAATATTAAAATTATTTTCAGCCCCCCTCACAATTATATTTTAAATTAAGGTTATTGTTTTAACCTAGTTTATATTATGGTAAATTATTTTTTAATTGACATTCATATTGAACTCAGAAAAAACTGGTTTGGTCTCAGATTTTAATACTTTTTAGTACTTTTTAGTACTTTTCTTTATTGTCAAGTTTCGATGTTGCGTCTTTTGTCAATGAAATCAATGGAAATATGAGTTTGGGGTTTTTTTTGTGGTAAGGGATGTGAGTGGAAAAGAAGAGAATTGCTCTAATTATACATAGGCATTTTGACTATATAAAGGTAGTTGTAGACTTAATCTGTATACTGTATTTTCCGGCGTATAAGACGACCCCTAATTTTACAGTTAAAACATAGGTTTAGGCCTATATTTGCTGTATAAGACTACCCCCCACTTCCGAGGCAACACCAGTTCTTTTTTTAATAGACTGCCTCTCTGACTCTGGCCAATCTGAGCAGGATTTTTACTAAAACACAGTGTCGTCTTATACGCCGGAAAATACGGTAAATGACAAGTTTATATTTACATATTTTGAATTGTTCTAAGGAACAGTGGCCTGAAACCATAGCTTGTTTTGTGGAGCTGCTTCTCTTTAATGGTAGTTGACCAGTTGGATTTAAGTTGAAACTTTGGGGGTACGTTATCTAGCTCAGGCTTTTGGGAATAGAGCAGACCAGGTCTATTCCTGTAGTGGATCAATTTAATTTCCTTTTTAAGTACTCTAACTTAGATATAGGTCTTATGCATTCTGAATCTTTGTGTTGGGAGTTTAATAAGACTGTTGTCAAAAGCTATTAAGGATAAACACAAGTATATGTAAAGCATTTCACAGATAGTTAAAATTTTCCCCTTTTTTGGTTTCAAAGGTTAGTTCTAAAGCATCAATATCATAACCAAAGCAAGTAGGAAGTTGACTCGTTTGGAGACTCTTCAAGTAGTCCTAAATGCTGTAATATATCAGATTGTTAACCAGGATTTTTTTCCTGTGTTTCTGCTAAATTTATTATTATATTCATGCACTTTTGTATATAACTGTCTTCTGTACATTCTGTACTACAGTGGACATAAACTTTTCCCCTGAAGCTGTGAGGGAAAAACAATAGGTGTGACACAAGTCATTTCAATTTTGAGTTCTTTCTTGTACTTGAAAGTAGTAGTTCAATATTTAAATCTAAATGAGTATGTATGGTTGTAATTAAAACTGGCAATGTGACAGAATTGTCTTTTGAAACAATATCAGAATGAAAAGGGTTGTTTTGGTTATTAAGAACTTTTTTAATATGTTCATTTTTAATGTCCCATGAGTTTTTACAAATCCCAGTGCTGCTGAATCCACTCCTTGTCATATTCCATCCCAGAACACTTATCAAGAGAGAAGAATTGCTCTCAATTTCTTTTGCTCACAGTTTGGTTAAGGCTTCATAAACTTGTGTTTTGTAAAAGCTTCAATTTCTCAAATTTCACTGGCAAATTATTTTCTTCTGGAGAGATCAGATTTCTATAGAGATTAGCATTCACAGTAATTTAAAATTAGGTCTAACTTTTATTTACAAAAATCAGGTCTATTTTCCTTATATATTGATCTAGAATCTTTTAAAGTTATAATTATATAAAAGAAATGACTGTGAGCAGTTTTATATATAGTTAGAGAAGCAATTCAGCTTTTCAGCAGCAATTTTCTCTCTTGCCACTAGAGGGAGATCTGGCTGCTTGCTCCTTCAGAAAATGTCTTAGCTGCTTTTCTTTTGTTTTTAATTTTAGAGGTTGAAATCAACCTCAGTCTCAAAACTCCTTCTGTGATATTAAATTCTTTCATTTATTAGTCCAAGGTGAATTAATTAAGCTTGTGTAATAGAACCAGTCTTATTCATGCTTTTCCATAATCTTCAGTGTTTAATAAATGTTAGATATTACTTGAAATGTATGTGTTTGTTTTTGTTTGTTTTTTTGGGTTTTATTAGGTATTTTAGAGCTGTGTTCTCCATTATGGTAATTACTAGCTATATGTGGCTATTTAAACGAATTAAAATTTAAAATTTAGTTTTTTGGTTCCGTTAACAGCACTTCAAGTACCAAATAACCACATACAGCAAGAGGCTACCACTATAGAGATACATCATCATACCTCCATCATTAAAGATGGTTTATATAGTTACCTTATTATAATGCAGATTTTGATTCAGTAGGTCAGGGGTCACAGTCTAATCTGTAATTTTAGCAGCTATTCAAATGTTATGAATGCTGCTGATCCATGAACAACATTTTGAGTGGTGAGGGTCAAAGCAAAGTTCAGAAAACTCTATAACACAACAGCCTGGATGCTCTGATGGGCCTCAATCTACTTCCCACCTTCATCTATGAATTTCTTTTTTTTCCCCCCACACTCAAACCAACTCAATACTATATTTATAGTATTGACCTTCAATGTGACCCTCAAGGATTATGGTGATTCAAGCCTTTGTTTAGTCCTCTTCCTTTGGGCATAGGCTGGACCTAGTGATTTACTTCTGTTAGAATGTAGCAAATGTTATGGGATGTCACTTCTGTCATTAAATTACAAAAAACTGTGACAGCTGTCTTGCTTGTACTCTCGTCTTCTCGATTACTCTGACAAAATAAACTGCCATTCTGTGACATTCTCTGTGGAGGACCACTTGGCCAGAAACTGATATGGTATGATAGCCCATGAGGAACTGAATCCTGCCTTTAATTCTAAGTGAGCTAGAAAGTGGATCCTTCACAGGGGAGCTTGTAGATGACTACAATCTGGTGAGAGATCTTGAGCTCAAGCACCCATCTAAATCATGTACAGATTCCTGAACCACAGACACTGAGATAATCAATGTGTATTGCTTCAAACTGCTGAAATTTGGCATACATTGTCATGCAGCAACAGGTAAGTAATACATTATTTACAAAATATACCATGAAATGACTTTCTGTTATATCATTCTCATCAAGCAAAACAAAACTGAGATGCTGCTTCTTCATTCAACATTATTTGCTGGATGCCTGCTCTATGCGAGGCACACTGTGTTAAGTACGAGGGGACACACAGTAAATAAACAGGCATAGCCTTTGCCATCACACAGCCTACATCCTTTGGCATTGGTTTTCAGCGTTTCACAAAGGAGGGAACCAAGATGTGTTTCATTAAAGGAGAGCTATTTTTAATGCCAAGAAAGTAAGAAAAAAGTAATATATGAAAAGCCTTTCCACCTACCTGAGCAGGTATAACTTTTTTAAAAATTTCTTTATTGATTAAGGTATCACATATTTGTCCTTATCCCCTCATTCCCATCACAAACCTCTCCCCACACATGCCCCCACCTTCCTGTTGTCCATGACCACTGGTTAGGCTTATATGCATGCACACCAAGTCCTTTGGTTGATCTCTCCCCATTATTTCCACCCTCCCATACCTTCCCTGTGAGGTCCGACAGTCTGATCTATGCTTCCTTGTCTCTGGATCTATTCTTGTTCATCAGTCTATGTTGTTCATCATTTCCCCTAGATGAGTGAGATCATGTGCTACTAGAAACACACTTATAGAAAATGAGACAAGCAATAATGGTTATGCTGAGAGGCAAATTAGTCTGTAGTGAGTTTTTTTCTGGGCCAGCAGTTCTTTTGAGTCCCAATTTCTATGTCAAACAGTTCCTTATGTGTACATGTCGGCAATTATATTTCAGTTCTGGATGATGGACAAATGATGGTAATGCAGGTCTGACCCTCTCTGGTTTGGTCCTGGGCAACCTGCAGTGACGCACAGCTGCTGACTGCTAGTATGGCAAGGCGTCCTCAGTGTCTTCCATCTCTGGACTGTTTCTCTTCTGCCTTCATGGCTGGAGCAGTCCTGTCAATTCCTCTCTGTTGCAGGAATCCGCATGGTCTCAGTTGTTTTCTGAAAATATACAAACATATTCTTGACCAAAAGTTAA
Organism: Pipistrellus kuhlii; assembly: GCF_014108245.1. Classification (NCBI taxonomy): domain Eukaryota; kingdom Metazoa; phylum Chordata; class Mammalia; order Chiroptera; family Vespertilionidae; genus Pipistrellus; species Pipistrellus kuhlii. The sequence continues at coordinate 389,262 of NW_023425533.1, forward strand.
TAAAGGAATCTTTTCTATAAATTTGACTTGCGATCCTTTTTCATTTTTTGCCCAAACGATTTTCCTTTGGCTTGTTTTGACACCATCTATGTTTTACATGGGTGTCTTGCTATTAGCATTACAAATGGAAGTTAATTTTCTAAAGTAAAAATTTTCTAGATGTAATTTACTTATAGGATATTTTTCCTTACATGATATTCTCCTATCCCCCCTTTTTTGATTTAAATATTAGGAGGTTTTTGGAAATTTTATAATGTAGTCTTGATAGCTTTTAAAAAAAATTTTTTTTTGCACTAAAATATGACTGAGCAGGTATAGCTGTTAAAGTAGTAGTATACAGCAGAAAAGACTAGAGGGGTACTGGGTGAGAAGGGTGGAGTCATAGATGGAGCTAAACCTACCTATGTCCCTCTCATTCCAAAGCCCACACTTTGAAATTCTCATAGTAAGTTACATTTTTGCTCATACTGTTGCCTTTTTCTGCCATCTCTGCCTGAGGAAATCCTGTCCTTTCTCTCGAAGCTCATTTCAAATGCAGCCTTCTTTGTGACACATTCCCTAATTTCATGCTCTCCATGTATAACAGATGTCAGCCCTCCTGTTGCTATGAGATTGGAGATAAGGAAGAATGAGGCTTCTGAGGGGTCAGAGCAGTGAATTCAAATTCTAACCACATAGAAACCACATTTGGGAGGAAGGGGTTGGGTGTACATGGGGACACCTCACTGAATAAGAAAAGGGTCTTTGCTATCCAACAACTGAGAACAATAGGCCACCCTCTAACTGAGCATATTCAGTTGGAAGTGTTCCATGATGCAATGGCTGGGGATCAGTGTGTAGAGAGAAAGTGGCAAGAATGCCAGAAAGGCAAAGTCATCTGAGAAATGTGTTATAAAGGTAAGCTGGAGGTTCACAGTTCCAGATATTATTGACTGACACTTGCAGTGGAGTCTAGGAATCTGCCCTTTAAACAAGTGCCTCAAATATTTCTGATGTAGGTGGTCTATAGAACACTCAGAAATATGGCTCAAAGTAAGGTGATCTGGATCACCTTGGCTACATGTCATCTAGACACTTCTAAAACTAACAATGGACAAGCCCCATCCAGGACCAAAAAATCAGAAGTGTTGGGGAGTGAACCGAGATAGCTTAACCGAGATAGTTTAAAACTCCCCATATTATTCCAATATGCAGCCAGGGTTGAGAGCCAGTTATCTGAATAACAGGAAGTCCTTTTCTTAGGGCCAGGGAGAAGTGGCAAGAATTTGAGAGGCTGAAAACGAAATACATTAAAAATACAAATATATTTCATTGTGATTTTTTCATTTTAATACTTTATACTTTCATGTCAATTTTTCCTAAGCAATACACCTTTGAATCCTTCCACTATTTGAGGAACTCTGAGCAGAATTTAGATCAATTCAATAAACATGCATTATTTGGCAACCCTGGATACTTTCTGAACCCTGCAGTAACTACAAAGATGCCACTAGTAATGGCGTTTTCTTATGTGTTAAGCTGCATGTAAAGCTCATTACTCATGTTTTCTCATATATTTTCACTGCAACCCTATGAGGTAAGTACTATATTCTTCCCATTTTACAGATGCTTGCAGGTTAAGCAATTAGTTCAGAACACATAGCTAACATCCACAGAATGGGGATTTGAGCCCCTGCAGTAAGATTCTTGAACTTCCATGTACAATGTGGTAGCCACTAGCCACATGGGCCTATTGAGCACTTGAAATGTAGTTAGTCCAAATTGAGATGTTCTGTAAATTTAAAAACACCTGGTTTCAAAAACAGCATGAAATAATAAAAACATCTCAATAATTCTATATAATATGATAATAGAGGAATATGGCAATTATCTGTTACTCCATAACCTAACGACCAGTTTAGCAGGCTGGGCTGTGGCAGCCGGGGACATGAGCCTGTGGTGCCTCCTCTGGAGTTGGGGAGCTCTGGTCCTCCAACAGCCCTCTCCAGCAGGCATGGGGTTGCTGAGACCCAGGCCTGGCCTCAGGCCACAGATCCACAGGTTCACGGAGACTGACTACCAGACCGCCCGGAGGCCATGTGGCTGGGCTGCAGGGTGCCCAACCCAGTGCCCAATCAAGACGTGAAACAGGAGGTATGGGAGGAAATCCAGATAATGAGATGTGGGGGTTCAAGACTCACTCCCTTTGGGCTTTGTCCTTCTTGGCCTACCTGAGGAGCGGCTCCCAGGCAAGCACAGCAGCTCTGGCAAAGTGGCTGGCCAGGAGGCCGGTGGCCCAAGAGGCGCAGAGCGGTGCCTAGATGGCACGAACTGGAGGGTGCTGGGGCCGGGACAGGAGGCCGGCAGGCAGGGATCTGCCTCACCAGCGGAGAGCAAGGTTCTGCAGTGGCCCCAAGACGCAGGTCGGTCTGGCAGGGAAAGGAGGTGATGACTGCTGGTGTGGAAGGACACCCGGCAGAGGGGCATGGACCTGCAGCCCTGAGGCGGGGGGTTGAAGGGCGGTGCCACCTCAGTGGAGGGGCGCCACACTGCCAGGTACCCCACTGCAACAGTTCTGGGAAGCTCCCATCGCTAATGCGGCCCGGTGGCCTGCACACTTGAGAGGCGGTGCCTCCTGCTCCTCATAAGTGGGGTCAGTAAAGAATGGGGGCGAGGAAGAGGAAATAATGTAGATTGTCCATGATGAAGTGCTTGAGAATGAGACTTGGAAGCCTGACAGGGAGGTTTGTTCTGTTTGCCCCACGGCTGCCCCTTAGGAAGGGTGGAGGGCACAGCTGTGAGGGCTCCCTGTGCATTGAGTCAAGTACCACAGCCAACTGCAATTGGCCTCAGTTTCCTGGTCTGTAAAATGGATTAAGCATGTCCCAGTGTCTTCACTGAGCTTTGTGGGTTGATTGAAATAATATGTAAAGAAAATGAGGGAAGAAGTGAGAAAGAAAAGGAAGGAAAAACAACACAAAAGGAAGATTGGAAGGAACCTGTAAACCCCTTGTCACTTAAATAGGGAATATAGTCAATAGTGTTGGTACAGGTGGGTACTGGAAATATCGGGGAACACTTCGTAAAGTATATGATTGTCTAACCACTATTCTGTAACTAATATAAAACCTGAAAATAATACAAAATAAAATTGAATATAAAGAAATGAAAATAGGAGTGAAAATTTTATAAATTTCAAAGTTTAAATTAAAACTGTAAAGGAAGGAAGGGGAGGATAAAAATAGTGTTTTTCATTTTACCGCTTTATTGTCTTTTCAGTACATGAAAAAGACAGTTGTCTTTATATGGTGCTTTTATACTTTTCTAAGTCATTGTCTTATTTGATGTTCAAGGCAACTTAAAGACAAGATAATTATTCCCTCCACTATTCAAAGAAAGGAAATCTTGGTATCTGGCCCCATGATTCAATTGTCAAGCTCTTATTGTAAGGCATGTATAGATATGACCCTTCACAAAATTTTCTGTGAAGGGTCATATCTATTAATATACTAATAAAAGTTTTGGGCATGATCAGGCCAGCAGCGAAGCAGTTAGAGGGTGATCAGGCTGGCAGGCAGAAGTGGTTAGGGGCTATCAGGCAGGCAGGTAGCAGGAGAGCAGTTAGGAGCCAGCAGTCCCAGATTGTAAAAGGGATGTCTAACTGCTGGTTTAGGCCTGATCTCTGCAGCCTAAAATGGCAGTTGGACATCCCCCAAGGGGTCTGAGATTGGAGAGGGTTTAGGCTGGGCTGAAGGACCATCCCCAACCCCCGTGCACGAATTTCATGCACCGGGCCACTAGTATTTTTATATTATTCATGTAGAAATGTTAATGTTTTGATATGACTTAAAATATATGATTACAATTTATTTTATCTGCATCTTTTTACTTTTTACCAGAGAATTTAAAAATCACATATGTGGATCACATTGTATTTTCACTGCACAGATCTATTCCAGTGGCTGCATGCTAAATCACAACTTTTGCTTAAATCACAGATTAAGCAGATAGTTCACATTATAAAGAAGCTTGAAATTTGAGTAGAAAGGATAAACAAATAAAACATTTCTTTCTAAAATTGTGGGAGGAGCTGCAGGAGGTTGGCCAGCTGGTCCCGCCCCTGATCAGGCCAATTGGCTGGCTGCAGTGCATGTCACAGCAACCAGTCATTCTGGTTGTTCCAGTTATTCTGGTCATTCTGGTGGCTTGACTTTTATATAAAAAGATTAGGAGTTGTCTGATCTATAATAGAAAGGTGGATTGGGAAGCTATGCTTCAAGCTATGAGTCTGACGGGGGTTGGCTCATAGCTGATGATTGGTTCTGATCTGCTCCAGATATGTTCATTCTGGGGCTCAGGATGAAGATGCACTGGATACCCAGGGTAGGCTGTTCTCCTGGCCATAGCCTAGGCACAAGAGGTAAGTGGACAAAAGATCTGTATAAATATTTCTATGAAGATGATCTATAAATCCTCAATAAGGACATAAAAAGTTAATCAACAGTATTATTCATTAAGGAAATGCAAATCAAATCCACAATGAGATACTAGCTCACACACACTAGGATTGTTATAATAAAAAAGTGTTGGTGAAGATGTGAAAAAATGGTGCACTGCTAATGGGAATGTAAAATGGTATATCCACTTTAGAAAAGAGTTTCACAGTTACTCAAATGGTTAAATGGTGAGTTACTATATGACCCAGCAATTTCACTCAAGATGTACCGTATACCCAAGTGACTTAAACATATGTCCATACAAAATCTTTTACATAGATGTTCATAGTAGTAGTATTCATTACTAATGACCTGGTGCACAAAATGTGTGCACATTGAAAGAAAATTAGATGAAATATTTTAATACTAGAGGCCTGGTGCACAAAATTTGTGCATGGGGGTGGTGGTGGGGGTTGTCACTCAGCCCAGCCTACACCCTCTCCAATCTGGGACTCCTCGAGGGATGTCCGACTGCAGTCATCCCTCTCACAATCCAGGACTGCTGGCTCCCAAATGCTTGCCCACCTGCCTGCCTTCCTGATAGCACCTAACCTCTTCTGCCTGCCAGCCTGATCACCCTAACCACTCCCATGCCAGCCTGATTGATGTCTAACTGCTCCCCTGCCAGCCTGTTTGCCCCCAACTTTCCCCTCTGCTGGTTTGGTCACCCTTAACTGCCCTCCCATGCAGGCCTGGTCACCCCTAACTGCCCTCCTCTGTGGGGTTGATCACCTTCAACTGCTCTCCCTTGCCTGACCAGGTCCCTCCCAACTGCCCTTCCCTACAGGCCTGGGTCCCCTCCCAACTGCCCTCCCTTCCTGGCCTGGTCTCCCCCAATTGCCCTCCCTTGCTGGCCTCATCCCTCCTAACTGCCCACAACTGCTCTCCCTGCAGGCCATCTTGTGGTGGCCATCTTGTGTCCACATGGGGGCAGGCATCTTTGACTGCATGGGGGCAGCTATTGTGTGTTGGAGTGATGGTCAATCTGCATATTACTCTTTTATTAGATAGGATAGAGGCCTGGTGCACAGGTGGGGACCAGCTGGTTTGCCCTGAAGGGTGTCCTGGATCAGGGTGGGGGTTCCCTTGGGGTGTGGGATGGCATGGGCGAGGGGTCTGTGGTGGTTTGTAAGCAGGCCATACCCCCTGGTGACACAAGTGGAGGACCTGGTGTCTGGGATATATTTACCCTATACAATTAAAATTTTGTAGCCTAGAGTGGAGGCTTAGGCCTGTTAGGGCAGGTGGAAAACTTGGCTTCTCCCATTGCCAGAGAGACCCAAGGTGATCTAAAAATTCTCAATAAGGACATGAAAAGTTAATCAACAGGATTATTCATTAAGGAAATGCAAATCAAATCCACAATGAGATACTAGCTCACACACACTAGGATTGTTATAATAAAAAAGTGTTGTGTGGCCACAGAACACTTGGTTGGGGTTAATTTGCATACTAACTTTGATTGGCTGGTGGGCATGGCTTATGGGTGTGACTTGTGGAGCAGAGTGATGTTTAATTTGCATATTACTCTTTTATTAGGTAGGATTGCTATTTGTTCTTTATAATAGAAGTGTCAGAGATGAAAGAAAATTAATAAAATGTATATGAAAATAATATATAAATTTATTAATAAATAAACAATAACAACAAAGTCATGATATAAAAACAACAAAACAATATAAAAACAACAAAAACATGATATAAAAACATGATAAAATACAATGACTAATATATTGATTAAACTTATTCTAATATCTCCCTGTATACCACATTAAGAGTGTAAACACTTTCAGAGTGCTTGACTAATTTCCCTTGTGATGAAGTTTAACTTTAACATCACATGCTCTTTGAACTCAAGAGAAAGCAACATATAACTGACCATGCCTGAAAACGGGTTCAGGTAGGAATATTCCTACTCTGTCTATAGTTTCTCCTTGTGATTTATTAATAGTCATCACAAATGCTGGTATCGCGGGAAACTGTCTTCAAATTGATTTAAATGGAAGGCCATTGTCGGATGGGGACAAATCAATTCTCGGAATCAGAACAACCTCTCCTTCTGCGGATCCTGTTAATACTTCAGCTTCGATAATGTTAGTTCACAATCTTTTGATAATAAGATAAATCTAATACCATTACAAAGACCCCATTTATCATTAAGATTTGTTAGTAGCATGATGATTGCACCACTTTCAGTTTTAATTTATGACATGGCATTCCCGAAGCAGTAATACTATTAAGAAATTTGATGGGAAATTTTTCCTTTCAGCATCATCTGTTGAACCAATGGAATCATCACTCAAATACAGTATGTGTGAAAATCTCCATCAAGCATATCCAAAATGTCTTTATTTAATTTTTGAACCAGCTCATTTTTTTGGACAAAGAATTGCATGTTTAGATATATTTTTAATATTATCTATTGATATACTATTTTCAAAGGTAGCTTCAATAATAGTTCCATTACAAATCATTTCACAGGGGATTTCAATAATATCCATTCCTAAATAAAAACTGCTATCAAGTTTGCCATCTCCAAGTTTTAATAACCATTCACTATAAGCAGAATTCTTTGATCTCATATTTGTTTTAAGAGACAACTTTCTGAAACATCCCCAAACATTACAGCACTTTAAACTCATCTGTGCTATGGCTGATCACATAGCATGCAGCACAATACTGAGACATTGTTGAAAATCCCCTCTGAGAAGGAGAACTTTCCCACCAAATGCAACATTCAAATTCAAAATTTCTCTTAGTAATCTGTCTATGGCATTTATAGCATGACTGGATGCCATGGTGCATTCATCAATAATAAGAAGTTGGGCCTTTTTAATGGTTTTAGCAACTTCACTCTTTATATCTATTCTAAAAATTGAAGTTTAATTTAATGGAATTGGTAATTTATGTTGGGAATGAAAGGTTCTTCCCCCAGAAATAAATTTGCAACAATTCCTGTAGATGCTGTGGGTAAAACAGTACCATCACAACCTCTAATATAATGTATTAAAACTTTATACAGATATGTTTTTCCACTACAGCCTGGACCATCCAAGAGAAAGCATTTGGGGCATACAGTTTGATCTTTGATGGCTGAAATTATAGTCTGAAATGTTGCCAACTGTTCATCACTTATAGAATTTATCAAAACTTCTACCTGTTGTTGCTAGTATGATTCATCACATGTATTTGTATTTGTTAATAAAGGATAGTCCGTAAGTTTGAAATGTGAACATTTTATCCCATGCAATGTGAATACCTCTTGAATTTCATTAAGTGCATGTATTTCACAGTTCACTCAGGCACCTTCTCTTCAGTGTAATTTCCAACAAAAGTCTTTAATAAAATGAGATTTATTCTCATCCCATAATTTGTCTGCATCAGAAGAATATCCAAACACAGACATATATGCAAAAGGTTGCCGTAGTTGTTTGGGCATATTAAGGATGATTGCATCGTCAATCATATCTTTCCAGGTAGTGTTTTTGATTAATAATCCTCAATGTTTAGCTGCTTCATGAAATGTATCATAAATGACATCTCCTACAGTTCACAGATCATCAAAACTTATCGCACCTTTTACATGCAGAAGCAAAAGTCTAAGGTAATATCATTCTGGTTCTCTATAGCTCACAGTGAACAGTCTACCTAATACTTTATTCCCAACCTTTAGGCGTTTTGTCCACAAAGAATTATTAAACATATAATGCTTTGGAATCTCCTAATAATAATAATTATGCGCATCAGAATCTTCTCTATTCAATAAGAACCAAGCCATCAAAGTTGAGTTATACCTTTTAGCCCTATTTATAACTTTAGCAAAATCATCAATATGAAAATACAATTTTTGTTCATTTGGCAAATGAATAGCGCATGAGATTGGTTATGAATTCACATTGCAAAAAGTCTCCAAACAGGCTCAGAAGCGCTCCATACCTCGAGTCAATCAAGTCCTGTACTTTGTCATGATTGATATTTTTTTTCCAGAAATTTGAATATTTGCACAATCATGCCCTTTATAGGTGTATTTAAATAAATATTTGACACTTTTAATCGATTCACAGACTTCAACGTTTGTATGACAGTTATATTTAAGGCACAAATAGAGGTTATAGGGACAATCCAAGTGTTATTGACAATTTTATTTCCAATAGACATGGTGCTACCAGATCTTCATTTGTATTTGGGATATCCATCAATATTTCCAAAGGTCAAATTTTGAAATTCTTTTGGATATACCTTTGAACATTTTCCATTTTCCTATACATGGACTATTTGGATTTTGTTTTCCACATGGTCCATGTACCATATTTGATTTTACAATTTGAAAAGTCTTCATCCGAATTTCTGCCTTAACTACATGGTCAATGTCTTCTTTGTAATTTGGATTCAGTATCTAATATCAATAATATGTGAGTGTGAGGCAGTATACATTTCTGAAATTCAATGACATAAATTTTAGCTATTACTTTGCCAAATAAATGTAATTTACATGTATCATTTAAAAGAGCATTCAGCTTAATATTAAAAACTCTGGCTACCAAGTCAGGTCTGTTTTCAACTTTTTTCCATTGTAAATTGTTTGTAATATCTGCCCATTTGGGATTGCATGTTATGGTTATGAATAAATCAGTCTTGCCACACTTTGTTACAATTGCCATAGCATCCTGATATTGCTGTTGTATAATATATTTCTGGGACTACCCTCAAAAGACGATGGATGTGTTATCATTTTACCAATTGGCACATTGTCATTTTCAAATTTAGATGTGATATAATCCATCAAACCACTATATTTTTCAACTCTCAATTTAGATTAATTTGCTTTAATGTAATTTATCCAATTGGCTCCCATTTTTATTTTTATTTTATTTTATTTAAAAAATATATTTTGTTAATTTTTTTTACAGAGAGGAGGAGAGAGGGATAGAGAGCCAGAAATGTCGATGAGAGAGAAACATCGACCAGCTGCCTCTTGCACACCTCCTACCGGGGATGTGCCCGCAACCAAGGTACATGCCCCTGACTGGAATCGAACCTGGGACCTTTCAGTCCGCAGACCAACGCTCTACCACTGAGCCAAACAGGTTTCTGCTGGCTTCCATTTTAAAATATGAATTGACAATACATTGTTGAATTAATTTTTTTTGCATTTAAATTAGGATTGAACATGTCCTGGATGGAAAGGTGAAGTCCATAATACTGCATTTGTGTGACTCATGTCTTTACATTTTGTCTAGTATCATTGTCAATTACACTGTCATCTCTGAGTCTTAATGCAATATCTGTTCCCCAGTCTTTTTTATCATGTGGAAAAAGAGTAGAATATGTCATTGCATCTAATATAGGAAACAGAATACTATTTTGTTTCATTTTAGTGGCATTCAGATTATTGAGATCTGGTTTACAATGAATGAACAAGTCCCTTTCAAAAGGAGGTCTTCAATTTTTTTTTCTGAATATGACAGCTACTTCAGTTACATGGGGAGAGTTATATCTACCTGGATCACTGTTAAGATCATATTTAATCGCCATTGTTACTTCCATTGGAGAAATATCTTTCACTGCTGCTTCAGATTGGGCTTCCTTTTCTACCTCATGTGGCATCTTGTATGATTTTGTTAATTCATTTATTTCATGCTTGAGGTTGTTGATATTGATCATGAGTCTTTCTGAGAAACCTTGGTTTTCTGGCATTGCTAATCTTTTACTCGTCACTTCGGCTATATCTAAAATATAGAGTTGAGCAAACTTCCGAGAAACACCATCTGAAGGATGTAAAGTTCCAGTATGGTGATAAACTTGTCCGTGTATTCTAAAACAGTATGGCCCATATCCTGATGGTGATGCAATATTTGCACCCATTGCAGCAAAAGCAAAAGAACTATTTGTCAAATGAATATTTTTCATGACATTTTTACTGTCAGAATCTTTATTTATCATTAATTTTTAAAAATATGCCGGGTATTCTCGAAAGTGTATATTATTTGGACAAACTTAACCTTTGCTACAACATCAAGTAAATTTTCCATCAGATGGTTTTTCATCAGAGAAATTTAGTGATAGGCAAAATTGACACGTAACAGTCATTTCATCACAACTGTGTTCAATAATTGCATCCTCATTTACTTCACCTTCACTGTGAAGGCAGTTCCTACCAGTATTGGTAATAATTGTCAATGCCACTGCCTTTGTTTGGCTTTGGAGGTAGGTTGTACCAATAGTTGGTCTTCAGACATTTTCTGTTGACTATGTTGCTTTCTTCCAGCTGCAGAGGTGTGTAGTGCCACTAGTTGGTCTTCAGATATATTGTGTCAACAACGCCAGCTTCTTTCAGCTTCAGAAGCACATTGTGACAATAGTTGGTTGTCAGACATTTTCTGTTGACAATGCTGCTTTCTTTTGGCTGCAGAGGTACGTTGTGCCAATAGCTGGTCTTCAGATACATTGTGTCGACTTAACTGGCTGTAGAGAGCACCTGGGAAAGGTCCCTGAGCTGATTGTTGTCTGAATCCAGTGGCTCCTGGCTGAGCCATGCCCTGGAAACATACGTTGCCAAACACAGGTGTGTTGTCAGTCTGACCTTTAGTTCAGGTACCAGGGGGTGGATTTCATTATCTAAATCCAGCCAGACACCAGGTACAAACATAATTATCTGGGCTCACTCAGAAGTGACAATTACAAAGAAGCCACAAGAATGAACATATTTTCTTTATCTTAAACTTTAGTAAAACTTTCTGGTATCTTACTGTATAAAATAAACCTGATGTATCAGCTCTTGGTCCCTGTCTCTCCATCAGAGGACAGCTGTCCCACCCCGTCCCAGCTTTCCCTACTGTCTTTGTATATGTATCTTTCATTTTCTCAACCCCCTTTTCCCCTACTCAGGACTCCTATCTGCTCTCTAGCCATGCTGGTTGCAGAAAAGAGAGAAATATTTATAGCTGGATTATTTCAGCTTCCTAGGTACATTTGACAATAGTTGATCTTCAGACATAACAGTGGTGCCTCGCATAAAGAACGCCTCGCACAGCGAACGCTGCACACAACGAACTTCATTTCATGATTCATACAACGAACTTCGTTTCACACAACGAAGTCGCCCAAGCTTCCACAACCGCTTTGCCTGAGCTTCCACGACTGCTTCGCCCGAGCTTCCACGATCTCTGCCGATGTATTGCATCCTTCCGCGCAGGCACTGCAGGCAGTCGTTAGTCACTGCGCTTAACTTAAGCACGTATGGCGGCAATCGTTCTTCATTACGAATTAAATCACGCACGTATCACGGCAGTCGTCCTTTTAAGTTAAACTCAATATTTTTTTTTATATCAGGGCTTCTAAAAAAAGCAGGAAGGTGATTTCAGGTTTTTCATGAAACCATCGGCCAAAAAGCAGAAAATGGATGAAGATGTGCAAGATTCGGTAGACTCTACTTAGTCTGTCTTAAAATTAAAAAAAATTGTGTTTTTTTTTTTTAAAAAAATTGTTTTTAGATGTATCTAAATAAAAATAATAACAAAAAATTTATCTTTTTTTATGTCATCTTAGCATATTTTATGCTACAGAACGAATTATTTTTTTTAACATGTATTGTTATGGGAAAACGCGTTTCACATAACGAACTTTTCGCATAACAAACTTGCTCCTGGAACGAATTAAGTTCGTTGTGTGAGGCACCACTGTATTTTGTCCCCTACGCAGAACGAGGGAGGGATGGTTGTCCCTGCTGCCAGGATCAGGAGTGTGGGGATCAATTGGGGACAGAGCTGGTGGGGGAAGGGGCTTATTAGAGCTTTCCTTCCCTCCACTTTCAGCAGATGGTCTTACCCCTGAGGATGCCACTCCTTGCCATCTGTACAGCGCCACCCCCACTCCACCAACAGTTACCTCCCTCTGCAGGAAAAAGGTGTGGGGTGCCATTACTTGGCTGGCCTGGGCCTCCCTCTGTGAGGAGATAGCTGGCCCCACCCACCTGCCTCAGAGTCGCTGACCAGTGACTTGGGCCTCCTTCTGTGGGGTGATGGATCACGGGTTCCCCAGATTGATGCCCCGCAGAAGGAGGCCCTTCCCACCTTGCTTGGACTCTGGGATTAATTTCAGAACAGAGGGAGGCCCTTCCCATCAGGCCTGGGCTCCACCATTCATCCCGGCCCACAGGGAGACCCTGCTCACCATGCTGGGGCTCTGGGATCAATTGCAAAGCAGAGGGAGGCCCTTCCCACTCAGCCTGGCCTCTGCCATTCATCTTGCCCACAAGGAGGTCCTGCCCACCAGGCCTGGTCTCTGCCATTCATCGCTGACCACCCTGCCAGAGTGTTGTGATCAATGCTGCACAGAGGGAGGCCTTGCCCACCCGGCAGGGATCTGCGATGGGCCCTCCAGCCTTGGTGGTTAGCTTCAGCCCTTGCAGCTGTGGCTTTGTCCAGAAGGATGTCCAGAAGGTCATCTGGAAGATGTCTGCCCTAATTAGCATATTACCTTTTTATTAGTATAGACTAGTGGCCCAGTGCACAAAATTCATGCACATTAAAGTGGCTGAACAGGTAAATACCTAGCTGCAGCCGCACACAACAATTTCAATAAAATACAACTAAAATATAAAATGGACATTACCCAGAACTACAGGAAAGTTGACTGACTGGAAATTCTACAACAAGAAGCAAGGAAAAAACCAGAAGGAAGAGTGGAGGAGCTGTAAAAGCCTAAGGTACAGAGACACGCGGCACACAGAGAGGACTGAGCCCGAGAGGAAGGGCGGGGCAGCTGAGTGCCTGGCTGGCGTTCCCTAGCGGGAAGGAGATAAAAGCTCCGACTGTGCTGGGCCCCAGGTCTGACTGCTCTGAACCCCAGTTCTAGGCCAGACCCCGGGGACCCAGGCTCATCTATAGGGAGCTGGGCTGTAAGGCAGAACCTCGGGAGAGCGGCAAAAGGAGGTCCCGGAGGCGCGCACATTGCACGCAGAGAAGGGATGGTTGGCTGTGCCGCGGGATTGCCCTGGCGGGAAGGAGACAGGGGCTCCAGATTGCTCTGAACGCCACCTCCAACTCCACTTCCAACTGAACTGAACCCCAGGTCCGGGTTCATTGGGGGAGAGCCTAGACTGTTTGGTAGCAGGTGAAAATCGAGGGCACCTTTCCCTCAGAGGTGCTTGCAACGAGTACTGAAGGACCCTGAGATGCAGGAGCCGCATAGGGCGGGGCTGACTGAAGCCAAAGCTGTAGGCTCCACCATGAAACCCCGCCCCATCAGGGAAGCTGTGAAAATGCAGAGACCAAATAGATCACAAACGAAAGAAATGGAGGACAAAAAGCGACTGGATATAGAGTTCAAATCTACGCTTATAAGGTTTTTCAAGAATTTCCTAGAAAAAATCGATAAGACCTATGAGGATATGAAAAGGGATCAACTAGAATTAATAAGGAATCAACAAGGAATGATAAGGGATCAACAAGAAATAAAGAATACATTGTCTGAAATAAAAAATATTATACAGAGTCCTAAAAACAGAATGGAAGATGGCAAGAATCAAGTCAAAGATTTGGAACATAAAGAGCCAGAAGACACTCCTCCACAGAAGCTAGAAGGCAAGAGAATCCAGAAAATTGAAGATAATGTAAGAAACCTCTGGGACAACTTCAAGTGAACCAACATCAGAATTATGGGAGTCCCAGAAGATGAGGGAGAGCAAGATATCAAAAACATACTGAAAGAAATAGTGACAGAAAACTTCCCCCACCTGGTGAAAGAATTAGACTTACAAGTCCAGGAAGCGCACAGAACTCCAAACAAAAGGAATCCAAAGAGGACCACACCAAGACAAATCATAATTAAAATTCCAAGAGCAAAAGACAAAGAGAGAATATTAAAAGCAACAAGAGCAAAGAAGGTAGTTACCTATAAAGGAGCACCTATACGATTGTCAGCTGATTTCTCAACAGAAACCATGCAGGCTAGATGGGAATGGCAAGAAATATTCAAGGTGATGAATAGTAAGAACCTACAGCCAAAGATAATGTATCCAGCAAAGCTATCACTCAGAATGGAAGGTCAGATAAAGAGCTTCACTAATAAAAAAAAGCTAAAGGAGTTCATCACCACCAAACCAGAATTATATGAATTGCTGAAGGGGGTTCTTTCAGAAGAGAAAGTAAATAAAGATAAAAATTATGAACAACAAATACGTAACTATCAACAAGTGAATCTAAAAACCAAGGAAACTAAAAAAAAATCTGATGAACAATATTAACTGTTGAATATAATAGAAGCAGAGATATGGAAGGGGAATGAACTGACAATTCTTGGGGGGAAAGGGAGTGGGGGGTGCGGGAAGAGACTGAACATAAACTGTGCACCTATGGATGAGGACAATGGGGGGTGGGAAAGGGCAGAGGGTGGGGTGGGAACCTGGTGGAGGAGAGCAATGGAGAGGAGGGGAAGGAACATTTGTAATAATATGAACAATAAAAAATTATTTATTTATTTATTTATTTATTTTTTTATTTATTTATTTTTTAATCAGTCTTTATTGTTCATATTATTACAAAGGTTCCTCATTTCTTTCCCCCTCCACAAGGTTCCCATCCCACTCTCCCCCCCTCCCCATCCCCCATTGTCCTCATCCATAGGTGCACAGTTTATGTTCAGTCTCTTCCTCCCCGCCTTTCCCTGATAGTAAATCCCTTTTCAGATAGTAAATCAGTTACTTAGCATTTTCTCATATCAATAATACCTCCACATGCCCAATGATACACTTCACACAAAAGACATTTCCAAATAGGTCAACCAGCCTCATCCAGGCCCCACCCAAGGCACTCACAGATCAACACCCCAGCACTATACTAACTCAACACATCCAGATCTAAGCCTTCATCACTTGATTCAGCAGACCCTCAAGTTCCCGCAAAAGTTTCCAGCCATGTCTGAGAGGCAGCCGTGGGGCAGGGGCAGGCGAGGAGCGAGCTGTTCCGGGCCTGGCTGCTCCGGGCCTGCCCTCTGTTGCTCTGGTTCGTTCTACAACCAGCTGTTCCAGGTCTGGTCACTGCTGCTCCCGACCTAGTTGTTCTGGACGTGGCAGCTGCTGCTCCAGGCCTGGCCGCACCTGACCCGGATGCTCCGGGCCTGGCTGCTCCCAGCCTAGCAGCTGCTGCTCCGGGCCTGGCCGCACCCGACCCGGCTGCTCCGGGCCTGGCCGCTCCCAGCCTGGCAGCTGCTGCTCCGGGCCTGGCCGCTCCCAGCCTGGCAGCCGCTGCTCTGGGCCTGGCCGCACCAGACCCGGCTGCACCGGGCCTGGCCGCTCCCAGCCTGGCAGCCGCTGCTCCGGGCCTGGCCGCACCCGACCCGGCTGCACCGGGCCTGGTCGCTCCCAGCCTGGCAGCCGCTGCTCCGGGCCTGGCCGCTCCCAGCCTGGCAGCCGCTGCTCCGGGCCTGGCAGCACCCGACCCAGCTGCTCCGGGCCTGGCCGCTCCCAGCCTGGCTGCCGCTGCTCCGGGCCTGGCCGCACCAGACCCGGCTGCTCTGGGCCTGGCTGACCCGGGCCCGGCCGCTCCGAGTCTGGCCGCTCCCGGCCTGGATGCTCCGGGCTTGGCTACTGCTGTTCTGGGCCTGGCTGCTCCCAACCCGGCTACTCTGGGCCCGGCTTCTCCGGGCCCGGCCACTCCGGGTCTGGGTGTTCCTGGACTGGCCACTCTGGGCTTGGCCGCCTCCGCCTCAGGCCTGGCTGCCACTGCCCCAGGTCTGGCTGCTCCAGTGCTGGCTGTTGATGCTCTGGTTCTGGCTGCTGCTGCTCTGGGGCTTGGCTGTTGCTGCTCCGGGCTTGGCTGCCACTGCCTTGTGCCTGGCCACTCTAGGCCTGGCCGCCGCTGTTCCAACATTCTGTCCTTTATTTTTATTTTATTTTTTTTAAACGCATTTATGTTGCAATGTTGGCTGGTGAGTTGAGTTCTGACTTAGTCTTTTATTTTTTTTCAAGATCTTCTTTGTATTCTTTCTTAAGTAATTTTACTATCTTTTGCTCTCACTTGATTTCTTCACATTGAGAACTTCTTTGGTTTCTTCCTCCTAGTCTTGGGAGCTCAGCAGGTTGGCCTGTGGCACCCCTTTGTTCTCCGTGGGCTCCTGCGCTGCTTCAGCCTGTTGCCGGGGTCGGCGCCGCCCAGGAAGCAGCCCCGGGCCTTGGCTCCGTTGCCCTCGCTCAGCGGTCGAGGGCTCAGGGGTACCCCCCCTCCCCCGGGGGCCCCGTCGCCTGGCTCCTTGCTGGTGCCCGGCTGGCCTGTGTCTGGCAGGGGCTCCTGCTCCTTGTTGCGTTCCTCCAGTCTGGAGCTTTTTTTTCTCCTTCCCACTAGGGGAGTCTAGGATCAGAGTCAACAGACTCCTCTGCGCGCAGTGTGCGTGACTCTGGGGGCTCCACTTTTCGCCACTCCCCTGGGATTCTGCCTCACAGCCCCGTCTCCCCCTGCCTGAGCCTGGGTCCCCAGGGTCTGGCCTAGGACTGGGGTTCAGAGCAGTTGAAGCTGGGGCCCAACACGGCCGGGGCTCCTGTTTCCTTCCCTCCAGGGCAATCCCTCATCAGAGTCAACATTCCTTCCCTTGCAGGCAATGTGCTCGACTCCAGGGGCATGGTCTTTCGCCGCTCTCCCAGGACTCCACCTCACAGCCCCGTCTCCCTCTGCTTGAGCTTGGGTCCCCAGGGATTGGCCTAGAGCTGGGGTTCAGAGCAGTCTGGACTGAGGCTCAGCGCCGCCGGAGGCTTTGTTTCTTCCGGCTAGGGTAATCCAGCATCAGAGTCAACATTCAGTCCTCTGTGCGCAATGTGCGCGCGACTCCGGGGGCCCTGCTTTTCACTGCTCCCCTGGGATTCCGCCTCACAGCCCCGTCTCCCCCTGCTGGAGCCTGGGTCCCCAGGGTCTGGCCCATAACTGGGGCTCAACGCTGCCTTTTCGGGGGGTTCAGCCCAGGCTGGGGGTTTTATTTCCTTCCTGCTAGGGAACACCAGGCAGCACCCAGCCCTCTCCTCCTCTCCGGCTGCGACCTCTCCGTGCGCGCGTGTGTGCAGGCGCGCAGCATGTCTCCATACCTTAGGCTTTTTTTCAGCTCCTCTGATTTTCCTTCTGGTTTTCTCTTTCCTTCTTGTTGTAGAATTTTCAGTCCGTCGACTACCTGTAGCTCTGGGCGATGTCCACTCTAAATTTTAGTTGTATTCCATTGAAATTGTTGTGTGCTGCTGCGGTTAGATGTCTACCCCTAAAAATTTATTTAAAAAGGGGATTAATTAGACAAAATAATTTAATATTACTACTTGCCTTTTCTCTATAATAGAAGTGTCAGAGATGAAAGAAAATTAGTAAAATGTATATGAAAACCTTCCTCCTGTCAGAGTCTGGGGTGCATCACGGGACCCAGAGTTAAGTCCCCACCCACTCACACGTGCCTCAAAATCATGTAAGACCCAGACCTGGCAGCCCCCTCCCTTATTAGGCTAGATCCAGACCCAGCCAGTCCCACTCTTGTCAAGCTTTGCTGGGCAGGGGGCATAGCCTCAGGTCCCCTGGCCCAGTGCAGCACAGGGGGCATGGCCTGAGGTCCCTCAGCCCAGACCAGGGCAGGGGGCATGCCTTGAGGTCCCCCGTCAAGTCCTGCCAGGTCTGTGTGTGTGGGGGGTGCAGCCTCAGATCCCCCATCAAGCCCCACCAGCAGGGGGCACATCCTCAGGTTCCCTGTCAAGCTCCGCTGGGTGGGTTAGGGGGTGCAGCCTGAGTTCCCCTGACCCAGCAATGGGGGTGCAACTTGAGGTCCCCTGTCAAGTCCCTCTGGGTTGGGGGCACAGCCTGAGGTCCCCTGTCAAGCCCTGCTGGGTGTGGAGTGTGGTCTGAGGTCCCCCAGCCTGGTGTCGGTGCAAGGGGAGCAGTCTGAGGTCCCCTAGCCCAGCACCAGTATGGAAAGCATACTTTGAGGTCCCCTGTCAAGCCCCACTGGGTGGGGGGTGTGGCCTGAGGTCCCCTGTCAAGCCCCATGGAGGTGGAGGAGAGCAGAGCCTCAGGTCCCTGCTGATTGCTCGTTAAGGCTCCATATGGGAACTTGGCCTCAGCTGTGGATGCAGCCATCTTTTGTGATGGAGTGATGGTTAATTAGCATGTCTATCAATTGATGAATGGACAAATAAAATGTGGTATATCCGCCTGGACCGGTTTGGCTCAGTGGGTAGAGCATCGGCCTGCGGAATGAAAGGTCCCGAGTTCGATTCCAGGCAAGGGCATGTACCTTGGTTGTGGGCACATCCCCAGTGGGGTGTGTGCAAGAGGCAGCTGATCGATGATTCTCTCTCATCAATGTTTCTAACTCTCTATCCTTCTCTCTTCCTCTCTGTGAAAAAATCAATAAAAAAAATAAAAAAATAAAAAAATAAAATGTGGTATATCACATAATGGAATATTATTTAGTCATAAAAATAAATGAAGTATTAATTCAAATTACACTATGGGTGAACCTGTGCTAAGTGTAAGAAGCTTGTCACAAAGGACCACATATTGTATGATCCCATTTATGTGAAATGTCCAGAATAAGAAAATCCATATAGATAGAAAGCAGACTAATGGTGGTCAGGGTCTGGAGAAGGAGGATGGGGAGAATGAGAAATGACTGTTGATGGATATGGGACTTCTGTTTGGGATGTTGGAAATATTCTGAAATTGATTATGGTGATCAATGCACAAATGTGTTTTACTAAGCACCATAAAGTTAATTAAACTGTATACATTATATTAGTGAATTGTATATTATATGTATTATCCTATATAATAGAAGCATAATATGCAAATCAACCAAATGGTGGAATGACCAGTTGCTATGACACTCAATGCAGGATATGTCCTCTGATGGTCAGTTCTCTC
Source organism: Pipistrellus kuhlii (assembly GCF_014108245.1). NCBI lineage: Eukaryota > Metazoa > Chordata > Mammalia > Chiroptera > Vespertilionidae > Pipistrellus > Pipistrellus kuhlii. The sequence continues at coordinate 408,622 of NW_023425533.1, forward strand.
CCATAGGGGGAGTGTCACTCAGCCAGAAGCTGGACTCACGGATGGTGAGCACAGTGGTGGTGGCGGGAGCCTCTGCCACTTCCACTGCAGGTGGGTGATAAAGAGAGAGGATTCCTGGACTGTGAGAAACCTAGACTGCAAGTCTGACTGCTGGCTTAGGCAGGATTCCAGCAGGTGGACATCCCCCGAGGAGTCCCAGAATGTGAGAGGGCACAGGCCGAGCTGAGGCTCACCCCCTCCTCCCCCAATGCATGAATCTCCTGCACTGAGCCTCTAATGTGTAAATAGAAAGGAACAGGTGGAGGGGAGGAGGAGGAGGAGGAGGAGGAGGAGAGAGAGAGATGCACTCTTTTAAAGTCTAGGCTCAGAACTGGCACACTGGCACTTTATAAAGCAAGTCACATGGCTAAGCCCAAAGTCAAGGAGTGGCGAAGGACACTTGGCTTTTACTAGGAGGAACTGCAAAATCACATTGCAAAGGATATGGATCCAAGGTGGAATAAAGAATCTATGTTAATAATTTAATCTACTGCCCCTCCCTAATTTTTATTCCTTCTTATTTATATTTATTCATATTCTAGGGCTAATTCAAACACTTTAGGACAACTGGCCATTACCGTTACTGTATTGTGATAACACAGATACCTAAAAACAGCACTTACATCTAACTTTACATCTTTAATCCCTTTTAAAGATTACATAAAGATCTATGCTCTTTAAATTTTTTTATTTGAATGGCATTTTCTTATACTTGGGTTTTCTCTGCAACATCTGGTAAAAATGGGTTAGAATTTTCATTTTTAAAAAGGATAATGTTCTCAAGACACATCCTGTAATACAATACCAGCTTTCAAGAAATGAAATCAGGTGGAAGTTACCTGCTATACAATATTTAAGACAACTTGGTTGGCCTTAGTATTTTTCACTATATGAGTTCCACTTGGAACTTTAATCGACAGGGCTCTAGCCTGCTACCTTAGCCATATCTTTACCCATTATTCTACTTTCTACAGTTAAACTGAATTTCTGTAAAATTTTCAAAAGTGGCAAGTGTTTTTCTATATTGGGAATTTTGCCCACACTGTCTTCTCTGCCCAAAATGCTTTTCTGTCTGTTCTCATAAGGTTAAACCCTGCTCAAACTTCTCATCTCAACTTAAAACATCACATCTATAGCAAGCCTCTCAGAGAAAAACATTATACTCCCACCAGACATCTCATAAGCTTGTAATCATGGAAGAAGGAATGAATGAGGGAGAGTGGAGGTCTCAAAACAGACCTATCAGCTCTCTCTACCATTATGATTAGGAAACACACACTAATTGTCTGCTCTGTGGACTGTCAGTGAGAAGTGACTACTATAGGTTTCAAGGATAACACAATACCTGTTCCTTCCTTCGGATGCCCTGCCCTTCTTAGTCTATTGCCCTTACTCCTTGAGGTGTAATGGTTTTTAAGACTTTCCCAAGATAGCTTCTTATCATTAAGAAGAGCAGCAAAATATGCCAGAAAGAAGGGTCAGGTCAGTTTGATTTGTTATTGTGAAACCTCTTGTCTTGGAATCTCTTGATGTCTTGGTCCTCAGTGGTCAGGGATTTGAGATAATAACTAAGTAAATAAGAGTAAAGAATAAAGGTAGAGAAATGCAAATAGGGATGGGGTGGACAACAAATCATATATGGGAGCAGAACTTACAATGAGGAAGATCATGGCATTCTAATTTTGTTGATTTTGGAAGGACTTTCCATTACTTTCTATTGCTTCCAAGTTGTGAACATTGCCTCAAATTAGCCTTTCAGGCAAAGATTACAAATTGGCAGCTGCAGGCTGAACCTGGTTCTCAGACTTGTTTTAGTATTTACAGTGTCAGTAAAACATATTTGAATTAATTGCCAACATTTAAGGATTGTATGATTTCATTTACAATTTTTTTAAATTTCTGGATTCTCTTGAAAAACTGGAAAATTTGGCAGCTCAGCCCCACATTCCCATCCAGCAAGTCAGGTGGAGCTGAGCATCCTTTGGATGAGACATATAGTAATCCTCTCTCCTTATCCTCAGGGGTTATGTTCCAAGAACACCTGGATGCCTGAAATTGTAGATAGTACTGAACCCTATATATACTGTGTTTTTTCCTGTACATATGTATCTTTTCACTGAAAGGAAGCACTTTATGACTTCTCTTTGGCATATCTGGATTGCCAGCATCATTACTCCTGCACTTTGGGCAATTATTAAGTAAAATAAAGGTTACCTGAACACAAGCACTGTGATACCACAACAATTGATCTGATAACAGGAAGGGCTACTAAATGAATAATGGGCAGGTAGTGTATACAACATGGACAAGTTGAACAAAGGAATGAATCACATCCTAGATGAAACAAAGAAAAAATAACTAGATTTCATCACACTACTCAGAATAGCACACAATTAAAAAATTATGCATTGCTTATTTCTGGAATTTTCCACTTAATATTTTCAGACTGCAGTTGACTGTGAGTAACTGAAATCATTGGGGGGGGGGGTGTGAAACAGAGGATAAAGGGAGACTACTGTATTCTTTCCAGGTACTTTCTAGTCCCCATTCAGTTTGTTTCCTTCATTTATGTTACCTGCTGGCTCTGTTGGCATTTGAGTTTGTAATCCTTGATTTTTTAAAAGTTTTATTATGGGAAATATCAAACATATACAAAAGTGGAGAGAATAAAAGATAAACTTCATGCATGCATCACTCAGTTTCAATAATTGTCATTCTTAGCCAATCTTGTTAAATCAATGCCCTCACACATTCTCCAACATGCCACTCTCCAACCCATGGATTATTTTAAAGAAAATCCAGACATCATGCCAGTGTATACATATTTCATTGTGTATCTATAAAAGATAGATCTTTTTTTTTTTAATAAACAGGACCACAGTATCATCTTACAACCAAAACATTACAACCAATTCTTTATTGTCATCAAATCTTCTCCATGTAATTCACCTTATCTAATTTCCTTTCTCTTTCACTTGGGAGAAATAAGAAATTAGAAGGGTTAGTCTTAGAAAGAGAAATTTGAGTAGAAATATAAACAAGATATTCTGATCTTTACCAAGTAACAGAAGAAACAATTCCTTATCCTATCTAACAAAAGAGTGATATGCAAATTAACCACCATTCCACTATACCCACAAGCCATGCCCAACAGCCAATCAGGAGTGAGTATGCAAATTAACCCAACAAGATGGCTGCAGCCACAGAGTGAGCAGGAGAGCAGGAGTCTTGGGTTTCCCTGGTAATGGAGGAAGTCAAGTTTGCTGCACACCCTGGCCGGCCAAGGCCTCCATTCAAGGCTACAAAGTTTCAATTGTAGAAGATAAATAAATCCCAGATACCAGGGCCTCTGCTTGGGTCACCAGGGGGTGTGGCTGGACTGCAAACCACCACAGGCCCCTCATCCAGGCTGTCCGATGCCCCAAAGGAACCCTCACCTTGATCCAGGACACCCTTTGGGGCAAACCAGCCAGCCCACCCTGTGCACTAGGCCTAGGCCTCTATCCTATTTAATCCTATCTAATAAAATAATAATATGCAAATTGACCATGCATGAATTTGGTGCACCACTCCTCTAGTATTTGTATAATACCTTTGCCCCTTTATACTATTCTGATTTTTTAAAAGTATTATTTGATTTGGTCCCCAGAAAAACTTTGTATACATGGGGCAGGAGTTTGCTCTTATGATTTTATATGAAACAACATAGATACAGCAGGTTAAGTGGCTTGTTCAAATTTCAGAGATAGTAAATAGAGCTTAAAACAAGAACCCAGAATGCCTGAGTCTTAATCAATCAGGTCTCTTTCCATTGTGCCACATGTGAAGGGTGGCATGACAAGTTATAATGTGACTAGAGGCCTGGCACACAAAATTCATGCATGGGTATGGTCCCTAGGCCTGGCCTGTGATCAGGGCCATCTTCCCAGGCTTCCAGCAGCTGGCCCTGCCCCCCACCCTGCTGCCACCCACCCTGGTTCCCTGTTTGCTATTGGGCTATTGGAGCCTGCAGTTCAGGAGAGAGGGACTGACTGGTTGGCTGTACCCACCAACTCACTGGCCCCACCTTTCCCCCTGCCACAGGTTGCTCTTTGTGTTGGGGACAACCAGTGGGGTGGGGGCCTGGGCCTGGAGCTGCCTGTGTCTGTCACCACCCACCCCTGCTTCCCTGTTCCTCATGGGTGATTGGAGCCTTCCCACCAGGGGACAGGACTGAGAGGTTGGTGGGCAGGCCCTGATCAGGTGATTGAGGCCTGGGGGCTGGGGGCAGCTCCTGCATTGAGCGTCTGCCCCCTGGTGGTCAGTGTGCATCATAGCCACTAGTCAATCCACCTTTCGGTTGATTTCCATATTACCCTTTTATTATATAGGATGATAGTAGGTAGTATGGAGTAATAGTGAGCATTTCCCGAGTGCTTACCCTGTGGCTAGAGGTTATGGTAGGTGCATAAATTGTTATACTATTTATTCTACTAGTCAGTTCTCTATTTCAGTCTTATAGAGAATGGTGCTAAAGACATAAAAGTCAAGTAACTTTTCCAGAACAAATAGCTGAGAGAGGGCAGAGCTAGGATTAAAAGCCAGATTACTCTAACACTGACATCTTGTTGCTTTAACACTGTACTAAACTTGACAGAACAAGGGCTTTGGAGTCAGACAGACTTGACTTTCAATCTTAGTTTTTATATACTTTGTGACAATGGGCAACAACTTCCACCTCTTTAAATGGGGATAACTGTACCCAACTCTTAGAGTTAATGTGAGAATTTAATAATGCCATCTCTTTAAATTGTTTAGAATATCACTTGGCACAGAATAAAGATTTAATAAATGTGTCCTAACCAGTTTGGCTCAGTGGTTAGAGCATCAGCCTGCAGATTGAAGTGTCCCAGGTTCGATTCTGGTCAAGGACATGTATCTTGGTTGTGGGCACATCCCCAGTAGGAGGTGTGCAGGAGATAGCTGATCAATGTTTCTCTCTCATCGATGTTTCTAACTCTCTATCCTTCCTCTCTGTAAAAAAAAAATAAAAAAAATAAAAAAATCAATAAAATATATTCTTAAAAATTATTTTAAAAAGACTCAATAAATAAGAGCTACCCAAATTGGGGCAGTTTATAGTAATACTATCTCCACCAATGTACCCTGACAAAAAAAAAATTTATTCCTTTTCTGACCAGCTCCTTAGATTAGTTCCATTTCATGTTATCCTAGCAATATGTGGTTCATGGTCAATATTTCTATATATTTTATGCATGAAATAAAATGAAAGTATCTTTTATAGTTTTAAATAAAAGAATAGTCTAATTCTCATTATAAATATTTTAAATGTCAAAGGCACAATAGGCTTGTTGTGGAATTTCAAAATCCAGCCAGCCACAAAAGCTGGATGGCCTCTTGATTTTTCATCCTATAAGGTAACTTATCAGACACTTAAAAACTAGTGCCTTGCCGAAACCAGTTTGGCTCAGAGGTAGAACGTCGGTCTGTGGACCCAGGTTCGATTCTGGTCAAGGGCATGTACATTGGTTGCGGGGACATCCCCGGTAGGGGGTGTGCAAGAGGCAGCTGGTCAATGTTTCTCTCTCATCAACGTTTCTAGCTCTCTATCTCTCTCCCTTCCTCTCTGTAAAAAAGCAATTAAAAAATATATATAAAAAGAATTCCTTCAAAAAAACCACAAAAAAACAAAAAATACTAGTGCCTCACATAAACAAATTGAGAAATAAAAATCATAGTCATATCAATTGATGCAGAAAAAGCATTTGACAAAATCCAACACCATTTCTTGATAATAAAAAAAAAATCCTTAGCAAAGTGGAAATAGAGGGATCATACTTCAACATAATAAAAGTTTATATGACAAATCTATAGCCAACATCATACTTTATGGGCAAAAACTAAAACCATTTCCCTTAAGAACAGGAACAAGACAGGGATGTCCACTCTTGCCAATCCTGTTCGACATAGTACTGGAAGTGCTAGCCATAGCAAATAGACAAGAAGAAGAAATAAAAGCCATCCAAATTGGAAAAGAAGAAGTAAAATTGTCATTATTCATAGATGAAATGATATTGTACATAGAAAACCCTAAAGACTCCATTAAACAAGCTATTAGACTTAATAAATGAATTCAGCAATGTAGTAGGATACAAAATTAACACCCAGAAATCTATGGCATTTTTATATGCCACCAGTGAACTTACAGAAAGAAAAATATTTTTTTAAAAATCCTATTTACCATTGCACCAAAAAAAAAAAAAAAATTAAGATACCTAGGAATAAACTTAACTAAGGATGTAAAAGACCAGTACTCAGAAAACTACAGGACATTGCAAAAAGAGATAGACGAAGACATAAACAAATGGAAGAATATATCATGTTCATGAATTGGTAAAATGAACACCAATAAAATGTCTACACTACTCAAAGCAATCTATAGATTCAATGCAATCCCCATTAAAATATCACTGGCATATTTCAAAGATCTAGAACAAACTTTCCAAAAATTCATCTGGAATAAAAAAAGACCCTGAATAACCACAGCAATCCTGAGAAAGAAAAACAAAGTAGGAGGGATCTCAATACCAAATATCAAACTATATTACATAGCCACTGTCCTCAAAGCTGCTTGGTTCTGGCACAAGAACAGACATATAGACCAATGTAACAGAACAGAAAACCCAGAAATAGACCCAAGCCATTATGCTCAATGAATGTTTGACAAAGGAGACAAGAGCATATAATGGAGTCAAGACAGTCTCTTAAATAAATGGTGTTGGGAAAATTGGACAGATACATTAAAAAAATGAAACTAGCCCACCAACTTACACCATATACAAAGATAAACTCAAAATGGATAAGGGATTTAAACATAAGAAGCAAAACCATAAACATCTTAGAGGAATCCACAGGCAGCAAAATCTCAGACATATGTTTCTAGTAGCAATATCTTTAGTGATACAACTCCTAGGGCAATAGAAACTAAGGAGAAAATAAACAAATGGGACTATGTAAAAATAAATGCTTCTGCACAGCAAAAGAAATCATCAACAAAACAACAAGAAAGCTCACTGCATGGGAGAACATATTTTCCAATGCTATCTCTGATAAGAGTTTAATCTCCAAAATTTGCAGGGAAGTCATACAACTTAACAAAAGGAAGATAAACAATACAATAAAAAAATAGACAAAGGACCTAAATAAACATTTTTTGAATGAGGACACACAGAAGGCCAAAAGACATATGAAAACATGCTCAAAGTCACTATCATCTGAGAGATGCCAAACAAAATGACAATGAGGTACCATCTTACACCTGTCAGAATAACTATCATCAACAGATCAACAAACGACAAGTGCTGGACATGTACTGCTGGAGGGAATGCAGACTGGTGCAGCCACTGTGGAAAACAGTATGGAGTTTCCTCAAAAAGTTAAAAATGGCACTCCCATTTGACCCAGTAATCCCACTTCTAGTAATATATCCCAAGAAATCAGAAACACCAATCAGAAAGGACATATGCACCCTACGTTCATAGCAGTACAATTTACAATAGCTAATATTTGGAAACAGCCTAAGTGCCCATCAGCAGATGAGTGGGTTAAAAAACTGTGGTACATCTACAACAATGAAATACTATGCTGCATAAAAAGAAGGAATTCTTGCCATTTGCAATAGCATGGATGGAACTGGTGAGCGTTATGTTAAGCAAAATATGCCAGTCAGAGAAAGATAAATATGGCATGATCTCACTTATTTGTGGAATATAATGAACAATATAAACTGATGAACAAAAATAGAACCAGAGACATAGAAGCATCAAACAGACTGTCCAACCTATGAGGGAAGATGGGGTGTGAGGGCATAGGAGATCAACCAAAGGATTTGTATGGATGCATATGAGCATAGTCAATGGACACAGACAGTAGGGGGTGAAGGCATGTGCTAGGTGGTGGGAGAAGCCAGGGAGAGGTCAATGGGGGAAAAAGGAGACTCATGTAATACTTCAAACAATAAAGAATTTAAATTTTAAAAAAGTCTATAATAAAAGACAAAGGGCATTACATAATAATAAATTGGTCAATCAAAAAAGAGAATATATCACTTGTAAAATATCATGCACCCAGTGTAAGACCACCTAAATATTCAAAGCAAATCTTTTTTCTTACATATATTTTATTGATTTTTTTTTTTTTTACAGAGAGGAAGGGAGAAGCATAGAGGGTTAGAAACATTGATGAGAGAGAAACATTGATCAGCTGCCTCCTGCACACCGCATACTAGATATGTGCTTGCAACTAAGGTACATGCTCTTGACCTGAATTGAACCTGGGACCCTTTAGTCTGCAGGCCGACACTCTAGCTACAAAGCAAAACTTAATGGGCATAAAGAGAGAAATAAACAGTAATACAGTCATAGTAGGGATTTTAACACTCGATTGACATCAATGGGTAGATCTTCCAGACAGAAAATCAGCAAAGATAAAGTGGCTTTATTAGTAAATGGCAGAGATAGATTTAATATACAAGATAGATTTAATACTATTTTCAGAGCATTTCACACAAAAGCAGAAGAATGTACATTTTTTTCAAGTGTACATGGAATATTTTCGAGGATAGACCATATGTTAGGCCACAAAACCAGTCTCAATAAATTTAAGAAGACTGAAATCATATTATGCATCTCCTCTGACCACGATGGTATAAAACTAGAAATCAATCACAAGAAAAAACTGAAAAGCACACAAAAATATGGAAGCTAAATAATATGTTACTAAACAACGAATGGGATAACAATAAGATCAAGGAAGAAATAAAAGTTACCTTGAAACAAATGAAAATAAGAACACAAAAACCCAAAATAGCATCAAACAGACTGTCCAACCTATGAGGGAAGATGGGGTGTGAGGGCATAGGAGATCAACCTATGATCTCCTATGGGGCACAGTGAAAGCAGTTCTAAAAGGGACATTCATAGCATTATAAGCCCACATCAAGAAAGAAGAAACATAACAAATAATCAATCTAACCTTATACATAAAGGAGCTATAAAAAAAACACCAAACAAAGCCCAAGTGAATAAAATAAAGGATATAATAATGATCAAAGTAGAAATAAATGAGAGTCTTAAAAATATAAAAGATCAATGAAACCAAGAGTTGGTTCTTTAAAAAGATAGACAGGATTGAAAAACCTTTAACCAGACTCATCAGGAAAAAGAGAGAGATCAAATAAATAAAATTAAAAAATGAAAGAGGAGAAATAACAACTGACACCACAGAAACACAAGTGATTTTAGGAAAATACATAAATTTTAAACAATTGTATTGAAAATACTTTTTAATTTAAAAAGAAATAGACATTAAAAAAATTCTATGTAAACGTGAATGTTTATACTAGAATTGTTCATAATAGTCAAAGCCTGGACAGGATCATGTTTATTGTTCATTAACTGGTGAATAGATCTTTTTAAAAAGTATACCTGTACAATAAAATAATCAGTAATAAAAAGAAACAAAATATTAATGCAATTTATAAAATGTATAGCACTCAAAGCATTATACTTAGTGAACAAAACCATACACAAAAGGTCACAAATGGTGTGCTTCTATTTTTATGAAATGTCCTATAAAAACAAATCGATAAAGGGGTTTAATGGATGCTTGGGATTGGGGTGAGAACAGGAAATAACTACATATGGTCATGAGGGATTTTTCTGTGATGACAGCGTTCTAAAATTGGGTTGTGGTAATTGTTGCATAATTTTGTCAACTTACTAAAACTCATTGAATTGTATATGTAAACAGGTGAATTTTATGTTATGCCAAAAATACATCAGTAAGCTGTTAAAAAGAAAAGAAGGAAATCAAAAGAAGGAAAGTCTGCTGAGTGACATAAAACATAATTTAAGTAAATGGAAAGATATTGCTTGCTGAAGGATGAATATAATGAAATATTTAAATTTTTATTTTTTAAGCCATTGCATTTTTAAAAATATATTTTATTGATTTTTTTACAGAGAGGAAGGGAGAGAGATAGAGAGCCAGAAACATCGATGAGAGAGAAACATCGACCAGCCGCCTCTTGCACACCCCCCACCAGGGATGTGCCCGCAACCAACGTACATGCCCTTGACCAGAATCAAACCCGGGACCTTTCAGTCCGCAGACCGATGCTCTACCACTGAGCCAAACCGGTTTCGGCAAGCCATTGCATTCTTAAATGTTAAATTTATAGAAAATTAAAAATACAATAGATTTAACAAATACTTTGTGCCAAATCCACTTAATGTTTACAATTGATAAGCCATAGCAAAATTATTAAAAAATTAGAAAATTAACATTAGTACCTTACTCAACTATGGCCCATATTGAAATTTTACCAATATCTTTTTTCTTTCCAGGATCCAACATAAGATCTTTGTTTTCTCCAATTTGTGACAGTTCCTTATTCTTTCTTGTAATTAATGTCCTTTATTCTTTTGATGAATATTGTTTTATAGGATGTCTCTCAATTTGGGAATGTATGATGCTTTCTCCTAAATAGTTTGAGATTATACATTTTTTTGTTTGTGGGTTTTGAGTTTTCAACACCTCTTCATTAATGTAAATCTCTAAATTTGTAGTAAAATAAATTCTGTATATGATGAAATGAGAATCTTTTTCCTATATATCAAGAAAGCCTTAAACAATACTCATTCCAGTGTTCACTAACTCAGTTGGTGTTGGACAATTTGCCATATCGCTGAAATCACTAGTCTAATTGGATTTCTTTGCCTTGAGTTTTCCTGCTTTTATAATTTTGGGGGAATTGAGCTCTGTTTCCAGGGATTCCACAGTGGGCAGCAGCGGCTCCGACCTGGCAGGGGACAGGTGCTGAGGTGGCTTTTTGGTCCAATGGTTCTCCTTAGGCAGCAGTGGGGCTGTGGTAGCGGGTCAGCAGCTTTTCTTCCTCTTGGCAGTAGCTTCCTCCTCCCTGGTGGGTCTCCTGGCAACAGTGGCATTGGCAGCAGTTCGTCACCAAAGGTCCCCCCTTTCTCACCCTCACCCCTCAGCCTGCTCACCCTGTGCACCAGCATTTTTTGGCAAGAATACCACATAAGTGATGTTTTGTCATTTTCAGGGTCTACATGATGTCACTATGTCTTTTAAAATGATATCTATATCTATATCTATATCTATATCTATATCTATCTATCTATATCATTTCTATTTTTATTTAACACTAGAGGCCTGATGCACAAAATTTGTGCATGGGGAGTTTCCCTCAGCCTAGCCTGCACCATTTCCAATCAGGGACCCCTTGGGGGAGGTCAAACATCTCTCTTGCAATCTGGGACTGCTGGCTCCTAATCGCTCATCTGCCTGCCTGCCTGATCACCTCTAACTGCCTCTGCCTGCCTGATTGCCCCTTACTGCGCCCCCTCCCCTTCGGTCTGATCTTGCCCCTAACTACCCTCCCTTGTCGGTCTGGTTGCCCTGAACTGCCCTCCCCTGCCAACTTGATCTTGCCCCCAACTGCCCTCCCCTGACAGCAAGATCACTTCTAATGGCCTTTGCCTTGGTCCCCACCACCATGGCTTTGTCTAGAAGGAAGTCAGATATCTGAAAGATGGCCGGTCGACCCAGTCTAATTAGCATGTTACCCTTTCATTAGTATAGATAGATTATATAGGATAGGGTTGCTTAAATGGGGTGTGGGGCCTTTTTCAGCAGGAGGAGATGCTCTTGGAAGACAAAAATACATAATTCCTATATCTGGACTGATAGCCAGTCATATGCACTATACTGCCAAACTGGTCATTAAAAAATTGAACTGCTTTCTTACACCTTACAGTACACCAAACAGCTATTGCCCTTAAAACCCCTCTTCAGCCACCACCTTAGGTTCTGCCTTCACAGTTCACTAGATTACTTCCTGATTGGTCATTTTCTATGCCAGTCAGTGTCAAAAGCTCCACCTCCTAGGCGGCCATTGGCTCCTCATACTTCACCCAGATTTGGTTCTGATTAATCAGTTTCTATGTCAGTCTTATCAATGGGCCTGATCAGAGAGGTGATCAGCCCCAGTGGAGGCCCAGAGAAAGAGAGGTGCAGCTTCTGACCAGGCCCTTAGAGAAAGAGAGAGGCAAGGGCTGATCAACAGCTGCCCTGGAGACTACAGATCAGACCCTGCTTCACTCTCCCCAGACCTCTCTTTAGGCCTGATCCACAGACCTTTGGCAGTTAATGATGGGTCTCGGCACCTGCAGTGGTGGACAGTCAGTGCTGGGTTGCCACAGCAACCCAGCATTGTCTTCTGGTGGGTTGAGTCTTCAGTTGTTTTGGATGTTATCACCCTGGGTTTTTATATATTAGGATATAAAACAAAAATCTTTTTAATCATGAGATGTTCTCTAACTGAAATAAATACTAACAATGTTTAATTAAAATATGTCATCTAATCACATATAAAATTTTTACATATATTATTTCTTTCAAAAGTTTGTTTTTCAATTACAGTTTATATTTAATATTATTTTGTACTAAATCTCATTGGTTATGTTAAATGTCATGGGAGGAGATATTTTGAGACTATGCTTATATTCTCATATCTCTTCAACTTCCACTCATTGATTTTAGAATACAATAGTGTGTATTTTGCCTGAAAACATTGCTCGTCTAATGGTGATTTTCAAAAATTTTCCTAAGTCTACATTACTAATTGGAATTCTTCTGTAAGGAAGAACTATTTCTTCTCCATCACTTAAAAATAGGCATTTAAACTGAAAAAGAGGACATACAGATATCCAACAGACATATGAGAAGATGCTCAGCCTCACTAACCATTAGAGATATGCAAATCAAAATCACAATAAGATACCACCTCACACCTATCAGAATAGCTATCCTATCTAATAAAAGAGTAATGTGCAAATTAACCATCACTCTGCTACACCAAAAGCCATGCCCACTAGCCACATCCACCAGCCAATCAGAGCGAGTATGTAAATAAACCCAACCAAGATGGCTACCAGAAGGGATGCTTGGGTTTCCCCGGCAACAAAGGAAGCCAAGCTTTCCACATACTCTGGCGGGCTCAGGCCTCCAATTAAGGATACAAAGTTTCAATTATAGAAATGGCGGCAGCTGTGGATGGAGCAGAATGCTTGGCTCCGCTCCAGGCTACAAAGTTTCAATTGTAGAAGGTAAATAAATTCCAGATACCAGGGCCAACGCTTGGGTCACCAGGGGGCGTGGCCAGTCTGAAAACCACCACAGGCCCCTTGCCTAGGCTGCCCCATGCCCCAAGGGAACACCCAACCTGATCTGGGACACACTTCAGGGTAAACCAGCTGCCCCCCACCCATGCACCAGGCCTCTATCCTATCTAATAAAAGAGTAATATGCAGATTGATCATCACTCCGACACACAAGATCAAGATAGCTGCCCCCATGTGGTCAAACATCCTGCCCCCATGTGGACACAAGATGGCCACCACAAGATGGCCAGCAGGGGAGGGCAGCTGGTAGTCACCAGGCCTGCAAGGGAGGGCTGTTGAGAGGAACCAGGTCTGCAAGGGAGGGCAGTTGGAGGTGATCCACCCTGCAGGGGAGGGCAGTTAGGGGTGGCCAGGCTGGCAAAGGAGGAAAGTTGGGGGCAAACAGGCTGGCAGGGGAGCAGTTAGACATCAATCAGGCTGGCATGGGAGTTGTTAGGGTGATCCGGCTGGCAGGCAGAAGTGGTTAGGGGAAATCAGGAAGGCAGGCAGGCAAGCATTTGGGAGCCAGCAGTCCTGGATTGTGAGAGGGATGTCTGACTGCCTGGTGGGATCAGCCTAAACAAGCAGTTGGACATCCCTCGAGGAGTCCCAGATTGGAGAGGGTGCAAGTTGGGCTGAGAGACACCTCCCCATCCCTGTGCACGAATTTCGTGCACCAGACCTCTAGTCTATACTAATAAAGGATAATATGCTAATTAGACTGGATAGACCGGACATCCTTCCTGACAAAGTCAGGGGCATGGTCAGCCTGCAAACCCCCAGTGGCGCCTCACCCAGCTGGTCCCACCCCCCCAGCGGGGACCCCCACCCTGATCAGGGGCATTGCTGGCCTGAAAACTGCCCATGGCCCCTTGCCCAGGCTGTCCCCACTCCCCAGTGGAGACCCTTACCCTGATGGGGGCTTGGCCAGCCTGCAAACCCTGGCAGCCCTAAGCCCAGGCCAGCCCCACCTCCAGCAGAGACCCCTACCCTGATCAGGGGTTTGGCTAGCCTGCAAACCCCCTGCAGCCCCTCGCTCCTGCTGGTACCACTCACAGGGACCCCTATCCTGATTCGGGGCTTCTTTCAAAGCAGGTCAGCTGGTCCCAACCCATGCATGAGGCCTCTATCCTATATAATAAAAGGGTAATATGAAAATTGACCCTAACAGCAGAAAGACCAGAATGACCCCTGGATCAGTCACTATGAGGTACACTGACCACCTCTAGGTTCCTTTCCCCGGCCTTCAGGCACTGATCACCTTATAGCAAAAGGGGACTGGGTTTGGGTGGCAGCGGGGGTGTAGAGCTGCCTGTGGGAAGCTGGGGAAGATAGCCCTGATCACAAGCCAGGCCTAGGGACCGTATCCATATGAATTTCTTAAGTCAGGCCTCTAGTTATCAATAAATCTACAAGTAAGTGCTGGTGAGGATGTGGATAAAGGGGAATCTTGGTGCACTGTTGGTGGAAATGAAGATTGGTGAAGTCACTATGCAAAACAATATGAAGGGTCCTCAAAAAATTAAAAATGAAACTGCCTTATGACCCAGTGATCCACCTCTGGGAATATATCCGACACACTAATTTGAAAGAATATATACACCCCTATGTTCATTGCAGCATTATTTACAGTGGCCAAGATTTGAAAGCAACCCAAGTTTCCCATGAGTACATGAGTGAATAAACAAGATGTGGTATATCTATATCTATATCTATATCTATATCTATATCTATATCTATCTATCTATATCTAATGAAATATTGTTTGGCCATAAAAAATAGTAAAACCTTATCCTTTGTGACAGCATGGATGGACCTGGAGAGGATTATGCTCAGTGAAATAAGTCAGTCAGAGAAAGACAAATACCATACAGTTTTACTTATATGTGGAATCTAAAGAACATTATAAATGAACAAACAAAATAAATGAACACACAAAACAGAAATTGACTCACATATACAGAGAACAAACTGAGGATTTCCAGATTGGAGGGGGTTAAGGGACTGGGTTAAAAAGGTGAAGAGGTTAGCAAACAGATTGATAGTCACAGAACAGTTATAGGGTGTAAAGTACACCATGTGAAATGTAGTTGATAATATCGTGATAATTATGTAAGGTGCCAAATGGGTGCTAGTTTTATCAGGCCATCACTTTGTAAATTACAGAAGCACTATGCTGTACAACTGAAACTAGTATAAAATAATATTGAGTATCAAGTGCAATTGAAAATTTAAAAATCAAAAAAGATTAAAAAAAATAAAAGCAATGATAACAAAAATCAATAAAATAAAATAATCCCACCTCAGTAATCCAAAGTAAAAAGATATGCAGAAACATTTTTAAAGGTGATTCCATTTGAAACCAATTTAAAGGAAAACATTTAGTAAGTGATGGTATTGATGTTATTTAAAATGGCAAAAAAACTGTTCCTCATGTGACCAATATTTGAGGACCCACACTTTCAGAGGAGTACCACAACAGTGGAAATCCCAGTCACCATGGCAGGCCTACTGGGAAGGGGGGGGAGTCGCTGGGGAAGACCATTTGTTCCCTCACCCTGACTTCCTAGGAGTTGGTCTAGTCTGCCTATAATGAACAAAGATGCACACACGTTCTGAAGCCAGGAAGAGGGAAAAGTGGCTCATGCTTATTTGGGGACTAGGTCCACATTCTCCCCGCTCTGTAGAAACCTGAGCAGGGCTTTGGGGCTGAGTCTCCCATCAGTCCAGAGATAGAGTGATGGGTTTCAATAAAGCATTAAAGCAAGTCTTTAATTTTTTCTTTTCCATTTTCTCCCTTTTTACCCATCATATAAAAATAAATAAATATTACCATTTGCAGCAGCATGGATATACCTAGAGACTATTATGCTAAGTGAAATAAGTCAGTCAGGGAAAGACAAATACCATTCGATTTTACTTATATGTGGAATCTAAAGAACATTATAAATGAACAAACAAAACAAATAAAACTAGAGACATAGAAGCATGAAACAGACTGTAGAATCTCAGAGGGAAGGCAGGGTTGGGTGGGTGGGACAAGATTAACCAAAGAACTTTTATGCATATATGCATAACTCATGGACACAGAGAATAATATGGCAAAGGCCTGTGTCAGGGAGAGGGGCAAGGATGGGTGGGTGGTGGTGTGGGCTAAAAGGGGTTAATGGGGAAAAAAGGGAACATATGTAATACTTTCAAAAATAAACATTAAAAACACACACAAAAACAATAGAAATGGACTCATAGATTTATATAACAGACTCATGATTGCCAGAGGTGAGGAGGCTTGGAGGACTGGGTGAAAAAGATGAAGGGGTTGAAAAATACAGATTGGTAGTTACAGAATAGTGAGGGCCTGGCCAAAGTGGCTCAGTGGTTGCACCTTAACCTATGAACCAGGAAGTCACAGCTTGATTCCAGGTCAGGTCACATGCCCCGGTTGTAGGGGCATGCAGAAGGCATGATCCTCTCTCATCATTGATGTTTCTATCTCTCTTCCCACCCTCTTACTCTCTGAAACTATTTTTTTAAAATAATAGTCACAGGATGTAAAATATAGCATATGAAATACAGTTCATAATCCTATATACTGTGTTTCCCCGAAAATAAAACATCCTCCAAAAATAAGACCTACTTACAGGTTTCCTTCTAAGTGAAATATAAAGCATCCCCCCCAAAATAAGGCCCCCCCAGGCTCTGTCTCAGAATGAAAATTAATTTACTGTAAACTGGTCACTAGGGCCGCCCCAACTGGCGTCTAGCAACCAGTGACATTACACGGAGTCCTGACGTCACTGCTGTGTGGAGGAGGAGCAGAGGTCGGACTGAGTGGTGAGCAAGGGGCGGAAGAGAGGAGGAGACTTTCGCAGATGCATGTAGAAGAACAGGAGGATTAGAGCAGATGGGACGAGGCGAAGGTGGTGAGTGCTGGTCTGTCTCTGATGACACTACCTGATGCTCAAGGCCGCCCTCATGATGACTGAAGGTTCTCAGTCAGTGGCAGACCCTGCTCCAGCCCAGATCTAGGCCCCAGCAAGCCCAGTGACAGTCCCCAGGCAGGCCCCAGGGGGTAAATGTCTGATAAAGGGGTAGGGGGGATGTCTGGTGAAGGTGTTCAGTGGCACAGGGGTGGGGGGAAGGGGATCACTTAAAATG
This sequence comes from Pipistrellus kuhlii, assembly GCF_014108245.1. Lineage (NCBI taxonomy): Eukaryota > Metazoa > Chordata > Mammalia > Chiroptera > Vespertilionidae > Pipistrellus > Pipistrellus kuhlii. Next base: position 426,063 of record NW_023425533.1, read on the forward strand.
GCACAAGAGGATCAGAAGGGGCAATCAAAATGACACAGGAGGATCAAAAGGGGTTACTAAAATGGTAATCCCCCTCTGACTCTCCTGTGCCATTTTGATTCCCCCCTCTGATCCCCACTGTGTCATTTTAAGTGATCTCCCTCCCCCCACCTTGATACCCCAATTCCTTTTTTTTTTTTTTTTTTTTTTTTTTTTTTACCCTAGAAATGAGCGCAAAAAGAAAAAGCTACTCCGTGGAGTACAAGAAAGGAATCGTGGAAGACTCTTGGGGCCAAAATCTTACTGCTTTCTGCAAAGAGAAGATGTTGAGTATCTGATTGGTCCAAAAATGGCGAGCAGAGTATAGTAACCTCATTGAACAAGTGGAGAAGGGGAATGCTAAAAAGCACAAGTGTGGATCAGTTCGGCAACCATTATTTTCCGAGCTGGAAGACCTGATCTGTGAATGGGTGGTTGAAAGGAGAGCACAGGCTTTGGTTGTGAATAGGGCTCAGATTCAAGTATTTGCCCTTGCAATGGCATCACAGTTTGACATAGCCCACAAAGACTTCAAAGCATCACAACACTGGCTGGATAATTTCCTTCAGCGAAGAGAACTGTCTGTAAGAAGATCTACAACATTGTTTAGGCTGGATGATACTCAAGTTATTAAGCGAGCACTTGCATTCAAGTCCTTTATTGATGATGCTGACTTCTCTAAATACAATCTTTCCAACATGATTGCTATGGATGAAACTGCAGTGTTTATGGGCCAATCATCTCAAACAACAATTGAACAGCGGAGTGCCTCCTTAGTGTACATTCCCTCCACTGCTTATAAAAGTGCACGTGTTTCCTGTATTTTGGCAATTCGTCTGAATGGCACTAAAATCCCACCTTTAATCATTTCTAAGGGCAAGAAGGAAAAGATTGAACATGTTTTGGACATTTTTATTCTTGAAACTGAAAAAGCCTGAGCCACACAAGCAGTTATAAGGAAGTGGGTTGATTTAATGCTGCTGCCTGTTATGCGAGGGAGCCAAAGAGGTTGGCTAGTCTGGGATGCAGCCAACACTCACCATGCTAAAGACATGAAGACATTTCTTCAGGAAAGAAAAATAGATCAGATAATGATTCCCACAGGAATGACGGCCTATCTCCAGACTCTTGATATTGCCATAAACAAGCCATTCAAAGACAATTTGCGCATGGAAATTAATGACTACATTGAAAATAGAATGGAGAGAAATCAGTGTGGAAACTTTGTGAAACCTAAACTGCAAGAAGTTGTGACTTGGGTGAAGAATTCATGAGAGAAAATCACTGACAGTTGCATTGCAAATGCACTGCGAGCAGGCAACCTTGACAAGAAGTACTCATTTAAAGACAGTGCTATTGCTAAACATGAGAGATTTGGTCCACTGATTCTGAAAGAAATGGAGTCACAAGAAATTCACCAGGAAATTCAGGAATTGGATTGTTATGATGATGTTCCAGAAGATGATGACATGATTGTCATTGAATAAATGAGTAAATTCTTGGTACTGTAGGATTCACAGTTTGTCTGGTTTGTGTTGACAACTACTGTACTACCGTACCGTATACAGGTAATAAATTTCCTTTATTTTCATTTAACAATAAATGTGTACCGTATTCTTCTTCATGGAAAAATAAGACATCCCCTGAATGTAAGACTTAGCACATCTTTGGGAGCAAAAATTAATATAAGATACTGTCTTATACATAGAATAAACAAATAATTGAAAAATATATAAATCTCATTATGATACAAGGAAGTACAAATACTAAAAAGTATCATTTTATACCTAGTCAACCAAAAACGTTTTAAAATATAACACCCAATATTCATGAGGCTGTGGGGAATTATATATGTTGAAAGTGGTGATCATACTAAGAACACTAGCCAACAGTTACTATGCAGGAGGACTATTTCCCCTATTTCATAACTGAGGCAACCTTATAACATTTCTGTGCAGGAGGTATATTCCCCCCCCCCCCATTTAATAACTGAGGAAAAGTGACTCAGATTCGGCTTAACTAGTCCACCCTTGTAAGACCAGCCTATTATAACTTGTTGAAGTTTAATCCCTGTGTTCTTTACCAAAATTCTACACTGCCTTCCTCAGTAATATGTAATTTAGAGCAATGAAACACTTCTTACCCTGTGAGTAATATATTCCAGGCCCAGAAATGTAGTCTGCGAAAATAATTTCAAAGAAGAAAATGTTATCTATACCTATATCTATACTTATATCTATACCTATACCTATACCTATATCTATATCTATATCTATATCTATATCTATATCTATATCTATATCTATATCTATATCTATATCTATATCCATATCTATATCTACATCATCTATATCTATATCTATATCCGTATCCATATCCATATCCATATCTATATCTATATCTATATCTATATCTATATCTATATCTATATCTATATCTATATCATCATCTACTAGTATATCTATCTATACCTCTCTCTCTCTCTCTCTCTCTCTCTCTCTATCTCTATCTCTCTCATCTATCTAGTTCCATCAATGCACACAAAGGTGTTTAACAAATAGCTGTTGATTGCTCATCATCTACCAGGAAAAAACTAAGCAAATTACAGTCTGTGAACACAAACATTAAAATAATCAATATGAAGAATATGAGCAAATGTGAAAAAATATTGATGAAATAATGTTAAATGAAATAAATTGGCCACACTACTGGATATTATCTGTGCAAAGACAATTGGTAATAGGGTGAAATTTAAGACCTAAATATAGTCAGAGAGGTTTTGTGACTTGGGGTAGTAGTTGGGGGAAATTTCCAATTAGAATGTAAGAATGTTTTCAGTAGGGAAGCCTACTGCTTACTTTTGTGAAACCAGGGTGTTCATTTTTATATTGATTAACTATAAAAGCCACCTTTGCAAAAGTGTTTCATGTATGCACCCCAAGGTTGGTGGGTGAGCGCTTTAGTCCCAGAGAGAGCAACCCCAACCCATCATAGCCTCCTTTCCCCCAACTTCTTGTGGTCTGGTACTCCTCTTAATATGGTTTCTTGGGAGTGATGGCACTTCTTAAAAGAAAAGTGGGCGAAGGACAGTGCACAGAAGGTAGGCTGGCTCGGGCAATCCCAGAGGGATGGCTGTTTTGCATACTCAGCTCAGTCCAGAGGAAGAAATAATTTTCACTTGCTCAGTGGTACACTGATCCCTTTTCACTGGAATTAAATCACTGTGGGTCTGGTGATACAGGGCCACTGGTTTCCATTCACCACCCCTCCTTAAAAGCTGAGACTTTCTATGGGAGGATTTGACTGGCACTGAGCACAGGGAGGCAGGGTTTTGGGAGTGGGTCAGGGGGAGGTACGGACTTCATATAGTCCATGTAGATTTCAATTTGTAGGCCCTTTTCCAATTATGCCACTAAAGTTTTTAGCCTGTTTTTGAAAGGGTTTTTCTTTTAAAAAGTTTTATTGAATTTATTGGGCATGACATCCTATCTAATAAAACATCAATATGTAAATTAACTATCACTCCACTACACCCACAAGCCAATCAGGAGCAAGTATGCAAATTAACCCAATCAAGATGGCTGTGGCCATGGAGCAAGCAGGAGGCTTGGGTTTCCCTGGCAATGGAGGAAGCCAAGCTTTCTGCATATCCTGGCAGGCCCAGGCTTCCACTCAAAGGTTACAAAGTTTCAATTACAGAAGATAAATAAACCCCAACAAAAATGGTGGCAGCCATGGAGCTGGAGAGAGCAGGAGGCTTGGGTTGCTCACAGGAATGGAGGAAGCCAAGCTCCTGCAGCCCTGGCCTTCCTTGGCCTCTGCTACAAAGTTTCAATTAGAGAAGATAAATAAATCCCAGATACCAGGGCCTCCATTTGATTCATGGAGGGGGGGGGGCATAGCCAGCCTGCAGACCACCACAGGCCCCTCACCCAGCCTCCCCACACCCCAAAGGATCCCCAACCCTGATCTGGGACACCCTTCAGGGCAAACCAGCTGGCCCCCACCTTCACCTGTGCACCAGGCCTCTATCCTATCTAATAAAAGAGTAATATGCAAATTGACCATCATTCCAACACACAAGATGGCTGCCCCCATGTGGACACAAGATGGCCACCACTAGATGGCCAGCAGGGGAGGACAGTTGGGAGGGGCCAGGCCTGCAAGGGAGGGCAGTTGTGGGTGATCAGGTCAGCAGGGGAGGGCAGTTGGGGTACCAGGCCAGTAGAGGAGGGAAGTTGGGGGCAACCAGGCCTGCAGTGAAGGGCAGTTGTGGGGGGGGGGTCAGGCCTGCAAGGGAGAGCAGTTGAGGGGGAAACACACCTGCATGGGAGGACAGTTAGGGGCAAACAAGCTGGTGGGGAGCAGTTAGATATCAATCAGGCTGGCTGGGGAGTGGTCAGGAGGTGATCAAGCTGGCAGGCAGAAGCGGTTAGGGGCAATCAGGAAGGCTAGGAGGTGAGCAGTTGGGAGCCAGCAGTCCTGGATTGTGAGAGGGATGTCAGACTTCCCATTTAAACAGGCAATCAGACATCCCTTGAGGGGTCCCAAATTAGAGAGGGTGAAAGTGGACTGAGGGACCCCCCCCCCCCGCATGAATTTTGTGCACTGGGCCTTTAGTTGGTTAATTAAATTATGTAGGTTTCTGCTGTACAATTCTGTGTATTATATTGTGTGCTTTTAAAATTTAAAATCTTCTTGAATATTTCTAATTTAATACAAACTTGTGAGCCCTGACACCCTACTTGGGTGCTGGCTTTGTTGGTCTCTCTAACACCTGGCTCACCAGGCTTTCTTCTCTGAAGATGAATTGGTCTTGCTTTTTATAGGAAGGAGTTTGATAATATTAGACCACTAGATTTACAAAATATTTCCCAAATATATGGGTTTGTCAACTGAAATTTTTCACTGTAAAACCTTTGCTGTAAATGGACAATTTTTTCTCATTTGACCTCACTGGGAGCAAATTCACAACTGGCAGGAACCTTTTAATGTGCAAAAGAAGCACAGAATGATATGGGTTGATATGAGCATTCCAGGATAATATTTTCAAGCTAAAGATCTTGTGTGTGTTCAAAAATCTATCATCTATCTCTCTATCATCTTTATCTCTCTATCTATCTATTATCTATCTATCTATCTATCTATCTATCTATCTATCTATCTATCTATTATCATCTGTCTATCTATCTGCTTAAAGAGAGTGCCAATACTGCAGAGCACAGTGAATGAGTTGGAGAGAGCATTTGAGTCCTCTGCTCCATACCAGGATCCTAGGGGGAGAGGCTATTTAGGTTTTGAACCACTTAAGGTAATTTAAACATTATTTTGATTTGTAAAATTATTTTTCAATTACAGTTTACATTCAACACCATTCTATATCAGTCTCAGATGCACAGCATAGTGGCCAATCAGGCACCTCACAGAGCGTTTACTGATACCTCAAGCACCCACCTGGCTCCACATACAGCCATTATGACATTTATTGACTAGATTCTCCATGCTATATTTTATATTCCTAACAAATATGGCTATTCTTTGTAATGGAATTTTTTGATAAATTTAAATTTAACAAGAAACTCATGTTTTGTACATTTCCATCTTTTCTGTTGAAAACATTGTGAAAACATTCATCATTCCATTTTGCTCTCCAATTTAGAGTCCCACAAACTGAATTCAATGTTTGATGCAATGATTATATATATACCAAAGTGACAAAGACTTTTGTTTGAATTTTATTATAGTTTCCTCATCTGAAAAATAATGATAATTGTAGTTCATGCATATTGCTCAGCACAGTATTTGGTACATTGTAAGCCCTCAAAAAATCTTAGCTGTTTTCATTATCACTGTTTATTTACTAGGGGCCCAGTGCATAAAATTTGTGCACAGAGGGCTATCCCTCAGCCCAGCCTGCACCCTCTCCAACATGGGACTCCTCGGGGGATGTCCAACTGCTGGTTTAGGCCTGATCCCATTGGGCCTAAATCGGCAGTTGGACATCCCTCTAGCAATCCAGTACCTCTGACTCCTAACCACTCACCTGCCTGCCTTCCTGACCCCCCTTAACCACTCTGCATGCTGGCCTGATCATCCTCAACTGCCCCCCCTCTGCCAGCCTGCATGCCCCCAACTGCCCTCCCCTTCTGGCCTGATCACCCCTAACTGCCTCTGCCTTGGCCCTGCCACCATGGCTTTGTCCAGAAGGATGCCTGGAAGGTCTCCCGGAAGGTATCCTGGTCTAATTAGCATATTATCCTTTTATTAATATAGATTATTCAATGTAAAACATCATTTTTGGTGGAACGAGGGAACAAGGAAATAGGAGACAATTGGGAATTTCATGTGCTTTCTGTGCAGTTAAGAAATACAAAAATTGCATCTATGAAAGAGTTAAGTTTCCATGGGATGCCATAAGTTATGAAGGTTTTTGTCAAATGAGTGGTCCATGCCTCAGACCTATAGGGATTTAAGGAGGGGATGCAACAACTGTGTAGGCAGGATTGAGAAAGGGACAAGTGGTGGAAGTAAGAAGAAGGGGCAAAATAGAAACAGACAAGCCCTGAATGATTCAGCTAAATGAAAAAGGGGCATAGGAACAGCATATACCAAAGTTGTAGGGTCAGGAATGAGCATTAACATGTTCTGGGAACCCACTGTGAGGGTGTAGTGTCTCAGAGTCATCATTCTAGAAATCAAATTATTGTTAGGACAGTAGCTGAAAAATATGTAGGCAATTAAACTGAATTTGTGCTGACCCAAAGGACTTTCTCTAAATGATTATACAAAGCCCCCAAAACAATGAAAACATCAGAAACAAATTAAAATTAAAAAGACTTTAAAAAAGGAGAGGGGAATAAAAGGTTTTCTGGGCAATTTGCTTTTTTCCTGCAAATGTCTGTGTATAATATTATTAGGCTTATCAGTTATATGAGAGAACAAGTTAACTTGTGCAGAGACCCCTGAAATATTGTCAGGGACTATTAATAGAGTTATTAAAAATACCATTTGACTCCTACCTACCCCTCTACTAAGGCATCCACTGGAGGGCACTCTCTTCACTAGCCACGTATCCCAGCCAGGCCAGTGATCCTGTCATACCTCTAAGATCTCACCACAATGCCTGTCATCTCAAATGGAACACACCATGGAAACCTCAATGTTCATGTTTCACAAGTTTGCTGGGGCTAACGGCTACTTAACAAAGGAGAACCTGAAAGATCTCATGGAAAAGGAGATTCCTGGATTTTCAGAAAGTCAAAAGACTCTCTGGCTGTAAACAAAACAATGAAGAACCTGGGCCATTGACTAGAGGGCAGAATGGGCTTCCAGAGCTTCTTTTTGCTAATTGCTGTTCTCACCATCACATGCAATATCTATTTTGTAGTACATATAGAGCAGAAGGGAAAGAAGTGGGCAACACTAAGCAGTTACTCCTGCCCTGATAAGAGTTCTCCAATGGGTGATTAAGAAATATTTGCCCAAAGCTTTTTATCCATATAAAAATTTCATAAGCAGATTGGGACCCTTAGAAAATCCTATACAATAAACGCCTAATATGCAAATGGACTGACCAGCAGAACAACCAGTCACTATGATGTGCACTGACCACCAGGGGGCAGACGCTCAATGCAGGAGCTGCCCCCTGGTGGTCAGTGTGCTCCCACAGGGGGAGTGCTGCTCAGCCAGAAGCTGGTCTCATGGCTGGCGAGTGCAGAGGTGGTGGTGGGAGCCTCTCTAGCCTCCACAGCAGCAGCAGCGCTAAGGAGTAGCAAGATGAGTGGTAAGGAGCAGCGAGCAGGTGAACAGTAAGGAGCTAGGGATCTAGACTGGGAGAGAGTGCAGGCTGGGCTGAGGGACCTCCTTCCTGCACTGCACACTTTTTGTGCACTGGGACTCTAGTGTATAAATAAAATCCCATCCCAAGTAAAAAGCCAATTAAAGCTAGATAAGCTTTTGCTTTTGATATTGTTTGCATCCTCTTGCCCTCCATAAACAAATTCCATTAAAAATATTCCATTTGAATTTTGCCTGTGGATTGAAACTTTCTGAGGATTCTCAGAGAAGGAAATGATATGGAGTAGGGTGAGGTGAATGGACCTTGATTTCTGGCCTTGGCTTTGTTTGTTACACTTGGATAGCAGCTTCATGACTTGTGATAAAGTACTCATCTCTTCATGTTCCACAGGTTTACTAGGATCACAGCTGGTAACCAGTCTCCTTACTTTCTATTTGAAATCAATGGACTGAATACTCTCTTAAACAAAGTGATAAAAAGAGTTAAGAGGCTACAGAAAATGTTCAACTGATGGCAAAACAGATTTGGCTATGGGGATACCTGAAGTTTAAGCCTCTGTGTTAAGTAAACAGCAAAAGAACCAATTTAGCACTCTGCAATATTTCTGTTTGATTCCCTGTTAGAATTGAAGTTTTGAAATGGTGGGTGGGTCATGAAATTCATTGGACATCCTTAGAAATTCCTTCTGGTTAAAATGAAGAAATAGATTCACTTTATTTTCTTGTATAAAATAGAGAGGAGGAAAGAAGACAGAGAAAAATTGACCTGTTGCCTCCTGCATGAGCCTGGATCGAACCTGAAACCTGACTAAGAATCAAATCCCCTACCTTTTGGTTTATGGGATGATGTTCCAACCAACTGAGCCACACTGGCAGGGGCAGCTTGAGTGGTTTATGAGGTGGTGGGGCTGAAGACCCCTACCAGGGATAATCACATGGTAGGACCTCCTCTCTGTCTTGACTTTCTCTTATTCCTCATGAATATTTCAATCCTGGTGAGACTCCATAAGGTGACCAGTTGAGTTAAAGTAGATATGAGAGGAAAAGAAACAGCAGACTCATTACTTTACCTTAGGGGTGTCGAACTCAATCAGAGAAGGGGCCAAAATCTAAAATCCAGCCTAAATCGCGGGCCCAATGGTTTACTGAACAGTAATAAACTGTCATTGTGATGGAAACGCAGCGGAGTGCAGTGATGACAGCGCGGTGCGGGCCACATTGCAAGGCCTGGCGGGACAGATTTGGCCCGCGGGCCTTGTGTTTGACACATGTGCTTTACCTTGTGATGGGGACTATAAAAGAAGACTTTAGGGCCCAGCTGGTGTGACTCAGTGGCTGATCATTGACCAGGAGGTCACTGTTCAATTCTGGGTCAGGGCACATGCCTGGGTTGTAGCTCGATCCCCAGTGGGGGATATGCAGGAGGAAGTCGATCAATGATTTTCTCTGATCATTGATGTTCTATCTCTCCCTCCCTCTCCTTTCCTCTCTGAAATTAATAAAAATATTTTTTTAAAGAGACTTTAAGTACTGATTGGCATATTAACTTGACTTTTGTTTTTCCTTTTTTTTTTTTTTTTTTTTTTGTAAAGCTCAGCTTTCCAGGACCACCTCCTTGTGCCCCAATGGCTATCTCCTAGGGAGACTATCCAATTGCCAGTTCCCACTAACTACCCAGTTTGATACCTGCACCACCTCCAACACAAACACACCCAGAAATATCTCGGGACCTACCATGGTCATGGATGAATTCTTCCCCTATGTTGCCATGGCCCCCTTTCCCACTCTTCATTTTCAAACATCTTTTGGTTCATCTCTTTGTCTCCCTTGTTTAAGGGGGAACAAGTTAGAGATTATTCCTTCGGTTCTATTCTGACTTTTGTTTTTTTCCTAAACCAAGATTCTTGGACTAAGAATAAAAAATTGTGTTCCAACTTTGTAGTTCTTACAGAGACCCTAGTTTTGTCTAGGGGGCTGTGGGTCAGAAGGCTCCAGGTGTATCAATTATGTTGCCCATGCCTGTGTGCTGCATCTTCAATCACTTGTGTCCCCTTGTTTGTAAAGAAAAGCAGAGTATGCTTTCAGAAGGAGGCTTTAGTATTCCTAGAATCTAAAAATATTTGCATGTAAATGTTGGAAATTCATACAGTCCCCTTAAAATCTATACTTTTCATGGGAAGGCATACAGACCATTGGGGTGCATTTGGAAATTAAATTTAAACTGTTTCACCATGAGTCCCTGTGCCATAGTGTTGCAGTGACATATGAGGAGAGGGAGTGACATTGATCAAACAAAAGCATAAACAAACACATTTCAAAATGAATACTAATTGCATAATGACATTTTCCAAACTATTAGCCTAATTTACCAAAAAAGTTAATTCAACACAAGCCCAGAGTTGGCTGTTGCTTATGTGTTGTGCTGCCAGTTGGCAAGCACAGCTTTGTAAGGGTATTAGGAGAGATGAAGGTTATGGTAGTGTAAGCACACTTAGCCTTGATCACCTGATCACTTTCTCAAGCCCCTGCTGTCCAGCATTCAAGAGTGGGCACCAGGCTCTAGCCAGTTTTGCTGAAGGGTCCTGGGTTTGATTCAGGTCAAGGGCACATGTCCAGGCTGCAGGCTAGATACCCCGTAGGAGGCATGTATCAATAGAAGGCAGCCAATCAACGATTCTCTCATCATTGATGTTTCTCTATCTCTCTCCCTCTCCCTTCCTCTCTGAAATAAACAAAACATATATATTTTTTTAAAAGTGTGGACACTGCGTGCCTTCAGGGGAAATCACTTACTTTTCCTAGAGGTAAAAACGGCCTAGTGCCGAGGTTTAAGGAGGAGCTGTGGGATTGTAACCCCTTGAAGGAAACTATTCTGAGTAGATGGAGGTGATAATCATTGAAGAGCTGAGCCTTGGCTGGTGTGTGCTACTCCTAGCAGGAAATCCTGGGTCAATGGATGGCATGGCCACACAGAGGCTGGCCTTCTCCAGGATAAAATATGTATGCTACCTCCAGCAGGCCACTCCCGACTCTGAGCCTGTGTAAATGAAGGGAGTGGGCTGGATGACCAGGAAAGCCTCCTCCAGTTCAGAAAGAATACCAGGGTCTCTTCCTCTGAGCTGAGTGTCCCCAGAAGAATGGCACTTTGCTTGGAAGAGTGGCATGAAAGAATGGTACTGGTTTTCTGTCATCGATAATCTTTTACTACAGGACTCATATATGTTTGTCTCATTTTGTCAAATTAAGGTGATCTTGTATGAAAGTTTCTCAAAGGAAAATGAAAAAGTGTTTGCTAGGAAAAGGAGCTGAGACAGGATTCATTCTCTTTGGGACATCCTATTTCCTTAACTAATTGGAAGGGAGGGTTATGAAGACCTCAAATAAAAATATATTCAAGCAGCGTTTTTAGGAAGAAGGGTACATGATGAAGGTTATGTTATCATCTCATTTGCCTCTAGAGAGTGTCCATTCAAGATTTGAGAACCCCATGCAGGTACCACTTTATGCTATCGCCCCCCTCCCCCTTCATCAGCAGGAGGCCCTGGCCTGTGGGATTCAAGTTAGACAAAGTTGGATTTACCAATCAAGAAATTCAGGGAAGCACTATATTATTTTACAGCATTATTTTATTTTGAGGTTTTTATCATTTCCTAGTCACACCAGCACCAAATAACTGGGTGGGGAAAAAGTATGTCTATGCTCAGATCATGCCCAGTTTTAGCTATAACATTCCATGATTAGAATTCAGGCAAATGTCTGATTGTCCTTTTGAAAACAAATCAGATTGAACTCCATTCCCCTCTTTTTTATACATTTACAGTAGCTCTTTGTTTAAAAAGTCAATATTCACACCTATTTCAAGGGATACACTTGTATTCTCAGTTAAAGAATCATTTCTAGTTCCTTCTTTCCTTGCTTTTTCTCCTCTAAATATTTGTAGCCCAAATAATGGCTGCAAATTAATTCTGAGGCACTTCTAGGTTAGATCACCAAAATGCTAATTAGATTTCTTTGAAACAAGATCCAGTTTACACAATCTAGTTTTAATCAAAAAAGCTTTATTTTCCCCCAAAGACTTTATAGCTTCTCTGCTTAATTTGACCATGAAAGTTACTATTGTGAAAACTCTCTGTCATGTGTTCTTCAATGTGAAACAACTTTAGAAAGAGCATATCCAGAATGATTACTGTGAAATGCCAAAGCTCCTGTACTACTCCTGAGATTGTGTTTTTGCTGATAGCCAGTTTCTAACAAACTTTAATATATCAAAATGATATCCTTAAATTACAATAATTAATTTCTGATCCATGGAATGCACTTTAAGAGGGATGTTATTTGTGGGATTATTTTAGAACACCTCTCCTTTTTAAAACCTAGACTGAGGGGAACATTTATGTAAAAATGTTTTGCATATTTTCCTCTGCCCCACTCTACCACCTTTCCTTAAATCATCTGGTATTTGGAAAAATAGCTATTATTTTTAAAATAGTACGTATGTCTCATGAAGAACACATCCACCTATGGGAAATATTTACTTCTTTGCTTCTTCCATGAAGCCAGAGATGAGAAAACAAATGTTTTATATGTGTCTGTTTATATGTGTCAAATTGGTTATGAGGATTCATTGTGTGCTAGGTAGTGTTTGATTTTGAATCTCAGAATAGCAAGGCTGGATGGGGTCCTGGAGCTTTTATTGTATTTGTACAAACTCTATAGTTCTAAGAGGACTCTGTAGTTCTAAGAGGACTTCAAGCACTGAGGAACCTGGTATTTAACAAAAAGGAAAGGGGTCAACATTGGGACATAAGAATGGTTATCTATTTTTTCTTAATCACCTGAGGACATATTGAAAGGAGAGAGAGAGAGAGAGAGAGAGAGAGAGAGAGAGAGAGAGAGAGAGAGAGAGAGAGAGAGAGAGAGAACCTGTTGACCTGTTGCCATCAGTATGTGCCCTACTGGAGATCAAACCTGCCCTCTCTGACCTGGAATCAAACCAGCAACCTTTGGTGCACTGATGCTCAATCAACCAAGCCACACTGGCTGGGCAAGAATGGCTTGGTTTTAAAAATCATCCTGTGATGATGGCATTGGCATTCACAGGTGCCTTTCTGGATGTTTCTCACTCCTGATAGGGGCTGGGGCCTCTGGAATAGCAATGACCTCCTCGCTGCAGAAATTACACATTAGATACAACTGCTTGGCTAATGTTTGCACCCATATGTGTTAAGTGCACAAAGGAATGAAAAATTATCAGACAACACTGCAGAAAACATGCTTATACAAGAAAATTGAGCCTCCCTTCAAGCTAGGAATATATAACTGCTGTGAAACTTCTTTGCTACCCCTCTCCCCAGCCCACCTCCTGGGAGACAAAATTCCAGTGTTACTGTGACACCCTTATCTGAAAACATTGCAGTCATTTCCTAGCATGACTATGTTCATAAAATTACTGTATATTGCTAGAGATTGAGCAAAAGCCAAAGTTCTACTGAAAATAATGCTTTAAAAATAGTAAGCCCGGACTCCTTTTCCCACCCGCTGGTTTGTTTTTCTTTCTCTCCTAGCAGTTTTACATGAAGACAGTATGAAAACAAAGGTCTGCTTCTGTTCAATAACTGCTTATTCTGGAACAATTCTGGGGGACATCTCTTAGAGTTGAAGGTGCCAAATACACTTAATGGTGTGACTGTTCACTTCTGTGATGGGTATGCTATAATAATAGGTTCGGTTGGCCTGGGGGTATGAAAACAAAGAGCCTTTTTACCATCTTAATGTAGTCTCTGAACTATTCTATCACCTCTAGGACATGGAATGCAGTGAACAGAATTTCGAGAGTATGGATGTATGTTTGATCACCACTTTCCCTTAAAGTCTCGTGAGTAGACTCTTAGGAAGTTTCCCTTAGAGTCCATGGCTGTTGAATCTTTGGCATGAAAGGAACATGGCCTTGCCTGGAAATAGTTTTCTCACTGGAGACTCACCCTTCTTCATCTTGCACATGTATGTGCTCCCAATGGGACAAGGTGGGAATGAATATGTTGGGAGGAGGAGATGTGGAAGTAAAATTTGTGGTCAGTGTAAACCCACCATGGTTACTTGGAAAACTTTGTGATGTGCATGGCCTATTGATGGTTACTCAAGGCTGTGTATGACATGAAATGAGGCCTCCTTCTGCTTGAATGGCATTTCCTTAGCTATTTCCATGCATACTTATCCACCTTGTCACTCACAACCAATATATTTTTAACTTGTGTTTTTATTGAAAATGCAATGTACCTTACAATAACAATAGGCACTGAAATTTTCATTTACTAAATTCATTTAACAAATTACTTTTGATGTGTTATGCAGTTTATAACGGGCAGAAAAAACTTTGGAAAACTGTCTTAAAGGTCATACTTCAGTGAATGGGACCTGGGAAATTACCAATAATAGGGGCCCATGCCACACCTCCTGGGGCAAGAGCAATGGGAGGCACAGGTTGTGGGGGTAGCACAGGCATCATGGGTGGCCCACATGGCAGGGGTGGCCCAGGTATCATGGGTTGCCCAGGTACCAGGAGTGGCCCAGGTATCAGGGGTGGTCCAGGTACCAGGAGTGGCCCACGTGGCAGGGGTGGCCCATGTGGAAGGGGTGGCCCAGGTATCAGGGGTGGCCTAGGTGGCAGGGGTGGCCCAGGTTGCATAATTGGACACTGCACCAGAGGGACACATCTCAATGCAGGTTCCAAAACAGGGATGGCAGCATAGGGCCTATCATAGATTGCTCCCCCAGGGGGGCCCATGGCGATGGGGACCATATTTCTGTACATCATTTCCCTGTGTTCTCTTCTCCACTTGGTCCTTCGATTCTGAAACCAAACCTTGAGTCAGAGAGGAAAAAGAGATTGATTTAGTATATTGAACAGTTAATATCATACTAGAAAACACACAACATGCAACTCTGCCATTGAGATTTTACACTGCATCAGGGGAAGCGATTTCTTTATTGCTAAAATAGTTCAGGGATGTAAAGAGCACACCTTCTGCTTTAGATAACTTAATGAGCCTTGCCTGGTCCAAAGTTTGGCACATTACTTTGTCTCTCTTCTTTTTAGTATTCCTTAGTGGTTTTTTTTCATAGGCCTTTGATACAGATCTAACTGATGAATTGCTGTTAATGCTGTTTGGTAATAAGGTAAAGAAACATTGGACCATCAGCTCTCCAGCTGCCTCTACCCTCTTCTCACCAGGAATAGTGTCACCCTGGTTGAAGTACAGGAGGGTGAAGCTCAGCATGACATCAAGGTGTCATGCTTATTAAAGTCATACTGAGGGGAACCCCTCCCTATTCAAAAAGTCCATCTTCTGCTGAAGTAATTAATCCCTAGTAGCACATTGCCCTTTTAGACAGAAGTCTTCCTTCAATGATGTTTAAGGGATCACTCTTTCTGACACCTCTTAAGAATTAAATAGGTGGTATGTAAGGGAGTCTTGATCACGGGGTCCTAAGGACTTTGTGGCTTGTCTTGTTGGGACTTGAGAGTTGCTGAACACTGTCTTGATATTTTAGCTTTTAGTGTTAAGGAAAAGTTTAGCTTAATTGAATCCAAATTCACTAGACTCAAAATCCCTTTCCCCAGATTAGAAATTGGGCATCCCATTGTCACCACTGCCAATTTTGTATACTACAATCTGCCGTGCCCTCTAATCACTCCTAGGCTTATGCCTAGGTCAGCTTATTCAGCTGTAGGTATAGTTTCAGGATCCTAGATGGGCAAGAGCTGCTTTACCCAGACTGGTGGGGTGCCTTAGGCTCTGCCAGTTCCATTTCTTAACTAGGGCACCCCGATTCACATCACTCCTTCTTACAGAAAGAAGGTCCAATTATGCATTTTAGGAAGATATTCATCAACAATGTGGGGTTAGAGGTCACAAGAAGCTCTTCCCTATGTGCTAGCCAACTATTAACAAATAAACAGACTAAAAGCTGACAATTGACTTTACTGTTCTTTTAGCATACTAATTGATGGGGTTTCCAATGCATTTAATTATTTTGGAAGATCCCAAGTTGCAAAATTTAAGTGAGACAAAGGGCTTCTCCTCTCCACCCAATGATACCTTTCTATCTCCCACCTTAGGGTTTGGAGTCCCTTTGTTGCATGAATGTATAGTCTGAAGAAGGCCAGTGTGATAGTGTTTACTTTTAAATTATTCAAAAGTACCTGCTGTCAAACCTTTGTAAACATAACCAAAGCCCACATCTGGCAAATTCTGGTATGGTCTGCTATTAGGTCCATATTCTCAATATTGGTTTTATAAAACAGGTCTACTATATTTGAATAAAAGGGGGCAAGACAGTGTCTATTAAGTTTCTTGAGGGAAATTCATGTCACAGAGTTTGGAATTCTATGAGAACATAGCTCCCCCCCACCCCTTATTTGTGTTTCCTGGATCATTTTCTCTTCAGAAATCCATTGAGAGGACTATGTGAACACAGGGAGGGAGAAAAGCAACTCAGCGAACCTTGTTTTTCTTTCCCTCTGAGTTCACTTTGCCTGAGGAAGTGGAAGATTTATCCTTCCCACCTGAGAGCCTGGGTGATAGTCCAGCCTGTGGTACTAGGATGCCAGCACTTGGTGGGGCCTGATTTGCTTGGCTGATTTTCTGTACATCACTGACAGAACTTATGCATGCACAAGCTACTAAGCCATCTGAAAAAGTATATATTGTATATATATATGGTGTCCCAAAAATGTATACACACACTGAATAATTATAAAGGCAGTGTTTATTAAAATACATTTCATTTTCAAAATTGAGTTATCAGCTGTTAGAGTGCATACATTTTTTTGTACACACACACACATATATATATGACAAAAACTTTTTTGATGTAACCACAGTTTTCTCTGACCTCAAATATTCGCTTTTTTTTTGATCCCATGACCTACACATTAGTAATCACTGCCTGAATAAATGAAAAAAATATTTTAAATTAATACAGGTAAGATTCTGGACTGAAGTGAGAGCACCCTACAACCAATAAAATTCCAGAAAACCCACCTCTATCTTTTCAAAATAATACCACCAAAAAGGAAAAAAATCTTATGTTAAAACCTTCTTACTTCTGCATTTGGTAGTTTCATAAACTTGAATTTGTGTAGCATCTGCAATGCATAGTATTTGAATGTATACAATTCTTCTCTACCTTTTCACTCCTTAGGCCACTGGATTTCATTCAAAATTGTTCTTTCTCAACAAAATAGATGAACAATCAAAAGTGAAACAGACTCATAGACACTGTGAGCAAACTTGGGGTTGCCAGAGGGGAGGGGGCTTGGGGGAGTGGGTGAAAAGGTGAAGGGACTAAGAACAAGAAATTGATATTCACAAAGTAGTCATGGAGATGTAAGTAAAGCATAGAAAATATAGTCAATAATATTGTGATAATTATGTATGATGCCACTTAGGTACTGAATGTAACAGGGTGAACACTTTGTAAAGTATATAATTGTCTAACCACTAAGTTGTATACCTGAAACTAGTACAAGATAAAATTGAAAGAAAAAAATTACAAGAACAAAAAATTTATGAGAAACATATTTCTATTACTAAACATGTATTGTTATAAACCTGGAAAATTAAAAATAATCATAGTGTAACTTTTAAAAATCAGGAAACAAAAGACGTGATAGGAGAAAATGCATAAATGTTAATACTCTCATCTTTCTTATCAATAATTAATTCTACTAGCTGAAAACTATAACATGTAGCTTTTAAAAATCTCCAACCACTTAATTCTCACTCTCTCTCTTTCCTACCCTCCCTCCCATCCTCCTACTCTCACATCCCTTTCTTTTCTCTGTTCTTAAAGGAATATTTTATTATACGTTTTGTGGAAAAGACACATTTATTTAAAATTCAATAATTCTTTCCATTTCACAATAATTTTTCTTGTTTTGAATTAAATAAAAGTAAATTATTAAATTGAATACTTTTTAATATAAAGAGCTTCTCACTTTTACAAAATATTTATAGCTATCCTCTAACTCTATACAGACACAACATAATACATAATAAAATATGTACATGTATACATAAAATTATTTAGTTTTTGTTTCATTTTAATAGATAAATTTCTAAAGCTTGCAAACATTTTCCCATTATCAACTTAATTACTATATTTTGGCAATGTTTTCAGGCTAATATTAAAGTCTTTCAAAAAATTAAAATTTAAGGCTGACTCTTTTTACACTGTTTTCCAAAAAACACTTAAAAACAATGACAGGAGGACTAGGCACTTGCACTTTTAAGCTACACACCCTCCTCCCAATCTCAGTTTAAACATACATCAGTTACTCATTTACTGTGTTCTGTGTGTGAATTACTCCCTCATGCCAATGTCTGTGTTTACAAATCCACTCATTTAGCCTGCTTCTAAATATATATATATATATATATATATATATATATATATATATATATATATATATTTTATTCCTCACCCAAGGATATTTTTCCATTGGTTTTTAGGGAGAGTGGAAGAGAGGGAAAAACAGAGAGAAACATCAATTTGAGCCCGGACCAGGAAGGCCAATGCTCTATCCACTGAGCTAAATTGGCTAGGGCTGGTTTTAAATATTTTAAATAATTTATTACAGTTGAAACTTCTTATAACCTAGCTCTTCAATGTATTAATTTGAATATTTCCCAGGTGGAACTAAGCCCAATATGATTCTACACAGAAATATTTCTTTAGGGAGGGCTAACATCATTCCTAAAGGATTCCAGCGTTAGAAGGTGAACTTTATTGGGGAGAAAAGTGTGTGTATGTGTGTGTGTGTAGAGAAATATCTATCTATCTATCTATCTATCTATCTATCTATATAGAGAGAGGGGGGGTATTATTTTCTCCCCTTTAGGAAATTATTTTCTCTGGTAATGAGCAATTTTCATAAGTTAAGCTTACTTATTCCATTTTTAGTCCTCAAAGCGCTCAATGTTCAGAACTTATTTGCTAAAATATTGTAGAAAAGACAACAAAACACACCAACTTGAGAATTAATGTACAGGACAAAACCTAAAGCATGTTTTAGAATGGCTACCCTGCCAACTGTTTTTTTGAAGATTGACTGACCTGCACTCTGGTTGCAGTCAAATTCAGGCGTCCAGCAATCTGCTGTCTGAGGGAGAAAATTGTAAATGTTCAGTATTTGGAGTTGTGGATAAAATAAAATATATTATGTATATTATTTCTATCCCACTGCCCCGTGCAGTTGTCTCTAATGCAGCTTAAGGCTTGCTTTAAAGTACAATTTTTCCCATGGACAATTTGTCTGTTAAATAAGATAGGAAAAGGGAATATAATAGTATGTTAGGTAAATATGACTTAATCAATTTTTCTGTTTGTGAAACAACAGAAAACAACCCTGGAAATTTTTTTTTGGGAGGTCCCTCGGAAAAAACAAAAATGCCAAAGCACCTTCAAAGTGGCGTTTTTAACTAGATTATTTGTTTATTGTAAAAGGGAGCCTAACCTCTCAAGGAGAAACTCCAAACCATTTCCTGGGAGCATCAAGAGAAATTCTATTTTGCTCTTTGGCGGGCGAAGGCTGACTACAGCGGAACCCGAAAGGGTGCCCCTAAACTTCACACCATCTTGTCCAGGTCACACATTCCTGCAGGGCCGGAATAAAACTGCCCCTTCACGCACTACCGTGGTCTGTACACAAGGGCTCAAAGGAAAGCGAAGAGGAGCGAAGGAGTCTTTAGCTTTTTATTTTATTTTTAACTTTTCATTCATCTATTATCTATCTATCTATCTATCTATCTATCTATCATCATATTTCCATTAAAACTCTGCCACCTGGAAACAGCGCTCCACGTGGCAGGGCATTACTGGCTGGGGTGAGGCAGTGGCGCGCTCTCACGTAACAAAATTTAAGGATGCAAAAAACAAAAGTTATCACAATAAATACTTTCATGCAATATTCAAACTATAAAAATTATGCAAAAAAAACACAATGATAAGCAAAATACCAACATTTTAAAGAAAAGCAGGTTTAATTAGATTCTCCCTTACTCCTTTCGCTCAAGTACTGCTCTGGTTTCCACAACCCCAAAAGCACTGTAGACAATGCACCAATTCCAGAAAGCTAGGGCAGACCCCAGCACTCATGAACCCCTTAAGTGGCTTTTGGTTCAGAAGAGGTGGAAGAGGGTCCTGAGGAAGAGCCTAAGGCGCCCCAGTATGAGCCCAAGCTCCCCTTTGGAGAACAGTGCCTCCCGCACAAGCCACTTACCTTGCGAAAATGTCCGGGTACTGACAGTGACGGAATAAGTTCTCCAGCTCTCGCAGCTGCAACGCAGTGAACACGGTTCGGTAGCGGCGCGGATTTCTCCCTGCGACTTGTGGACCAGCCTCGACCCGGGGAGCAGGCTCCATTTGCAGCTGCTGGAATTCCTGGTCGCCGCCTGCGACGCCCCTGCCTCTGCCGTCCTCACCTCCGCTGCTCGGACCATCGCCCCGACGGACTTGGTTGTTCAAGAACTCGGGCTCTCCCCCGCCGAGGTAGTTCGGTGCTGCGGCTCTAAGCTCAGGTTCGGACCGTGTACCCTCCCGATCTCCCCCTGTTAAGATAGGCGGCACATCTGAGGAAGGGTGTAAGCAAAAGGGAGTGACCAGGCTGTTGGCGCCCACGGTAGTGGGCTAGAGGCGGTAAGAGGCCGCTATGGAGAAGTAGTGAGGACCTCCTCGCAGCACCCAGCCCACGTCCCACCCAGGGAAATCAGTCTCCTCGAGTTTACAGGACGGTTTTCCCGTCTAGGCACTCACCACGCTGTTCCTCGTCAGCGCCTAGGTTGCAGTAGCCTGTATCATAGTAACTGCTCCCTGAATAAGATTTCATGTCTAGAGTGCTGTCGATGAAGTCTCGAGCTCCTGCAGAGTCTGCGTTAGCGCTCCTGGCTATCCCAGGTCCGGAATAAAGCTAGCGTCTAGTCGTGAGCTGGCGCGCCTTTTAAAAGGGTACATTGTTGCTTTCCAAAAGTCCAATGTTTATGCGCGAGAGATGCGCTCTCGCTGTCTAGACTCCCTCTATTAGAGTGCGCCCTACCTCTCTCGGTGAGTGTGGAAACAGAGAGGGTAGCCCTCGAAGACCGGGTGTTTAAGTAAAATAGGGCGGCGAGAGTGTACAAGAGTGGGCTTGTGTACTTCAGTGAGGAACGGTGACTCCAATTTGCAGCTTAACTGACTACTCCCAACTCAGATCAAGTGTTTGATCGGAGGCATGGGTTTCCTGGACTGTAAAAGCCTTATTGTGGGGCGGGAGGAGGGCAAGAATTCACATTAGTTTTTGGAGCTCTTGGATAAGTGTTTAGTGAATATTCCTCCGCCCAACCCTCCAAGTGGTGTAGCCTGCGAATGAATGGCTCCACGCTGGACTCCCTCGCTTTCCTAGAGGCAAAGAAAGTTAAGACTGAGAAAGCATAGAGTCCTCAGTCAAGTACGCTGAAGGGAAGTTATTAGTGAATTTTACACTGGGCTCTAAGCGATTCTCCCTTCCTAAAAGCTGGTGAGCAATGCATAGGACTGTCTTGGCTATAAAACCGCGCCCACCCCGCATATTGAGCTAGTGGTGAAGAGGAAATGATTAGCTTGGAAGCTGATGTCACAGGGTTTTAAAAATCAGTTCCCTTGCATTTTGGGAGCCAGAGTTTGGGGTGGGTTTGGAGGAGCAGATGTATGCAGCAGGAAACCCCAAGTGCCTCCTGAGGAAGTCCCAAGGACTTTAGGTTTTTAGTAATAAGCCCATGACAGAATACAAGTGTAGAAACTTGCCAAATGCTTAGTGCATCCAAGAACGCATGCTGCACGGGGCCGCTTCTTTAATCCTGGCACATGTAACATTTGCTGAGCTAGATTGCTACGCTCCTTACTGCATGGTGCTTTGCAGGCACCTAAAGCTAGCCTTATTCCTGGGCCAGTAAAGTAGACCTGGGAAGAGTTTTTGCCTTCCCCACTACCACCTCTTCCCCTCCCCCACCCTTTATGTAGAATTATTTTTTTGAGCTGTTTTCCCCCACTAATGCGTCAAATAAAATAAGAGCCAGACTACCATTGAAAGTTCCTAAGGTTCTTCCTCAAAGAAATGTTTATCGGTGCCCCAGGAGGTGTTGATGCCCTTCATATTATAAGAATAACTTCTAATAATG
Organism: Pipistrellus kuhlii; assembly: GCF_014108245.1. Classification (NCBI taxonomy): domain Eukaryota; kingdom Metazoa; phylum Chordata; class Mammalia; order Chiroptera; family Vespertilionidae; genus Pipistrellus; species Pipistrellus kuhlii. The sequence goes on from NW_023425533.1 coordinate 448,073, forward strand.
GGCCCTCTGCTTGGCACTGTAAATAATTTCTCTTATCTTTGTCTATTAAACCATCCTGGGCGGTGTGCTTCATGGCTGACACCCCCCACATCCACTCCTGCTCTTGTGCCTCGGCCACCTTGGTCATAATTTTTTAAAATTGTATTTTACAACTGTGTTGTTATAAAGATAAATATAATCTGGGCTTTGTTATATTAATTTTTTTTCTTTTGATTTCAAAAGAAATTAAATTTTCATGGGTTCCTAAAAGTGGTAGTTACTGTGACTACTGTGCCTAATGGAGGAGCCCAGAGGGCGGGTGGTAGGAAACTAGCTAATAGATGGTTGAATGGCCAATTCACTTTATTTTTTTTATTTTAAATTTATCTTTATTGAAAATATTACAAACGTTCCCCTTTTGTCCCATATTGACCCTCTTCACCCCCCCATCCCTACTCACAGGCCCATGGCATTTTTATACACCAATAATGAACTCTCAGAAAGGGAAACTAAGAAAACAATGCCATTTACCATTGCAAGCAGTTCATTTTAAAAAAGATGCCAACCCCACAGTACCCCTCTGACTTTAATCAAGATATTTCTGCAGGATGGCTCTTGCTGAGTTCTACAGGCTCCGCTCTCTTTTTGGCTAGATACCTGGTGAACAATTTTGGCGTGGGCCAAGATATTACATAAGAGAATCATACAGGTTTTAATTATGGTGTGCAGTGGTCAGCTAGTACGTTGGTAACAGCTCAGGTGTGTTCTGTCACATCTTAAGTTTCCATGGTTTATTTACTGTAGTGTTTTGTAAGCCTCAGTCAGTCATGTCTCCCTCGCAAGGTTTCCAAACCTGGGTACCAGCCATGGTAGTGTTTACTTAACATATTTACTTGAATTGATTCACTCTTTGAAAACTTTAAATACCTAACTGAACCTCATCCTAGACAAAAATACCTATGAATCCAAGGGTTTGATAAATAATATACCAGATTTATGTGAGATAGAGCATGGCAATAGTTGAGAGCAAGGACTCGGAAGTCATACTGCTGGTGACTAAATCCTTGCTAGTTGGCTAATCTAGTGAGTTGTTTCTTCTCCCTGAGCCTTAGTTTTCTCATCTGTAAAATGGGAATAACTATTACTACTTCATGGGGTTGTTGTGAGGATAAATTGAAATTATTACTATAGCTAACACTTAGCTAATTCTTACTATGTGTTAAATATTGTTCATAATACTTTCTATATATTAACACATTTATTATTTTTTAATTTTTTTATTAAGGTATTATATGTGTATATATCTTACCATTGCACCCACCACTCACATACTTGCCCTCACTTCCCAGAATTTTTCATCCATTGGTTATGCTTATATGCATGCACACAAGACTTTCGGTTGATCTTTTATCTTCCCCACCTCTCCCTAACCTTCCCACTGTAATTTGACATCCTGTTTGATGCTTTACTGTCTCTGAATCTATCTTTTTGTTCAACAGTTTATAATTTTCTTTATTATCCATAAATGAGTGAGATCATGTGGTATATTTCTTTCATTGACTGGCTTATTTCACTTAGCACAATGTTCTCCAGTTCCATCCAGGCTGCTGCAAATGGTAAGAATTCCTTCTTTTTTATGGCAGTATAGTATTCCATTGTTAGATGTACCATAGTCATCTGCTGATGGGCACCTAGGCTGTTTCCAAATCTTAGCTATTATAAATTGTGCTTCTATGAACATAGGGGTGCATATATCCTTTCCTATTTGTGTTTCTTTTTCTTAGGATATATTCTGAGGAGTGGGATTACTGGGTCAAATGGGAGTTCCATTTTCAGTTTTTTGAAGAAACTCCATACTGTTCTCCACAGTGGTTGCACCAGTCTGCATTCCCACCAGCAGTGCACGAGGGTTCCTTTTTCTCCACATCCTCGCCAACACTTGTCGTTTTTGAATTGTTGATGATAGTCATTCTGACAGGTGTGAGATGGTACCACATTGTCATTTTGATTTGCATCTCTCAGATAATTAGTGACTTTGAGCATGTTTTCATGTGCCTCTTGGCCTTCCTTATGTCTTCTTTTGAAAAAATTCTATTTAGGTCTATTGCCCATTTCTTTATTGGATTATTTATCTTCCTTTTATTAAGTTGTACAAGCTGCCTGTAGATGTTGGAGATTAAACTTTTCTCAGTGATAACATTTGCAAATATGTTCTCCCATACAGTGGGCTTTCTTGTTGTTTTGTTGATGGTTTCTTTTGCTGTAAAAAAGCTTTTTTTTTTTTTTTTTTTTGATGTAGTCCCATTTGTTTATTTTCTCTTTAGCTTCCATTGCCTTTCAGCATATGTCTGAGATTTTGCTCCCTGCCGATTTCTCTAGAATTTTTATGGTTTCCCATCTTATGTTTAAGTCCTGTATCCATTTTATTTATTTATTTATTTATTACATATTTTATTGATTTTTTTTGCCCTCCTCCCTCCCTCCCACACATCCCCTCCCTCCCCAGAGTTTTATGTCCATTGCTTGTACTTATATGCATGTATACAAGTCCTTCGGTTGATCTATTATCTCCCCCAGATCCTCCTCCCCTCCCCACAGTAATTTGACAATCTGCTTGTTGCTTTACTGTCTCTATATCTATCTTTTGGTTCATCAGTTTATAATGATCTTTATTATCCACAAATGAGTGGGGTCATGTGGTATTTCTCTTTCATTGATTGGCTTATTTCACTCAGCATGATGTTCTCCAATTCCATCCAGGTTGCTGCAAATGATGAGAATTCCTTCTTTTTTATGGCAGCATAGTATTCCATTGTGTAGATGTACCACGGTTTTTGGATCCAATCATCTGCTGACAGGCACCTAGGCTGTTTCCAAATTCTGGCTATTGTAGATTGTGCTGCTATGAACATAGGGGAGCATATATCCTTTCTGATTGGTGTTTCTAGTTTCTTGGGATATATTCCTAGGAGTGGGATTACTGGGTCAAATGGGAGTTCTATTTTCAGTTTTTTGAAGAAACTCCACACTGTTCTCCACAGTGGTTGCACCAGTCTGCATTCCCACCAGCAGTGCACGAGGGTTCCTGTTTCTCTGCAATCTCGCCAACACTTGTCCTTTGTTGATGTTGGCCATTCTGACAGGTGTGAGATGGTACTGCATTGTTGTTTTGATTTGCATCTCTCAGATAATTAGTGACTTTGAGCATGTTTTCATGTGACTTTTGGCCTTCCTTCTGTCTTCTTTTGAAAATATTCTATTTAGGTCCATTGCCCATTTCTTAATTGGATCATTCATCTTCCTTTTATTTAGTTGTAACATCTGTCTGTAGATGTTGGAGATTAAACCTTTATCAGTGGTGTTATTTGCAAATATGTTCTCCCACACAGTGGGCTTTCTTGTTGTTTTGTTAATGGTTTCTTTTGCTATAAAAAAGCTTTTTATTTTGATGTAGTCCCATTTGTTTATTTTCTCTTTAGCTTCCATTGCCCTAGGGGCAGTATCGGTGAAGAAGTTCTTTTGGCATACGTCTGAGATTTTGCTGCCTGTGGATGCTTCTAGTATTTTTATGGTTTCTCGTCTGATGTTTAAGTCCTGTATACATTTTGAGTTTATTTTTGTGTATGGTGAAAGTTCGTGATCTAGTTTCATTCTTTTGCATGTATCTGTCCAATTTTCCCAACACCATTTATTGAAGAAATTGTCTTGACTCCATTGTATATTCATGCCTCCTTTGTCAAATATTAATTGAGCATAGTGATTTGGGTTGATATCTGGGTTCTCCATTCGATTCCATTGATCTATATGTCAGTTCTTGTGCCAGTACCAGGCTGTTTTGATAACAGTGGCTTTGTAATACAGTTTGAAGTCCGGTATTGAGATCCCTCCTACTTTACCCTTCTTTCTCAGGATTGCTGTGGCTATTTGGGGTCTTTTATTGTTCCAAATGAACTTTTGGAGAGTTCTTTCTAGGTCAGTGATATATGCCGTTGGTATTTTAATGGGGAGTGCATTGAACCTATAGATTGCTTTAGGAAGTATGGACATTTTGATGATGTTGATTCTACCAATCCATGAACATGGTATGTTCTTCCATCTCCTTACATCTTCCTCTATCTCTTTTTTCAGTGTCCTGTAGTTTTCTGCATATAGGTCCTTTACTTCCTTAGTTAAATTTATTCCTAGGTATCTTAATTTTTTGGTGCGATGGTAAATGGAATTGCTTTTTTAGTCTCTGTTTCTGTAGTTTCACTGTTGGTGTATAGAAATGCCATGGATTTATTGGCATTAATTTTGTATCCTGCTACATTGCCAAATTCATTTATTAAGTCAATTAGTTTTTTAATGGAGTCTTTTGGTTTTTTTAAGTACAAAATCATGTCATCTGCAAATAAGGATAACTTTACTTCTTCTTTTCCAATTTGGATGCCTTTTATTTCCTCCTCTAAATTCTGTATCCATTTTGAGTTTATTTTTGTGTATGGTGTAATTTGGTTATCTAGTTTCATTTTTTTTTGCATGTACTATCCAATTTTCCCAACACCATTTATTGAAGAGATTGTTTTGACTCCATTGTATATTCATGCCTCCTTTGTGAAATATTAATTGAGCATAGTGATTTGGGTTGATATTTAGATTCTCTATCCTATTCCATTGATCTATATGTCTGTTCTTTTGCCAGTACCATGCTGTTTTGAGAACAGTGGCTTTGTAATACAGCTTGAAATCTGGTATTGAGATCTCTCCTACTTTATTTTTCTTTCTCAGGATTGCTGTGCTATTCAGTGTCTTTTTTTATTTTTATTCTAGATGAATTTTTGGAGAGTTCTTTCTAGGTCTGTGAAATATGCCGTTAGTATTTTAATGGGGAGTGCATTGAATCTATAAATTGCTTTGGACATTTTAATGATGTTGATTCTACCAACCCATGAACATGGTATGTTCTTCCATCTGTTTACATCTTCCTCTATCTCTTTTTTCATTGTCCTGTAGATTTGCACGTATAGGTCTTTTTCCTCCTTAGTTAAGTTTATTCCTAGGTATCTTAATTTTTTTGGTGTGGTGGTCAATGGCATTGCTTTTTTAGTCTCTCTTTTTATAAGGTCACTATTGGTGTATAGAAAGGCCATCAATTTCTTGGCGTTAATTTTGTATCCTGCTACATTGCCGAATTCATTTATTAAGTCAATTAGTTTTTGATGGAGTCTTTTGGTTTTTTTTATGTACGATATCATGTCATCTGCAAATCAGGATAGCCTTACTTCTTCTTTTCCAATTTGGATGTCTTTTATTTCTTCTTATTGTCTAATTGCAATGGCTAATATTTCCAGTACTATGTCAAACAGGAGTGCTGAGAGTGGGCATCCCTGTCTTGTTCCTGTTCTTAGAGGAAATGGTTTTAGTTTTTGCCCATTGAGTATGATGTTTGCTGTAGGTTTATCATATATAGCTTTTATTATGCTGAGGTATGATCCTTCTATTACCATCTTGTTGAGAATTTTTATCAGGAAAGGGTGTTGGATTTTGTCACTTTTCACTTTCTTAATAGTGTCCCTTGTTTACAATCACAAGCCTTCCCTCATGTGGCTTTGGAGTTCAAATTAACACTATCAGCATAGTCCAATTCAGTCCTGGCAGCAAACCCAGACTTGTGGCAAAAGCAAATCTCATCCTTTCCTTTCTGGAGGGGTCTCACAGTTAAAGTTCTCTTAATTTAAAAGCCACATTAGCACAAAGAAAAAAAATAAAATTTTAGATCTTTACAGACTTATTAAATAGATGCAAACTATTTAAAAATGTGTTTAACATATTTAAATAAATAAGAGGATATATAAAACACAAGGGATAGATAACTAAATATCAATAAGAAACAAAGGCTTTCTAGAAATGGAACTAAAAGATTAATGCATTTTTCTTTTTTATTGTGGTAAAATACACATAATGTAAAATTTACCACAATAACCATTTAATGTGTATAATTCAGTGGCATTTAGTACAATTGTATGCAATCGTCCCCACAATCTAGTTCCAGAATATTTTCATCATTTCAAAAGGTAACTTTTACCCATTAAGTACTCACTTCTTATTGAATCTAATTTCTCTACATATAGATTTGTCTTTTCTGGACATGTCATATTAATGGAATTATACAATATGTGTTCTTTGTGTGTGTCTGGTTTCTTTCACTTTGCATAACATTGTCTAAGTTCATCCATGTTGTGGCATAAATCAGTACTTCATTCCACTTACTTGGGGCCATTAGGAACCAGCCTCCAGGAGCTAAGTGCCAGGATAATCTGCAGCAGATGCTTCACACAGAGGCTCATAATACCCTAGTTGTGGCTTTGGCACTGCCGCACCAAGATGGCACACTTACTTATATTCCTTCTCCTTGCTGAAGGCCAACTGGCTGATGTAGGCTTAGACCTGAGGAATCCTGCAAGGCAATGATCCTTTTATGAAGTAAATAATAAGTTATAAACTGAGGCAATCTTCAGATGGTTTTTAAGGATCTTTGGAGTCAAGAGAGATGTAATATTATGGAAATTTCATTCTTAAATTATTTACTTAGTATTTATTAATATGATGCTTTTGTTTGTTTTGTTTTTGTAATTTTTATTGTTAGAAGTATTTCATAGGTCCTCCTTTTTCTCTCATTAACCTCTTCCAGCCTTTCTCCACCTCCCCCCTTCCCTCCCCCACCACCCTCACCACTCCATTGTCTGTGTTCACTGATTATGCATATAAATATACAAGTTCATTGGTTGATTTCTTCCCACCCACCCTCCCTTGTCTTCCCTTTGAGGTTCAATAGTCTTTTCATGCCCCTATGACTCTGGGTCTATTTTTGATTATCAGTTTACTTGGTTCATTAGATTCCACATATGAGTGAGATCATGTGATACTTATCTTTCTCTGCCTGGCTTATTTCACTCAGCATAATACTCTCCAGGTCCAACAATGTTATTGCAGATAGTAAGAGCTATTTCTTTTTTATTGTCATGTAGTATTCCATTGTGTAAATGTACCATGGTTTTTTTGTTTTGTTTTTGTTTTTTATTCACTCACCTGCTGATGGGCATTTAGGCTGTTTCTAAATTTTAGCTATTTTAAATTGCACTGCTATGAACATAGGTGCATAGTCATTCTTATAGGTTGTTTCTACTACAAGTAAGGGTCACTTGTCCCAGGTGTTGCCAGTGGTGAGAAAGGAGTAGGGGGCTTTCTGGTCATTAAGAATGATATGAAGAGTGGTCTGGCTTTTGATGAAGCTCTAGTAAGGATATGTCTATTTTTATTAAATAGCATTAATAAATTATAATTCATGTATACAGGGTATTATAATTCATGTCAGAACCCAAAACTTTGGCTTTTAAAAAAAAGTCATTACTTATTAGAGATGTAAGGGGCATATGGTGGCTTTTCATACTTATCTTTGGGAGGAGCACAGGCTCTTGAGACTGTGTCTTCACTGACAAAGTGAAAGGCTATTTGCATATCTAGTTCTAGCATTTACAGAGGACAGGAGGGAAGGAAAGATGGCTTATAGATATCTGCAACTGCTGGAGATTTTATGTGACAATAATTTTGCATTTCTTATCCTATCTTATAATACCACAGACCCTTCAGGTTTATTCCATGAGACTAAATCATTTGAATACAAAAACCCATCTAGAGTCTGGGCCTCATTGCATAACCAGAAGTCAGTAATAAAATTCCATGATTTTTTCTTTCGATTCTGCCTAACGTCTTTGCACATCATGACCAGAAAACTTATAGAATGACTGTTGTTAATAGCTACAAGTGAAGATGCAGGAATCCAACACTTGTAGCTATTTTTTTTTGAGATAATTTTATTCATTTCTCATAAACACAGTACCATCACTAGCTTACCAAATATTATAGCTTTCTAAAATTAAGTTTGTTCAATTTTATTTATTTCTTTATTTAATTTTTTGTAGATAGTAATTTTATTTTATTTTATTTTTAATATATTTTATTGATTTTTTTGCCCCCTCCCTCCCTCTATGCCCTCCCTTCTCAGAGTTTTATGTCCATTGCTTGTACTTATATGCATGTATACAAGTCCTTCGGTTGATCTATTATCTCCCCCAGATCTCCCTCCCCTCCCCACAGTAATTTGACAGTCTGCTTGTTGCTTTACTGTCTCTATATCTATCTTTTGGCTCATCAGTTTATATTGTTCTTTATTATCCATAAATGAGTGGGGTTATGTGGTGTTTCTCTTTCATTGATTGGCTTATTTCACTCAGCATGATGTTCTCCAATTCCATCCAGGTTGCTGCAAATGATGAGAATTCCTTCTTTTTTATGGCAGCATAGTATTCCATTGTGTAGATGTACCACGGTTTTTGGATCCAATCATCTGCTGACGGGCACCTAGGCTGTTTCCAAATTCTGGCTATTGTAGATTGTGCTGCTATGAACATAGGGGAGCATATATCCTTTCTGATTGGTGTTTCTAGTTTCTTGGGATATATTCCTAGGAGTGGGATTACTGGGTCAAATGGGAGTTCCATTTTCAGTTTTTTGAAGAAACTCCACACTGTTCTCCACAGTGGTTGCACCAGTCTGCATTCCCACCAGCAGTGCACGAGGGTTCCTGTTTCTCTGCAATCTCGCCAACACTTATCCTTTGTTGATGTTGGCCATTCTGACAGGTGTGAGATGGTACTGCATTGTTGTTTTGATTTGCATCTCTCAGATAATTAGTGACTTTGAGCATGTTTTCATGTGACTTTTGGCTTTCCTTCTGTCTTCTTTTGAAAATATTCTATTTAGGTCCATTTCCCATTTCTTAATTGGATGATTCATCTTCCTTTTATTTAGTTGTATAAGCTGTCTGTAGATGTTAGAGATTAAACCTTTATCAGTGGTAACATTTGCAAATATGCTCTCCCAAACCATGGGCTTTCTTGTTGTTTTATTGATGGTTTATTTTACTGTAAAAAAGCTTTTTATTTTGATGTAGTCCCATTTGTTTATTTCTCTTTAGCTTCCATTGCCCTAGGGGCAGTATCGGTGAAGAAGTTCTTTTGGCATACGTCTGAGATTTTGCTGCCTGTGGATGCTTCTAGTATTTTTATGGTTTCTCGTCTGATGTTTAAGTTCTGTATCCATTTTGAGTTTATTTTTATGTATGGTGTAAGTTGGTGATCTAGTTTCATTATTTTGCATGTGTCTGTCCAATTTTCCCAACACCATTTATTGAAGAAACTGTCTTGACTCCATTGTATATTCGTGCCTCCTTTGTCAAATATTAATTGAGCATAGTGATTTGGGTTGATATCTGGATTCTCGATCCGATTCCATTGATCTATGTGTCTGTTCTTGTGCCAGTACCAGGCTATTTTGAGAATAGTGGCTTTGTAATCCAGCTTGAAGTCGGGTATTGCGACCCTCCTACTTTACTCTTCTTTCTCAGGATTGCTGTGGCTATTAGGGGTCTTTTATTGTTCCAAATGTACTTTTGGAGAGTTCTTTCTAGGTCAGTGAAATATGCTGTTGGTATTTTAATGGGGAGTGCATTGAACCTATAGATTGCTTTAGGAAGTATGGACATTTTGATGATGTTGATTCTACCAATCCATGAACATGGTATGTTCTTCCATCTCCTTACATCTTCCTCTATCTCTTTTTTCAGTGTCCTGTAGTTTTCTGCATATAGGTCCTTTACTTCCTTAGTTAAATTTATTCCTAGGTATCTTAATTTTTTGTGTGCCATGGTAAATAGAATTGCTTTTTTAGTCTCTGTTTCTGTAGTTTCACTGTTGGTGTATAGAAATGCCATGGATTTCTTGGCGTTAATTTTGTAGCCTGCTACATTGCCAAATTCATTTATTAAGTCAATTAGTTTTTTAATGGAGTCTTTTGGTTTTTTTAAGTACAAAATCATGTCATCTGCAAATAAGGATTACTTTACTTCTTCTTTTCCAATTTGTATGCCTTTTATTTCCTCCTCTTGTCTAATTGCAATGGCTAGTACTTCCAGTACTATGTCAAACAGGAGTGGCGAGAGTGGGCATCCCTGTCTTGTTTCTGTTCTTAGAGGGAATGGTTTTAGTTTTTGCCCATTGAGTATGATGTTGGCTGTGGGTTTATCATATATAGCTTTTATTATGTTGAGGTATGATCCTTGTACTCCCACCTTGTTAAGAGTTTTTATCAGGAAAGGGTGTTGGATTTTATCAAATGCTTTTTCTGCATCAATTGATATGACTATATGATTTTTATCTTTCAATTTGTTTATGTGATGTATCACGTTTATTGATTTGCGGATATTGTACCATCCTTGCATTCCTGGAATAAATCCTACTTGGTCATAGTGTATGATCTTTGTGATGTTGTTCTGGAGCCGATTAGCTAGAATTTTGTTGAGGATTTTGGCATCTATGTTCATAAGGGATATTGGCCTGTAATTCTCTTTCATTGAGTTGTCTTTATCTGGTTTTGGTATTAGGGTGATGCTGGCTTCATAGAAGGAGTTTGGAAGTGTTCCTTCCTCTTGAATTTTTTGGAATAGTCTGAGGAGGATAGTTTTTAGTTCTTCCTTGAATGTTTGGTAAAACTCTCCTGTGAAGCCATCTGGAATGTTTTGTGAAACTCTCCTGTGAAGCCATCTGGCCCTGGGCTTTTGTTTGCTGGAAGCTTTTTGATGACTGTTTCAATTTCTTCCCAAGTCACTGGTCTATTGAGATTTTTAGATTATTCCTGATTGAGTTTCGGAAGTTTGTTTTTTTCTAGGAATATGTCCATTTCCTCCAGGTTGTTCAGTTTGTTGGAATAGAGTTGTTCATAGTATTTTTAACAATCTGTTGAATTTCAGTGGTATCTGTTGTTATTTCACCTCTTTCATTTCAGATTTTGTTTATTTGGGTCCTCTCTCTTTGTTTCTTGGTTAGCCTGGCTAGAGGTTCATCTATCCAGGTGTTCCTTCTCCTGCATTGATTTAAAGGTACAGAATACAACCCTACCAGGTACAACACAAGAGGCACTTAACAGGAATGTATTTACAATATTAATAACCTCTAATAAAGGTGACCACCAGAGAAAGGCAAATTAGGGGATAGGAGAGAAGGAAGGAAGGTAGAAATAAAATTAAGAAAAATTTAAGAAAAAAATAAGTAAATAAAATAAAGAAAGAGGGATAAAAGATAGAAAAATAAGAAAAAAAAGTAATGACAAAATGAAGTTGGAAAACAGGGGAAAAAAGAAAGGAAGAGAGAGAGAGAGAGAGAGCGAGAGCGAGAGCGAGAGCGAGAGAGAGAGAGAGAGAGAGAGAGAGAGAGAGAGAGAGAGAGAGAAGAATACTAAAAGAGAAATGGGAAACAAACTATATATATATGTGGACAAAATTGCCATAGAACAACCACTGAACCCAGCCAATGCCAGTAACAATACTTGGAGATTAATACAAACTACAATATCCACTATTATTAAGTAAGGCTATGATATACAGAAGTAAAAGAAACAAACAAAAACAGAGGATTTAAAAAAAAAATACAAAGCAACAATAACAACACAGGAATAAGCATAACAATTTCACTAAAAAGCATAAAAATTCACAATAATCCACCTTCACAGAAACAATGAGAAAAGGATAGAAGGGAGAACAGTTTTGTTTTTTTTTAACTAGTTAATATAGTGCAGAGAGTGGTGTTTATACACTTGGATCAGGGGTTGGAACTGAGGTCTATAAGAGAGCTTTATCAGGGGGTATACAGAAAGAATAGAGGAAAAACTAAAGCCAGAAAGGGATAGGATAAACCGGAGACTAAAGGGGTAAAGTTTAGTAAGAGAGTGATGGTGTAAATGTCGAATTGAGATAGGGTTGAATGATGCTATAGTAGAGATTAAAATAGAATGAAGGTTACTCCCAATGTAAAATAAAGAAAAAATAAAAAGGTACTGGAGAGAAAAAATAAAGAAACAAAAATTGCAAAATAGCAGTAGTAATAGTGATGATAGAGATTGAAAAATGTAATAATTGAAAAGGTAAAATCAAGTAAGGAAAAAATTTCGTTTCTTAAGTAAAAGATGTAAAAAATGAAAATTAAATAAAAGATGTAAAAAATAAAAATAAAATAAAGAATAGTAAAATTAGCATAAAAATGTCCAATGGTGGTCATTCACTTCCTCTGTTATTGTATTTGGCACTCCTGATTCTTGGACCAGACAGTCTTGCAGTTCTCAGCATTCCACTGCACCTCAGTTTTGTAAGGTAATCCTTAATTTTAAGTAGGCTATATCTTAGTTATTTGTGTCCTTTTATTTTTGATTAAAAGAAAAAAGAAAAAAGAAAAAAAAAAGGTAGTATGTAATTCAGCTCTTAGGTGTCAGTGTTTCCGATTTGACCTCCCAGTCTTTTGGGTTGCTCTGGCCTTCTTTCTCTATGGCTCTAGCTGGCAGAGTGCAAACTGGCTCCCAGACTATCTCTTCTGGCTCTGATCCCTTGTTTCCAGGAAGGCAATTTCCCCCTGCAATTTCCCCGGATATGCCCAACTGGGCAGTCCTTCCCTAGTATTCAGATGCAAGGGGGTGAAGAGGATCAGGCACCAAGGTGTCCAGATGTCCCCCCCTTGGCGGGACAGCTGCGATTCTTAACAATCTGTCCCGCGTCCCCTGGCATTTTTAAAAAGTCCCACTTCTGGGGAAGATTACGCCAAACCCCGGACTGGGTGTAGCCGGGCAGGGTTCTTTCTCCAGCCTTCTTTTGGAGCAGCTCTGGAGCGGGCCGCTGCGGGGTGCTTGGGGGCTACAGTGGAGGTGGGGCCTCACGGGAGCTCTGCAGCTACCATAGCTGCCGGCACCACGGGACCCAGATCCCTCAGGCTATCCCGGCAGACTCTGACCTTTCCGTGGGTGGTTGAAGAACTCCCTTGAATCCACGTGTTTGTGCCGATTGGGGCGTCACAGCTGCTCGATGGACTCCTCCGCTGTGGGTTTTCCAAGCCTCAGAGAAGATCCTCCTTTCCTGGTAAGATGGCTCAGCCTTTCCTTCAAGCCCGTAGCTCCTGGAGAGCAGCCACGGCAGTGCTGGCCGCTTGGTCAGGAAATCCTGTCCAGTGGACCCTTCCTTACCTTCCTTGAGAGTTCTACTGCCCCTTAGCTGCAGATCAACCTTCTCTGAGCAACTCAGACGCTGCTTTTATCTGTTCTGGGACCGGAGTCAGAACAAGTCCAGCTGTTCGGTCGCCATCTTGTCCTTGCCCCCTTAACTCTCCTTTGAACTTCCATAAGATTATGTTGCTCTTCTCTATTCTGGCATTTGCCTTATTCCACTTTATAGTAAAATATCTGGCTCAGTTGGTTGAATGCACTGAAAGGTTTCCTGTTTGATTCCTGGTCAGGGCACATGTCCAGTTTGCAGGCTCAGGGTGCATGTAGGAAGCAACATATAGTTGTTTCTCTCTCACATCCATGTTTCTCTCACTATAATTTTGTTACTTAAGAAAATTATATGAATGGAATAATACATATATAACATTTGGCACAGGTGTCTTTTCTTCATTCAATATAATTCCCTTGAGATCTATTTCAGGTTGTTGTGTATATCAATAGTTTATTCCTTTTTATTCCTTAGTAATGTTGCTAACCACTCGCCTGTTAAAGATTTTTGGGTTGCTTCTATTTTTTTATTATTATGAAAAAAAAATGCTGTTGTGAACATTCATGTTCAGGTTTTTGTGTGAACATTAGTTTCATTTCTTTGCTATAAAACAAGTATGTGATTTCTGGATCTTATGTTGTTGTGTGTTTAGTGTTTTTGATTTTTTAATCTTTGCCAGAGGCTATGCTTTTATTGGAGAGAGAGAGAGAGAGAGAGAGAGAGAGAGAGAGAGAGAGAGAGAGAGAGAGAAAGAAACATCAATTGGTTGCCTCCTGCACATGCCCCATCTGGGGATCGAACCCGCAACCTAGGTATGGGAATTGAACTTGCAACCTCCTTTTGATCTATAAGAGGATGCTCCAACCAACTGAGCCACATGAGCAGGGCTATGTTTAGTTTTAAAATAAACTGCCAAACAATTTTTTTTGGGTAGCTGTACAGTTTTATATTCTTACCAATAGCATTATTAGAGTTTCTTCACATTTGCACCATTTGATGTTGTCACTTTTTTTTCATGATAGGTATACAGTGATATCTCATTAAGAAAATTTGCATTTTTCTAATGGATGATGATGTTGAATATCTTTTCATGTGATTATTTGCTATCTACAGGGTGTCTCAAAATATATATAAACATTTTGAATAATTATTAATTCCAATGGGTTAAATCTGAAAAGAAAAAAACATCACTTGAGCTATTGGCTGTAAAGTGTATATACATTTTTTGTATATGTATCATCTTTGATGCATGTCTGTTAATGTTTTTGTCCATATTCTAAATGGAGTTTTTGTTTTTCCTGTTGAGAGTTTTGATAGATCTTTACATATTATAGATTCCTTTTTTAAAAAATTAAGTATACAGTGGAATATTATTCAGCAATAAAAATGAAACCTTGCCATTTGTGACAACATGGATGGACCTAGAGGGTATTATGCTAAGTGAAATAAGTCAGATAGAACAGGACAAATACTTTGCTTTTATTATATGTGGAATTAAAAAATATATTCTAGATTCTAGATTATGTGGTTTGTAAATATTTTCTTCTTGTCTCTTGTCTGTAGCTTATCTTTTCTTCCTCTTACAGTGTTTGAAAGAGCAAAAGTTTTAAAAAATGTTTATTTTTATAGTTTTATTAAGATATAATTTATATACAGTCCTGTATAAGTTTAAGGTGTACAGCATAATTACCTACATATATTGTGAAACTGAGAGGGCAGGATGGGGTGTGGCTAACTCCTGACTCCATTTTGTACTGTGGGGCAGAGCAGGGCTAACTCCTAATCCTCCGTTTTGTAACTGGACCCTAGCCCTCACCCAACCAATCAGGGTCAGCCAAAGCAGTGACATCAACACCCCTCTCCCAGACCCCTATAAAACTCTTTAATCTGTAGAAGCTCGCTCTCTTCTGCCACACTACTGTCAGTGTAAGTGGGACAGAGCCTGGACTAGTCCGAATACAGGCTTTTAGTTGTTGCATTGAACTCGGCTCCCTGGTGGTCTTTGGGGATCACAAAATCTGGGCATAACAGTTGGGGGCTTGTCCGGGATCCCCAAGACCCTGAGGGTCCCTGATCTGGAGAGCCTGACTGGCTGTGGTAGGTGTGTGCGTGTGTGTCTGTGTGCTTGTGTAAGCTGGCTCTGGAGGGATGTGGAATCCCCTCATGGCAGTAGTGGCCAAAGAGATCTAGGTAGATGCACTGCTGGAAGACCATGGACTGGAGGGTTCGAAAGACGTTTCAATCCTCCCGGGAGGGAAATGGAATCCCCTCTCAGGCAGGAGGGAAATGGAATCCCCTCTCAGGCAGGAGGCGAGTTGCTTCCACCAGTCAGCGTGAGGCCGTCATCTAACTTTCAGTGTTGCTTCCATGGAGTTGGAACTGTTCTTAGGGGCCTACTGTCTGTTTCTGTGTTCAATGTTTGTATGTTTGTATAAGAAAGGGTTTCAGTTTGCTCTTGTTTGTAAATTTGCTATATTAAATTGAAATTTTAAAGTGCTAAGGTTAATTTAAAGGTACAAATTTAACAATAGATACCAGAACATTGTTGACTCTTTCCCCCAGAGCAGGCAGGAGGTGGGGGAGGGAAGACACGTGGCGATCCAATGTGGACGCGACTTCCCAAAAAAGCCGCCATAAGAGGCCTCACATTCACCATCTTTTTTTTCCAGCTAATAACGTAAAGCTTTTATGGATCGGGGATTTCTGTGCTCATGTAAGGGGAAAAGACCAGTTTAAAAAGTAGTGTGCATAGTTTTTGAGCTAGGCTTGACTCTTTTCTGTGTGTAGAGTGAAAACCCTGGGCTGTTTTTTTGGCTTTGGGGATGGTGAACATGAACCGGGAGAGAAATACAAGCTACCATGTTTCCCTGAAAATAAAACATCCTCCAAAAATAAGACCTACTTACAGGTTTCCTTCTGAGTGAAATATAAGGCATCCCCCCCCAAAATAAGCCCCCCCCCAGGCTCTGTCTCAGAATGAAAATTAATTTACCTTAAACTGGTCGCTAGGACCGCCCCAACTGGCGACTAGCAACCAGTGACATTACACGGAGTCCTGACATCACTGCTGTGTGGAGGCGGAGCAGAGGTCAGAGTGAGTGGTGAGCGCGGGGCTGGAGAGAGGAGGAGACTTTCCCAGATGCCTATAGAAGAACAGGAGGATTAGAGAGGACTGGATGTAGCAAAGGTGGTAAGTGCTGGTTTGTCTCTGGTGACACTACCTGATGCTCGCGGCCGCCCTCATGATGACTGAAGGTTCTCAGTCAGTGGCAGACTCTGCTCCAGCCCAGATCCAGGCCCAAGTAAGCCCAGTGACAGTCCCCAGGCAGGCCCCAGGGGGTAAATTTCTGATAAAGGGGTAGGGGGGATGTCTGGTGAAGGTGTTCAGTGGCACAGGGGGGAGGGGGATCACTTAAAATGATACAGGAGGATCAGAGGGGCAATCAAAATGACACAGGAGGATCAAAAGGGGTTACTAAAATGGTAATCCCCCCTCTGACTCTCCTGTGCCATTTTGATTCTCCCCTCTGACCCCCCTTGTGTCATTTAAGTTATCCCCATCCCCCCACCTTGATACCCCAACTCCTTTTTTTTCACCCCTAGAAATGAGCGCAAAAAGAAAAAGCTACTCCGTGGAGCACAAGAAAGGAATTGTGGAAGACTCTTGGGGCCAAAATATTACTGCTTTCTGCAAAGAGAAGATGTTGAGTATCTGATTGGTCCAAAAATGGCAAGCAGAGTATGGTAACCTCATTGAACAAGTGGACAAGGGAAATGCTAAAAAGCGCAAGTGTGGATCAGGTCGGCAACCATTATTTTCCGAGCTGGAAGACCTGATCTGTGAATGGGTGGTTGACAGAAGAGCACAGGCTTTGGTTGTGAATAGGGCTCAGATTCAAGAATTTGCCCTTGCAATGGCACCACAGTTTGACATAGCCCACAAAGACTTCAAAGCATCACAACACTGGCTGGATAATTTCCTTCAGTGAAGTGAACTGTCTGTAAGAAGATCTACAACATTGTTTAGGTTGGAAGATACTCAAGTTATTAAGCGAGCACTTGCATTCAAGTCCTTTATTGATGATGCTGACTTCTCTAAACACAGTCTTTCCAACATGATTGCTATGGATGAAACTGCAGTGTTTATGGGCCAATCATCTCAAACAACAATTGAACAGCGGAGTGCCTCCTTAGTGTACATTTCCTCCACTGCTTACGAAAGTGCACGTGTTTCCTGTATTTTGGCAATTCGTCTGGATGGCACTAAAATACCACCTTTAATCATTTCTAAGGGCAAGAAGGAAAAGATTGAACATGTTTTGGGCATTTTTATTCTTGAAACTGAAAAATCCTGGGCCACACAAGCAGTTATAAGGAAGTGGGTCGAATTAATGCTGCCGCTTGTTATGCGAGGGAGCCAAAGAGGTTTGCTAGTCTGGGATGCAGCCAACACTCACCACGCTAAAGACATGAAGACATTTCTTCACAAAAGAAAAATAGACCAGATAATGATTCCCACAGGAATTAGGGCCTATCTCCAGACTCTTGATATTGCCATAAACAAGCCATTCAAAGACAATTTGCGCATGGAAATTAATGACTACATTGAAAATAGAATGGAGAGAAATCAGCGTGGAAACTTTGTGAAATCTAAACTCCAAGAAGTTGTGACTTGGGTGAAGAATTCATGGAAGAAAATCACTGACAGTTGCATTGCAAATGCACTGCAAGCAGGCAACCTTGACAAGAAGTACTCATTTAAAGACAGTGCTATTGCTAAACATGAGAGATTTGGTCCACTGATTCTGAAAGAAATGGAGTCACAAGAAATTCACCAGGAAATTCAGGAATTGGATTGTTATGATGATGTTCCAGAAGATGATGACATGATTGTCATTGAATAAATGAGTAAATTCTTGATACTGTAGGATTCACAGTTTGTCTGTTTTGTGTTGACAACTACCGTACTTCCGTACCATATACAGGTAATAAATTTCCTTTATTTTCATTTAACAATAAATGTGTACCATATTCTTCTTCATGGGAAAATAAGACCTAGCTCATCTTTGGGAGCGAAAATTAATATAAGACACTGTCTTATTTTGGGGGGAACAGGGCAGTTTCCCAAGGCAATTAAAGCAGCTTTTGAAATTTCCCGCCCTTAGGCAAGTAGCCAGCAGGGAAATTCCGGCCATTTTGAAAAGAATTTAGAAGTTTACTAAATCAAATGATAAAAACTTAGCTCTAAATGTATTGAATTGTTATAATACTGAAAATGTTGATGTTGGGCCCCCTCTTCTTGTTTGTTGTTGTGATTTTCTGTGTTATTCTGTGGACTCACTGTATGGATGTTATGGGACAGATTCAATTACTCTTTTGAGCATTGAGATTGATCATTTTCAGGAAGTTAAGGAAAGAGCTAACAATTTTAGTATGGAGGTCCAGAAGGGCCTATGGCAGACTTGTTGTTCTAGTGAATGGCCAGCTTTCAATGTCTGATAGCCACCAGAGGGAACATTCAATCTCCCTACTCTTCGCCGGGTTCAGAGTGTTGTCTCTCGACCCAAGATGGGTTACCAAGATTAGCTCACATACATTATGATGTGGCAGGACCTTGTGGAGAACCCACCCTTTTGGCTTAAGCCCTTCATGGCTCCTCGCCCCTCGGAGCCGGAACCTATTTTTGCCTTACAGAGAATGGAGAGGACAGAGGAGAAGAAAATCACCCTACCATCAGCTCCCCCCTACTCTGTCTCGCAGGCGGGAACTGAAGAAGAATTAATTTTTCCTCCCCCATATCAGTTCCCTAGGGTGCCAGAGGGGGGACCTGACCCTCTCCCACTAAGGGAAGCAGACACCATGAGGAGAGCGGGAAGCCCGTGGTATACCAGACAAAGAGCCCAGAGGGAACACTCTACCTCCATCGCTGACTACACTGTTAAGACTTTACCCCTGTGAGTCACTGGTCCCCAGATGAGAGGGGCGATCAGCCCCATCACTACTGGACTTTCGCCACTAGCAACCTCTATAATTGGAAAGCTCAAAATCCTAAATTTTCTGAGAAGCCAGTGGGGCTTATTAATTTGCTAGATTCTGTCCTTTTTACACATCAGCCAACTTGGGATGACTGTCAGCAGCTCTTGCAGGTCCTGTTCACCACCGAGGAGAGGGAGAGGATCCTTAATGAGGCCTGGAAGCTGAATCAGGGCGTGGATGGGAATCCTACCACCAACCAGGCTCAGATAGATACCTCTTTTCCTCTGACTAGGCCTGAATGGGATTTCAACACAGCAGAAGGTATGGAGAGGCTCTGGGTCTATCGCCAGGCTCTAATGCGGGGTCTCAGGGCGGCTGCCAGAAAGCTGACTAATTTGACTAAGATGGGGAGCGTACAGAAGGAGAAAGATGAATGTCCAGCAGCTTTTTTAGAGCGGATCATGGAGACATTCCACACCTATACCCCCATGGATCTAGAGGCTCCTGAGAGCAAGGTGGCTGTTATTATAGCCTTTGTAAACCAGTGTGCTGCAGATATTAGGAGAAAACTGCAAAGAATAGATAGACTAGGGGAGAAAAGTCTGCAGGACTTGTTGGAGGTGGCTGAAAAGGTGTACAATAACCGGGAGCCCCCTGAAGATAAACGGGCTCGTGCCCTGATGGCTGCCAGCAACAGGCAGACCCGAGACCTGGCTAGGATCCTATTGGCTACCATTATGAATTCCCCCGAGAAACGGGACCTCCGCCTCTGACAGTTTGCGAGCGATCAAAAGAAGGGTAAGGAGACCTCTGGGGAAGGGAGGTGGAGACTGCAGAAGGATCAGTGTGCATGCTGCAAGAAGATAGGGCATTGGGCTCAAGAATGTCTGAAGAAGGACAGTGGTAAGACAGGGAGCAAGACAGACCGAGTAAAGGTCTTAGAGCTTGATGAACTAAGTGATTAGGGGAGTCGGGGTTCGGACCCCCTCCCCAAGCCCAGGATAACTCTTAGAGTGGAGGGGACCCCTGTTGACTTCCTTGTTGACACCGGAGTGCAGCATCTGGTCCTCTGCACTCCACAAGGAAAACTAACTAGCAAAAAGTGCTGGGTGCAAGGGGCAACTGGTATGAACCAGTATTCATGGACTACCCGAAGAACAGTGGATCTAGGAACAGGCCGGGTAACCCACTCCTTCATGGTAATACCAGAATGCCCCTACCCACTGTTAGGATGGGACTTACTGACCAAGATTGGAGCTCAGATAACTTTCAGACAAGAGGGGCCTCAGGTCACTGATGGCAAGGGCCACCCCATCCACGTTCTGACTCTGAGGCTAGAAGATGAGTACCGCCTCCACCAGGAGGCTCTCCCAAGGGGGGATAACATGGATAGAGGGCTACAAGAATTTACCACAGCCTGGGAAGAGTCAGGAGGGGTAGGACTAGCTGCTCACAGGACCCCAGTCCTAGTGGAGCTAAAGCCAGGAGAAGGTCCAGAAAGGATCAAACAGTACCCCATGTCTCAGGAGGCCCAGGAGGGAATTCAGCTACACATCCGGAGACTGCGGAGTCTAGGGGTGCTGGTTCCCTGCCAGTTTGCCTGGAACACCCCCCTACTGCCGGTCAAGAAGCCTCACACAAATGACTACTGACCGGTGCAAGACCTCCGGGAAGTAAATAAAAGAGTCATGGACATACACCCAACTTTCCCCAATCCATACACTCTCTTGAGCTCCCTGGTGCCCTCCAGAGTCTGGTATACTGTACTAGATTTAAAGGGCGCCTTCTTCAGTCTGCCGCTAGCACCCAGAAGCCAACCCTTGTTTGCCTTCAAGTGGTATGGTCCAGAGGAGGGCTACAGCGGACAACTCACCTGGACACGACTGCCTCAGGGGTTCAAGAATTCACCCACCATCTTTGATGAGGTGCTACACGAGGACCTGGGTGAATACAGAAGGGAGCACCCTGGCCTCACCCTCCTATAGTACATGGATGACATCCTGATTGATGCCGACAAGGCCGAGGACTGTGAACGAGGAACCCAGGATCTGCTGGTTACCCTGGGAGCTTTGGGGTATCAGGCATCCACAAAAAAGGCAAAGATATGCAGAGAGAGGGTAAGTTATCTGGGTTACATCTTGGAGGGCGGACAATGGCGGTTATCAGATGCCAGAAAAGAAACTGTCTTAAAGATCCCTACACCCACCTCTCAAAGAGAAGTAAGGGAATTCTTAGGGTCAGCCAGCTACAGCTGTCTTTGGATTCCAGGTTTTACTGAGATCGCCAGGCCCCTATATGGAGCTACCAGAGAGGGGGAGACATTTGAAGGAAAGAGAAAGAAGAAGCTGCCTTTAATCAGTTGAAAAAGGCCCTCCTAGATGACCAGGCTCTGGGACTGCCAGACATTACAAAGCCCTTTCACCTCTTTGTAGATGAGCACAAAGGGATAGTGAAGGGGGTTTTAACTCCAGCCTTGGGCCCCTGGAGCCATCCAGTAGCTTACTTGTCTAAGAAATTAGACCCAGTGGCTGCCGCCTGGCCACCGTGCTTGAGGATCATTGCGGCAACAGCACTAATACCCTGTTTCCCTGAAAATAAGACAGTGTCTTATATTAATTTTTGCTCCCAAAGATGCGCTAGGTCTCATTTTCAGGGGATGTCTTATTTTCCCATGAAGAAGAATATGGTACACATTTATCTTTAAATGAAAATAAAGGAAATTTACTACCTGTATATGGTACGGAAGTACGGTAGTTGTCAACACAAAACAGACAAACTGTGAATCCTACAGTATCAAGAATTTACTCATTTATTCAATGACAATCATGTCGTCATCTTCTGGAACATCATCATAACAATCCAATTCCTGAATTTCCTGGTGAATTTCTTGTGACTCCATTTCTTTCAGAATCAGTGGACCAAATCTCTCATGTTTAGCAATAGCACTGTCTTTAAATGAGTACTTCTTGTCAAGGTTGCCTGCTCGCAGTGCATTTGCAATGCAACTGTCAGTGATTTTCTTCCATGAATTCTTCACCCAAGTCACAACTTCTTGGAGTTTAGATTTCACAAAGTTTCCACGCTGATTTCTCTCCATTCTATTTTCAATGTAGTCATTAATTTCCATGCGCAAATTGTCTTTGAATGGCTTGTTTATGGCAATATCAAGAGTCTGGAGATAGGCCCTAATTCCTGTGGGAATCATTATCTGGTCTATTTTTCTTTTGTGAAGAAATGTCTTCATGTCTTTAGCGTGGTGAGTGTTGGCTGCATCCCAGACTAGCAAACCTCTTTGGCTCCCTCGCATAACAAGCGGCAGCATTAATTCGACCCACTTCCTTATAACTGCTTGTGTGGCCCAGGATTTTTCAGTTTCAAGAATAAAAATGCCCAAAACATGTTCAATCTTTTCCTTCTTGCCCTTAGAAATGATTAAAGGTGGTATTTTAGTGCCATCCAGACGAATTGCCAAAATACAGGAAACACGTGCACTTTCGTAAGCAGTGGAGGAAATGTACACTAAGGAGGCACTCCGCTGTTCAATTGTTGTTTGAGATGATTGGCCCATAAACACTGCAGTTTCATCCATAGCAATCATGTTGGAAAGACTGTGTTTAGAGAAGTCAGCATCATCAATAAAGGACTTGAATGCAAGTGCTCGCTTAATAACTTGAGTATCTTCCAACCTAAACAATGTTGTAGATCTTCTTACAGACAGTTCACTTCACTGAAGGAAATTATCCAGCCAGTGTTGTGATGCTTTGAAGTCTTTGTGGGCTATGTCAAACTGTGGTGCCATTGCAAGGGCAAATTCTTGAATCTGAGCCCTATTCACAACCAAAGCCTGTGCTCTCCTGTCAACCACCCATTCACAGATCAGGTCTTCCAGCTCGAAAAATAATGGTTGCCGACCTGATCCACACTTGCGCTTTTTAGCATTTCCCTTGTCCACTTGTTCAATGAGGTTACCATACTCTGCTTGCCATTTTTGGACCAATCAGATACTCAACATCTTCTCTTTGCAGAAAGCAGTAATATTTTGGCCCCAAGAGTCTTCCACAATTCCTTTCTTGTGCTCCACGGAGTAGCTTTTTCTTTTTGCGCTCATTTCTAGGGGTGAAAAGAAAGGAGTTGGGGTATCAAGGTGGGGGGATGGGGACAACTTAAATGACACAAGGGGGGTCAGAGGGGAGAATCAAAATGGCACAGGAGAGTCAGAGGGGGGATTACCATTTTAGTAACCCCTTTTGATCCTCCTGTGTCATTTTGATTGCCCCTCTGATCCTCCTGTATCATTTTAAGTGATCGCCCCCACCCCTGTGCCACTGAACACCTTCACCAGACATCCCCCCTACCCCTTTATCAGAAATTTACCCCCTGGGGCCTGCCTGGGGACTGTCACTGGGCTTACTTGGGCCTGGATCTGGGCTGGAGCAGGGTCTGCCACTGACTGAGAACCTTCAGTCATCATGAGGGCGGCCGCGAGCATCAGGTAGTGTCACCAGAGACAGACCAGCACTCACCACCTTTGCCACATCCAGTCCTCTCTAATCCTCCTGTTCTTCTACAGGCATCTGGGAAAGTCTCCTCCTCTCTCCAGCCCCGCGCTCACCACTCACTCTGACCTCTGCTCCGCCTCTACACAACAGGACTCCGTGTAACGTCACTGGTTGCTAGTCGCCTGTTGGGGCGGTCCTAGCGACCAGTTTAAGGTAAATTAATTTTCATTCTGAGACAGAGCCTAGGGGGGCTTAATTTTTGGGGGGATGCCTTATATTTCACTCAGCAGGAAACCTGTAAGTAGGTCTTATTTTTGGAGGATGTTTTATTTTCAGGGAAACACGGTAGTGAAGGATGCTGGCAAGCTAACTCTAGGGCAGGAAATCTGGATTACAACCCCCCATGCAGTTGAGGGAGTTCCAAAACAGCCACCTGATAGATGGATGAGTAATGCACTCATGACTCATTACCAGAGCCTCCTTCTAAACCCTCCAAGAGTGCAGTTCTGCCCCAGTGCAGCCCTCCACCCCTCAACTCTCCTGCCTGACCCCAACCTGGACTCCCCGCTACATGACTGTGCGGGGATCTTGGAACAGGTGCATGGACTTTGGAAGGACCTGTGACAGACCGGCCCCTCTCAAATGCAGAGGCCACATGGTTCACCGATGGGAGCAGCTTCATGAGAAACAGGCACAGGTACGTGGGTGAGGCAGTAGTAACTGAGACTAACACCTTATGGGCAGAGGCTCTGCCTAGTGGGCAGAAATCATCACTCCAAACAAAGGCATTGAAGGTAGGGGTGGGGAAATGACTCAACATCTTTACGGATAGCCGCTACGCCTTTGCTAAGGCTCACATTCATGGGGCAATCTATCAGGAGAGGCTGTTGACAACAGAAGGAAAGACTATAAAAAGTAAACAAGAAATACTCGACTTGCTAGCTGGCTTATGGCTCCCAGCCAAGTTAGCCATCATCCACTGCCCAGGACACCAGAAAGCCAACAATCTTGTAGCCAGGGGCAACCAGAAGGCTGACCAGGTGGCCAAAGAAGTAGCCCTCACTGCAGTCCCTGCACTGGCCCTGCAATTGCCAGACCCAGGGAACCCAGTCCTGCCGGATCAACCCGGATACTCCCAGGAAGAACTACAATGAATCAAAAGCTACCCCACGACCAAAGAAGTCAGAGGTTGGTGCTCCAGATGGGAAGCTCCTGCTACCAGACCAGCATGGGATCCCGATGTTGAAACACATACACTGATCAACTCAGCTAGGGCCCCGGAAACTAAAGGATCTGGTCCGGCATGCTAAGATCAAAATTCACCAGCTGGACGCCAGAATAGATCAAATTGTATCAGCCTGTAAAACTTGCCAGCTTACAAATGCAAGGGCTGGGTCAAGTGGAACAGGAACCCGGCTCAGAGGAACTAAGCCAGGGGTGCACTGGGAGATTGACTTCACTGAAGTAAGACCAGTAAAGTATGGCTATAAATATCTTCTAGTTTTTGTAGACACCTTTTCTGGATGGGTAGAAGCATACTCAACTAAGCATGAAACAGCCCAGATGGTCACTAAGAAGCTACTGGAGGACATTCTATCCAGGTACTGTTTCCCAGCTATGATAGGATCAGACAATTGCCCGGCTTTCATCTTACAGGTAACACAGGCAGTAGCCAAGACTATAGGGGCAGATTTGAAATTACATTGTGCGCATATGCCCCAGAGCTCAGAACAGGTAGAAAGAATGAATAGAACATTAAAAGAGACCCTTTCTAAATTAACCATGGAGACTGGTGGGGACTGGGTGGCTCTCCTTCCCTATGCTCTTTACTGGGTGAGGAACTCACCCTATACCCTAGGCTTCACTCCCTATGAAATTATGTGTGGTAGGCCCCTGCCTATCATCCCCAATCTTAAGGCAGAACTGCTAACTGAATTTGAAAACCAACAAATATCTTTTTCTTTAAGAGGGCACGAGGAAAAAAAAAAAAAAGAGGGCATGAGGACATTTGGCCACATCTACAGGCCATCTATGAGGCTGGTCCGATTCTGCCACCTCACCAGTACCGGCAGGGAGACTGGGTCTTTGTCAAAAGACACTGCTGGGAGACTCTTGAACCATGTTGGAAAGGACCATATATCGTGGTGTTGATGACGCCCACCACCCTCAAAGTGGACAGCATTGCGACCTGGGTCCACCACACCCATGTTTGGCCAGCTGACTCCTCTGTGATCCGGAAGACTTCGCCAACTGATGGAGCATCAACTGGGACTGAGACAACCCCCTCAACCCCTGCAAGCTCAAGTTATGGTGTACTCAACCTGCCTGATACTGGAAATTCTGTTTGTGGCCGCTCCGGCTGCTGGGAGTCCCCACACCCCATACTCTGGTTCGGGAGGAAAGACTCACTTCTGCATGTGCCTTGGACACTCCTGACCCCGCCGTGTAGTCTTCTATCTCCACTGGACACATCTCATGGACTCCCCCAAAATGTCAGATCAGGGCACCGGGAAGGAGGAACTTTATACACCCTTCAGAAGTGCAAAGGGTCCCATGATTGGGCCTGTAAGTCTCAAGACAAGGGGGGAATGAGAGGGCAGGGTGGGGCGAGGCTAACTCCTGACTCCATTTTGTACTGTGAGGCAGGGCAGGGCTAACTTCTGATCCTCCATTTTGTAACTGGACCTTAGCCCTCATCCAACCAATCGGGGCCAGCCAAAGCAGTGACATTACCACCCCTCCCCCAGACCCTTATAAAACCCTTTAATCTGTTGAAGCTATCTCTTCTGCCACACCACTGTTAGTGTAAGTAAGACAGAGTTTGGACTAGTCCGAATACAGGCTTTTTGTTGTTGCATGGGACTCGGCTCCCTGGTGGTCCGTGGGGATCACGAAATCTGGGCATAACAAAATGATCACAAAATGTTTAACATCTATCTCCTTATATAATTACAAAAAGTTTTCCTTTGTGATGAGGAATTTTAGGATATATTTTCTTAGCAATTTTCTAACATACTTTATAGCAGTGTTAGCTGTAGTCATTATGTTTTACATTGCATATCAATACTTATATAATAAAAGCGTAATAGGCAAATTGACCAGAACAGCAGAATCAGCAGAACAACTGCTGGATCAGTCACTTGTTGGTGCACTCACCATCTTTTGGTCCCTTTCCCCAGCCAGCAGGCTCCAATGCCTGATGACTAGCTGCAGCAGGGGTGGGTCCAGCTAGCAGGCAGGAACAGCCACCTCTCAATCTCTTGGTTCCTTCCCCCAGCTGTCAGGCAAGGATCACCTAATGGTGAACAGGTAACTGGGGGTGGGTGGTGGCAAGGGGTGGGGCTGGCTACGGGCAGCTGGGGAAAGTGGCTCTGATCACAGGCCATACCCGTGCACGAATTTCATGTGCCAGGCCTCTAGTTTATCTTATAATTGGTTGTTTGTACCTTTATAATTGGAACTCTGTAAGTTTTATACCCTTAACAAACAAAAAGTTTTTAATTTTGATGAGGCCAAATTCATAAATTTTCCCCCTATGAGTCAGCTTATATTTAAGAACTCTGCATAGTCACAGATCCTGAATACTTTCTCCTAGTCGTTTCTAAAATATTTATAGAATTTTTATATATACATTTAAGACTGTGATTATTTTGAGTTGATTTTTATATAAGCTTTGAGTTTTGAGTTGAGGCTCATCCTTTTGCCTGCGAATGTCCAATTGCTGCAGCACCATTTGAATTTTTGTGCCTTTTTAAAAACTCTGTTGAGCATATTTGTGTGGGTCTATATCTAGATTCTCTATTCTGTTTCTCTTATCTATGTGTTTGTCCCTCTGCTAAAACCACACAGTCTTGATTATTGTAGTTATATCTTGAAATCATGTGGCATGATTGTTCCTATTTTATTATGCAAAATTGTTTGTCCTAGTCTAGCTCCTTTGCATTTCCATGTAAATTTTAGAATAATCTTGTCTATATTTACAAAAAAAAAAAACATTTCCAGAGATTTTGATAAGAATTGCATTAAAGCTCTATATCGATTTGTGGAAAATTGACATCTTCACCATTGAATCTTAGGATAGTAACATGATTTGATGCATGTTATATAAAAATTCTGCTGGTTAATGTATGAAGAAAGAATTATTAAAGGTGGAACCAGTAGAGGCAGGGAGATAAGTTAGGAGGCTACTGCCTCCTAATGATGATAATGGAGGTGGAGAGAAAAAAAAAACTCTTTTAAGTATAATAGAAGTAGTAGAATTTACTGATGGAGTGAATTAGGGAGGAAGGAAGTGTCAAGAATAATTTCTGGGTTTCCGGCTTGAGCCAGAAGATGACACCACTTACAAAGAGAAATAAAATATGGAAGGACTGAGTTTTGGGGAAAGAGGATGAATTCATTTGTGGATGTTGTGAATTTGGGTGTGGGTGGGCCTTCCAGATGTTGAATATAGAGTCAAAAGCAAAGGGGAAAATTAGTGCTCTGGGTATTATTGTCTGTACTCAGACTTACCATTTTTATCATGTAAATGAAAACTGGTTAACCCTGGCACTCAAGGGTAGGAACGACTTTCAGGGTTCCAATAATTTGCAAAGGTTCACTGGCCCCATCACAACTCATAGGTGGAGGAGTAAAGGACAAGGGATATGCACCCTGGTTTCTTGAGAGTTGGGCAGTAATTATATGATTGCTGATACAAATGAAGAAGATGTATAGATAATGAACTCAAAATGTATGTGGACCCCTTTTAAAATCTAGTGTTGAAGTATTTAAAAAATATATATATATCTCTTTATTGATTTCAGAGAGGAAGGGCGAGGAAGAGAGAGATATAAACATCAATGTTGAGAGAGAATCATTGATTGTCTGCCTCCTACACGCCCCCACTGGGGATCGAGCCCACAACCCAGGCATGTGCTCTTGGCCAGAATTGAAGCTGGGACCCTTCAGTCTGCAGGCTAACTAACACTCTATTCATTGAGCAAACCCAGCTAGCGCAAGAATTTACTTTTTTTTAAAAAATATATATTTTATTGATTTTGTACAGAGAGGAAGGGAGAGAGATAGAGAGTTAGAAACATCGATGAGAGAGAGTCATTGATCAGCTGCCTCTTGCACACTCCCTACTGGGGATATGCCCGCAACCAGGGTACATGCCCTTGACCAGAATCGAACCCGGGACCTTTTAGTCCCCAAGCCGACGCTCTATCCATTGAGCCAAACCGGTTTCTGCAAGAATTTACTTTTTATGTGCTTTAATTCTTGGGAGAAGAATTAGAAATGCCTGAACCAGAGTTCCATTTATACTTTTGGCAACGGTGACATTTTGGGGGAAGGAGGGTGGAAGTGAGGACTGTAAATTATTTTAGCACTGCTATTTTTTACCCCAAAGGAAAAGATTTGAGAATTATACTTCTATTCCAATGAGTTTGGTACAGGTTTCTGCTAAAGAGGAGCCAGAGCCAGGAGCTGAAGTCTGTGGATGGTTTGTCACAGGCACAGTGAATTACAGGTTTGGGACTTTTAAAATATGTTTTCTGGTATATTTTGAGTGTACATTTGCTCAGCTGGCACTACTTTAGAATGCTTCCAACTCTAAGGGACTTCTCTAGTTCAGGTATACTATGAGAAAATGAAAGCTTTATGTGTTCTGGCAGGGTTCCTTGGAACACGTTCATTATACCTGTTTACACAAATGGGCAGGGTTAGCCTCCATCTCCTTGCTGTAATTCCTCTTATTACCACTGCCTCCTTATTACCACTCTGAGTCTGTCGTATTGGGCAGTTAGAAAGAAGCATCTGATATTCACATTCATCAGTTTTAGCCATTCCATTACAGAAAATGTTTCCTAAGCTAACTAAGCAATTCATTCATTTTTAAGTATTTGTGCTCTGTGACCCAGGAATTCCCTAGTGCTAATTGAAATAAATTATCTGGTTCTCTTAAAAGGATGTTTCTTTTTTTTTTTTTTTTTTTTTTTTTACTGGATGGGTAAAAAAAAAAGGAAAGTGGGAAAGAAAGAAAAAAGATTAAGATTTGCTTCAATGCTTTATTGAAACCCATCACTCTATCTCTGGACTGATGGGAGACTCAGCCCCGAAGCCCTGCTCAGGTTTCTACAGAGCGGGGAGAATGTGGACCTAGTCCCCAAATAAGCATGATCCACTTTTCCCTCTTCCTGGCTTCAGAACGTGTGTGCATCTTTGTTCATTATAGGCAGACTAGACCAACTCCTAGGAAGTCAGGGTGAGGGAACAATGGTCTTCCCCAGAGACTCCCCCCGCTTCCCAGTAGGCCTGCCATGGTGACTGGGATTTCTACTGTTGTGGTACTCCTCTGGAAGTGTGTGTCCTCAAATATTGGTCACATGAGGGCCAGTTTTTTGCCATTTTAAATAACATTAATACCATCACTTACTAAATGTTTTACTTTAAATTGATTTCAAACAGAATAATCTTTTAAAAATATTTCTGCATATCTTTTTATTTTGGATTACTGAGGTGGGATTATTTTATTTTATTGATTTTTTGTTATTGTTGCTTTTATTTCTGCTTTATTTATTTTTTAAAATGTATTTTTATTGATTTCAGAGAAAAAAGGAGGGGGAGAGATAGAAACATCAATGATGATTGAGAATTATTCATCTGCTGCCTCCAGCACACCTCTACTGAGGATTAAGCCCACAATCTGGGCATGTGCCTTGACCTGGAATTGAACTGTGACTTGGTTCATAGGTTGATGCTCAACCAGTGAGCCACACCAGCTGGCCATCTTTTTATTATTTTTCAATTACAGTTGGTATTCAATATTATGTTAATTTCAGGTGCACAACATAGTGGATAGACAATTATCCTATATAATAAAAGGGTAATATCTAAATTAGCCATTACTCCACAACAAAAATGGCGGCACCCATAGCAGATGCTGGCAGCATCACCCAGGCAATGGGAGCCCAGTATCTGCTCCTTGGCCTTGGAGGGAGGGGAGAGGTCTCTGGCCAAAGGACTGGAAGCAGGAAAGTGAGCTCGAATCACCAGCAGTGGCACGAGCTCAGCATCTGAGCCATGACTGTGCTGGGGAGAGAAGGAGCCTGTGGGGCCAGGAGCCCAGTGTCTATGCATTGGCCGGCCGTGAGCCCAGTGACTGCACCTTTGCTGTGTAACGGGAGGGAAGGAGCCTGTGGGGTCGCGAGCCCAGAGTCTGACTTGTGGCAGGAGGGAAGAGGCCTGTGGGGCCCCAAGCTCAGTGTCCCTTTGGCAGGGGAGGAACCAGAAAAATGGATCTTTCCAGTTCCTGATGCTGACAGAGCCCTATGGGTGCCAGGGTCCTCCACCTGCAGCCCCCAGTCACAGCCCAGCAGCCCCAGTAGCAGACTGGAAGCCCCCTGCCAGTAGTCCAGACAGGACCAGTGTGGCGTCGCAGGGGGGTTGTCCTGCAGGCATGCTACAGACATCAAATCACTGCTGTCGAGGCTGCCTTTGTTCACTCGCAAGTAGTATGGTCCAAGGGGGCGACTCCTGAGGCAAGGCTCCCATGGCAGCTGATGCACAGCCAGGCAAGGAAGCCGGACCTGAAAGCCCAAGCACTTGAGTACTGGAGCTGGCCCCAGGACAAGCATCTTCCCAGAGGCTGTGTGGAAGGAGTGGGGGGAATCCCTGGCTAGAGGCCAGGTGAGGGATGCTGGCATCTTTGAAGGCCAAGACCAGGCTGAAGGACACCCCTCCCTGCACCCATTTTGTGCACTAATTTTGTGCACGGGCCTCCAGTTTAATTTATGAAGTGATCCCCCAGTAATCCTAGTACTCATCTAACACTGTGCATAGCTTACAGTATTGTTGACTATATTTCCTAAGCTATACTTTACATCTACATATTTGTTTTGTAACTGTCAATTTATATTTCTTAATTCCTTCACCATTTTTTCCCAGTCCTAAACCCTCTCTCATCTGGAAATCCTCAGTTTGTTCTCTATATCTATGAGTATGTTTCTATTTTGTTTATTCATTTATTTTGGTCTTTAATTCCACAAATCACATAGTATTTATCTTTGTCTGACTTATTTCACTGACCATAATAGCCTCTAGTTCCATAAACACTGTCACAAATGATAAGATTTCATTCTTTTTTATGGCTAAGTAATATTTCATTGTATATACTATGCACCACTGCTTTTTCATTCACTCATCTACTAATGGACACTTGGGCTGCTTACATATCTTGGTTATCTATATATAATATGTAAAAGCCTAAGTGACCATTAAACCCTTTGTCCAGTAACTATGATGCACACTGACCACCAGGGGGCAAAAGCTCAATGCACAGGCATGGGAACATGGAACAGACTGATGAATCTCAGGGGGAAGGAGGGAGGGGGCAGGGCGGGAAGAGATTAACCAAATATCTTATATGCATACTAGAGGCTCAGTACTGGTTTCATGCACCCTGGCCTGTGGGAATCAGGTGGTATCAGTGCACCAGGCCTCTGACATCCCCTAAGAGGTCCTGGATTACAAGAGGGAGCAGACCAGGCTGAGGGTCCCCACCAGTGCACGAATTCATGCAACAGGCATCTAGTTATAAATAAGGGTGCAAGGAACATATAGATACACATATTTTTTTGAATTAGTGTTTTGGATTTCTTTGGATTTATACTCAGGAGTGGAATTGCTGTGTCATAAGGTAGTTCCATTTTTAATTTTTTGAGGAACCTCCATATTGTTTTCTATAATGGCTGTACAAATTTGCATTCCCACCAACATTGCACAAGGGTTCCCTTTTCTCCACATCCTCACCAACACTTACTGCTTGCTAATTTATTGATGATTGCCATTCTAACAGGTATGAGATGATATCTCATTTGTGGTTTTAATTTGCATTTCTCTGATGTTTAGTGAGGCTGAGCATCTTTTCATAAACGTATTGGCCATCTGTATGTCCTCTTTGGAGACATGTCTACTTAGGTCCTCTGCCCATTTTGGAATTGAATTTATTTTTGTGTGTATTGTGTTTTATGAGTTCTTTATAAATTTTGGATGTTAACTCCTTATTGGTGAACATCTTCCATTTGGTAGGTTGCCTTTTCATTTTGCTGATGGTTTTGTTTGTTTTGCTGTGCAAAATTTTTTTAGTTTGTTGTAGTCTTATTTGTTTATTTTTTCTTGTTTTCTGCACCAGGATAAAAATAAGAGATGTGTCAGAAATGTTACTGCCTATGTTTTTTGTCTAGGAGTTTTATGTTCTTGAGTCTTACTCTTAAGTCTTTAATCCATTTTGAGTTTATTCTTGTATATGGTATAAGAATGTAGTCTAATTTCACTTTTGTCTGTATCTGTCCAATTTATCATATAGGCGTAGATTTATTTCTGGGCTCTCTATTCTTTTGCATTGATCTATGTGTCTGGTTTTGTGCCAGTACTATGTTGATTTGGTTACTATAGCCTTATAGTATAATTTGATATCAGGTGGCATGATAAATCCAACTTCGTTCCTTTATCTCAAGATTGTTGTAACTATTTGGGGTCTTTGTGGTTCCTTAAATATTTTTGGATTATTTGTTCTAGTTTTGTGAAAAAACACTATAGGTATTTTGATAGGGATTGCATTGACTTTATAGATTGATTTGGATAGTATGAACATTTTAATGATGTTAATTCTTCCTATTCATGAACATGGAATATGTTTTTTTTAATTTATTTTATTGTTTAACATATTACAAAGCATAGTACATATGTCTCCTTTCCCTCCTCATTGACCTCCTTCCAGCCTCCCCTACCCCCTGCATTGCCCTCACACACACACCCCACAGTGTCTTGTCTCTATTTATTGTGCTTATATGCATGCATACAAGTCCTTTGGTCGAACTCTTATGCCCCACAACACTCCCCTGCCTTCCCGCTGTATTTTGACAGTCTGTTCGATGCTGTTTTGTCTCTATTTTTGTTAAACAGTTTATAATGTTCTTTATATTCCACAAATAAGTGAGATAATGTGGTATTTATCATTCACTGATTGGCTTATTTTACTTAGCATAATGCTCTCTAATTCCATCCATGCTGTTGCAAATGATAAGAATTCCTTTTTTAATTTTCTTTATTTTTTAAAAAAATTATTAAGGTATTACATATGTGTCCTTATTCCTCCATTGCCCCCCACCTCACTCCCATATATGCCCTCACCCCTTCATTTCTCTGTCCATTGGTTATGCATGCATACAAGTCTTTTGGTTGATCTTTCATCCTTACCCCCAACTTCTCTTAACTTCCTTCTGAGGTTTGAGCATCTGATTGATGCTTCTCTGTCAATGGTTCTATTTTTGTTCAGCAGTTTATATTGTTCATTATAATCCACAAATGAGTGAGATCATGTGATATTTATCTTTCTCTGACTGACTTATTTCACTTAGCATAATGCCCTCCAGCTCCATCCATGTTATTGCAAATGGTAGAAGTTCCTTCCTTTTTATAGCAGCATAGTATTCCATTGTGTATATGTACCACAGTTTTTCAATCCACTCATCTGCTGATGGGCACATAGGCTGATTCTAAATATTAGCTATTGTGAATTGTGCTGCTATGAACAAAAGGGTGCATATATCCTTTCTGATTGGTGTTGCTGTTTTCTTGGGAAATATTTCTAGAAGTGGTATTATTGGGTCAAATGGGAGTTCCATTTTTAATTTTTTGAGGAAACACCATACTGTTTTCTCAGTATGTATTCCCACCATTCTGCATTCCCACCAGCAGTGCACGAGAGTTCCTTTTTCTCTGCATCCTCTCCAGCACTTGTCATTTGTTGATTTGTTGATGATAGCTATTTTGACAGGTGTGAGATGGTACCTCATTGTTGTTTTGATTTGCATCTCTCAGATGATTAGTGACTTTGAGCATGTTTTCATATGTCTCTTGGCTTTCTGAATGTCCTCTTTCGAAAAGTGTCTATTTCCTTTGCCCAGTTTTTTATTGGATTGTTTCTCTTCCTTTTGTTAAATTGTATGAGTTCCCTGTAAATGTTGGAGATTAAACCCTTATCAGAGATAACATTGGCAAATATGTTCTCCCATGCTGTGGGCTCTCTTGTTTTGTTGACAGTTTCTTTTGCTGTGAAGAAGCTTTTTATTTTTATGTAGTCCCATTTGTTTATTTTCTCATTAGTTTCCATTCCCCTAGGAGCTTATGTGTAGAGATATTGCTACTAGAAATGTCTGCTATTTTGCTGCCAATGGCTTCTTCTAAGATTTTTATGGTTTCCCATCTTATGTTTAGGTCCCTTATTCATTTTTAGTTTATTTTTGTGTATGGTGTAAGTTAGTGGTCTAGTTTTATTTTTTTGCATGTATCTGTCCAGTTTTTCCAACATCATTTATTGAAGAGACTGTCTTGTCTCCATTGTATGTTGTTGCCGCCTTTGTTAAATATTTATTGAACAAACTGGCTTGTGTCAATCTCTGGGTTCTCTGCTCTGTTCCACTGGTCTGTATTTCTATTCTAGTGCCAGTACCAGGCAGTTTTGAGAACAGTGGCTTTGTAGTATAGCTTGATATCTGGTATTGTGATCCCTTCTATAGTGTTCTTCTTTCTCAAGATTGCTGCAGCTATTTGTTTTTTTGTGTTTTTTTTTTTTTTTCCCAGATGAATTTTTGGATAATTTGTTCTAGGTCTTTAAAGTATGCAGTTGGTATTTTAATTGGGATTGCATTGAATTTATAGATTTCTTTGGGTAGTATGGACATTTTGATGATGTTGATTCTACCAATCCATGAACATGGCATATTCTTCCATTTGTTCATGTCTCCCCCCCGCCCCTTTTAGTATTCTGAAATATTTTGAGCATAGTCCCTTTGTTTCCTTGGTTAAGTTTATTCCTAGGTATCTTCATTTTTTTGTTGCAATGGTAAATGGGATTGGTTTTTAAATTTCTCTTTCTGAGTTCATTATTGATGTATAGAAAATCCATAGGTTTCTGGTTGTTAATTTTGTATCCTGCTACATTGCCGAATTCATTTATTAGGTCTAGTAGTTTTTTTATGGAGACTTAGGGGTTTTCTCTGTACAGTATAATGTCATCTGCGAATAAGGACAGTTTTACTTTTTTTCCAATTTGAATGCCTTTTATTCTTGTCTGTTCTATGTCTAAGGGGAATGGTAAGAGTAGGTATCCCTGCCTTGTTCCTATTCTTAGGGGAAATGATTTTAGTTTTTGACCATTGAATGTGATGTTGGCTTGTGGATTTGTCATATATGGCTTTTATTATGTTGAGGTATGATCCTTCTATTCCCACTTTGCTGAGAGTTTCTATTGAGAAAGGGTGTTGGATTTTGTCAAATGTTTTTTCTGCATCAATGGATATGATTATACGTTTTTTATGTCTCGGCTTGTTTATGTGGTGTATCACATTTATTGTGGATATGTACCAACTTTGCATCCTCAGAATAAATCTCACTTGGTCATGGTGTATAATCTTTCTAATGTAATGCTGGATTTGATTTGCTAGAATTTTGTTGTGGATTTTGGAGTCTATGTTCATGAGGAATATTGGCCTGTAATTATCTTTCTTTGTATTGTCTTTATCTGGTTTTGGGATTAGAGTAATGTTGGCTTTGAAAGAGCCTGGAAGTGCTCCTTCCACTTGAATTTTTTGGAATAGTCAGATGAAGATAGGTTTTATTTCTTCTTTGAATGTTTGATAAAACTCCCCTTGAAGCCATCTGTTTCAGGGCTTTTGTTTGTTTAAACTTTTTTTTTTTAATTACTGCTTCAATTTCCTCCATAGTTATTGGCCTATTCAGATTTTTTTAGTCCTCCTGGTTGAGCTTTGGAAGGTTGTATTGAATATGCTTTTTTTAAAATTTGTATCTTCTTCAATTTTTTATTCAATGTCTTATAATTTTCTGAGGTGGGATCTTTTAACTCCTCAGCTAAATTTATTCATAGGTATTTTATTTTTTTGATGCAACTGTAAATGGGATTGTTTTCTTAATTTCTCTTTCTGAGAGTTCATTATTGGTGCATACAAATGGAATTATCTTTTAAATGTAGCTATGTACTCACTAATATCCATGTGATCATGAGTTTGATGTACTAATTATACGTACACCAAGGCTGGCTTTCCAAGCAGTAGCAGTGAGGTTGGCCTGAGAGTCTAAGGGTGAAGTTACCTTCTTTTTCCAAGACAGGCATAAGGCCCCCAATAATATGCATTCCTAGGCACAGTTTGCTGTGAAACTTTTTTTTTTCAGTTTCTCTCAGGAAGAGTACATTTGGAAGAAATTTATGCCCCTGTGACACATATCAAGTCACTTTGAGACAGAAAGTTATACCATCTGCATAAACATTTGTGACTTCAGTTGGGCTGGCAAAGGTTTTGACTGGCAACTTTCCACTTTGTTTGGTTGCCATGTCTTCAGGAGTGGGTATGCAAATCTTTCACATCTTCTCCATGAGCACTATTCTTGGGTACATATAGGGTCCTCCTTGTTTGCTTTTCCCTCTACAAGAAGTTGATTGTGAATGGGAATCAGACCTTCTTAGAATGAGACATAAAGCGATATGGTTACTCTTAAAGATGAAACATTATCATAAAGCAATAGTGAAATACCAACATTCATGTCTTAAGAGTTACACCCAAGAGTGACACCTTTCCCTGTGGGCCAGCTGAGTTTAAGACCTGTGAACAGAATCAGGTTTCAGAAGATAAGAGCTTGGATTTATCCACTGAGCAATGATTTTGTTACAAATCCTTCCATTTCACTCAGGGAACTTTTCCCCTATGGCATATTAAAGGCTCCCCTTGATCTTTGATACCTGTCATGTGTACTGTCCTCTCAAAATTCTATTCAAGAAAGCCCATTAGTGTAGAAACATACAGCACTATCTAGTTAAGTATGTTAAGTTATATATTTTCAGTTGAACCAGTGGCCTTCTGGAGACAATGTCATTTTTTTAATACCCAGTGTTTTCCAAAGAGTGGTATGAGAGATGATTTTGAGAGGTTTATTGTATAACTTTCTAAAAATCAACTGTCCAGTTACCAACTCATGTTCTTGTTTCCCATTTAACCACATTTCCTCATCTCAATTTCTTCCTTGAATTATGACATATTATATACATGTTGGGGCTCACATTATACAAAACAGATTTTGAATCTTGGCTTTATTACTTAATATCAAAATGAACATGCAAGTTCCATTAAACTCTTAGAGCTTCCGGTTTCTTATTAGCAAAATGGGGATGATAATGGCCTCAACTTCAGAGAGTTGTTTTGATGATTAAATCATAAGTCAAGCATTTAGCATAGATCCTGGCACCTAATCAGTGCTCATATCATGTTATCTATAACAACAACAAAAACAAGAATTTTTATTCTTCTTGGGGTTTTGGTGCTTTGTTTAGTGTTCATTTCTGGTGCTGCTACCCACTTGCTGTTTCAGTTATCTTAGATTACAAACAGAATATATCTCTTTCTGGAAGAACCCCTGTGGCTTGCCCTTGTCCATTTATGTCCAGGCATTGAGTTGTGCAGAGCTTGACAGTAGATATGTATTCCTGAGTAGAGGGAAGCTGGCATTGGGAAAGGTGAGGCCCAGGCTGCAGTTTGAGAGTTGAATTCCATGCCACCCAAGCACAGACCAGGGCTTTAGGGCTCCCTCTGCTGGACAATCCGGCTTCTGTATTAAAATTGGCCTGCTTTAGCTACAACTGCAGAATCAATCACATGGCTGAAATGAAAGGAGCAGACAAGTGGCAGAATAAAATGCACAATTATGAAGACATACAAATATATGGACCTATATCAAAGGCTTACGGGATACCAGGTGCTGAACTCAGAAGAGCAGCTACAAAACCCAGTACTGTCTGATCTTTGGCAGAGGAGACAGATGTGTGAACAGACAAATGTGACTGGTATGTGTGTTGGGGGTGGGTTGTGTGTGTGTGGGGGAAGATGATGTCCTAAGGTTTTGTCTGAAGTCTCTAGTGGTACAGCAGGGAGACTGGCATAGGAAAGTACTGGAAAAACATATTAGTGCCAGGGAAAGGTCTGTAAAAAGGAAAAGCTTTACAGAATAAGTGGTGTCCTCCTGGCAGATTGAAGGGAGAGGGCAAGAAAAAGCACAGGGATCTCATCACTTGGCATCACCATAAACACTGTGATAATTTACATCTAGGTCTCCTGAGGCAAGTTGAAAGTGTTTTCCTTTTTAACATCACACTGCTTTTAGACATAAAAGAATATTCATACTATATATTTTAAGGGTATATTTAATGTTATTAATTATAAATTAACTAGAGGTTCAGTGCATGAAATTTGTGCATGGGTAGGGTTCCTAGGCCTGGCCAGCAATCACAGCTGATCAGGGTCTTCTGGCTGCTGACCAGGGCCTTCCTTCCCTCGCTGCCGGCTGCCAGCCGGGGCCTTTTTTCATTCTGCACTGGTCCCTGGTCAGCGCACATCATAGTGAGCGATCTCACTCCCGGTCTCTGGTTCAAACTCCTAAGTGGACACTTTGCATATTAGCCTTTTAGATATATAGATTGGAATGTGTTAGTTATATAATACAGAAAATTATAGTATAGAAGCAAGTACATTCCCAAAAGTTGACTTTGGCAGTGTTTTAGCTATTTTCCTCCCTGTATTTTTTGGAAAGTGATTTTAACTGGAACTTAAAGAATAATTTGAAATTATAGAGTTGAGTATCTGATAGACATTTGCCAACTTTGGATGGTATGTTACTTTATAATATCCTTTAAAAACACTACAAACTCACAAAAATGTATTAAATATTTACTTATTCAAAATACACAGTGTCAGACATGTGGAGTACAGGTAGACCAATGATAACAAGGTACAGGCTCTTTAATGAAAGAGGCATACCTACTGCTTTTCAGGAATTGGTGGTCCAGAACATCTCACCATATAGTTTCACAATTTTGGGTGAACATAGACATTTGTTTGCTTTACTGGAGGCCAATCTTAACAGATTGAGTTAGGGTGACAACTCAGTATGGGCAGGAAAGTTGGCGCAGAGGCAAACCAGCCTGGGGCTCAAAATTTGATGGATATTTCCACACGTTTATTGAGAGACAATTGGGATAAAACAGACTGGATTAAAATCAAACTTCTTAAAAGGCATCTAAAGTCCAGGTCTATAATTACTGAATGAATAAATGAATGTTTATAAGTTTTTAATTGGTGATTAAAGATTTGTATAGATAAATTTCTCTTAAGATATATGGTGGGCAACATTGTTCTTGGAAGTGGTCCCTTTAATAGATTTAGTCTCATGACACCATCAATTCCCCCAGAAGCCTTAACCATGTACATTGCTGTATCACACCCAACTTTCTTCTCTGCTTCAAAATAAAGGAGAGTTCTGCTTTTTTGGGGGGTAGAAAAGGGGCAACTACAAGAGGATCTGCAATCTTTGCTTTACAGTTGTATTACTCAACCTTTTTTTAAAAAGGTTGTGACAATTGGGCATTTGCCAAGTTCCCTGGTGGTGACAGTTCTTCACTTTATCTACTTTTCTGTCTTCCAACCAACACCCCTCTACAGGCCAGTTTTCAGCCCTGAAAAACAAATATCTCCCTCCAACCCCTCACAAATCCTAAGCACCTTATTTCCTTGCCTAGCTGGATCACAGCCAGGCTCCCTTTAAACATCAAAGTATGATTTTAGGATAGTAATAAAGGCTCCTATGAACTCCCATATTCTCCTTCACTAGCTTTGAGGTGTGAATTTCCAATCTGAGCCTAATCCTAAAGTTTAACGCATGGATTCCTGTTAACTTGTAAATTTCTCTTGAGAGAGGCCACATTCTGCTAACATGATTATCATTATCAGTTGAGACCTCTGCTATGATGATTGTCATTATTATTAGTCTTACACCTGAGCGTAGATGAGTTTGGAGCAAAACTGTTGGAGGATTAAAGAGACCAAGAGGGCTCTGGATATCTAGAGAAGAGAAATGGGAATGCAGGCAGAAGACAATGAAGTCGAACTCTGAAGAGAACATAGTTTTCCTAAGGTTGAAATTACAACTCCCTCCCTTTTCGGCTTACCAGGAGTCTGTATAGGCACCAGAAGACATCTGGGACTCAGACCTCTCACACACTTCCCAGTGCCTGGAAATCTCTTAGTTAGTAAAAGTAATTTTAGCACGCCCTCAGGTGGTCAAACGTAATACTGCGGCAATGGATTTTAATGGAAGTTGGCTCTGTGGACAAACATCTCTGAATAGGCACTGGTGCTTGGAAAGTTGGTAGGCACCCAGCAGAGATGGCAACCTTCCCTTTAGGGTACCAATTATCAAGTTGAATGGTCTGTCATTCCTGGAATAATCCTGCCAGATTTATTTTGGAGTCTCTGCATCACCTAGTCCTCACAGGTCTACTTTTGAAATTAAAGTGGATTTAAATTATTTCTTAGATTTAAATATGATCATATGCTCCATGAATTAATTGAAGATACCTCTGCCAGGAAAAGAAGATGATTTGTGTGTAGATTTTCCATCTAAAACATATTAGAGCGACAAAGATAGATGACTACAGATATTTTAAACTTTTCATTTTGGAATAATTTCAGGTTTACAGAAAAATTGCAAAGATATTACAATTTTCATATACTCATCATCCAGATTCTCCCATACTTAGCATTTTATATCATTATACTTTATTATTTTCTTTCATTATAAATATGAATACATTTTTCTGGTCTGTTTGAGAATAAGTTACACACGTGATACTCCTTTATCCTTAAATACTTCAGTGTGTATTTTCTAAAAACAAGAACATTCACTTATATAACCACAACACAATTATCAAAACAATACTATTCTCTGACATTCAGACTTGATTCAACTTTGCTATTTGTCCCACTAACGTCTTTTATAGAAAATATAAATGCGAGGTTCAATCCAGTATCACTCATTGCAATTAGTTATTGTGTCTCATTAGTCTTCTTTAATCTGAAATAGTTAGTCTTTGTTTGCCTTTCATGATCTTTTTCTTTTTTAATCCTCAGGTTTCTGAATTTCTGCCCACCTTTTTCCCCAAAACCAGTATTTAGGACATATATTTGAAATAAGCTTATCATCCTATATACTAAAAGGCTAATATATGAGAAACCAAGATGGCAGCATAGGTGAGCAACTGGTCTGCCACTCCCACAACAATTTAAAAATTAAAACTAATATGAAGGACATCTGTCATCCAAAACCACAGGAAGGAGGTACTGGGTAGTTAATAGTCAACAATTAACATGATAATAAGAGCAATGAGGGACCGATGGGGCTCTTAAAATGTGACCAGCTGGAGAAATGGAAGAATGACAGGCCCGGAGCAGCCAGGCCCAGAGCAGCCAGGCCTGGAGCAGCAGCAGCCAGGGCCAGAGTATCCAGACCCAGAGCAGCCAGGCCTGGAGTAGCCAGGCCCGGAGTAACAGCAGCCAGGCCTGGAGCATCCAGGCCCAGAGCATCCAGGCCCAGAGTAGCCAGGCCCGAAGCAGCCAGGCCCAGAACAGCATCCAGGCCCGGAGCAGCCAGGCCGGGAGTGCTGTGGGTTCAAACCTTGGGTTCAAAATGAAAGGAAAGAAGGAGCAATGCAGCCAATTGGGGTACCAGAGTGTTATGTCTGTCATCACAATGGACTCAGAGAAGCTCCTGTGTCCCTTCATCCAAAAGGACTGAGAGTTGCCCAGACGACAGCAAAGTGGGAGAAAAAAACTGAAGGCTACACAAGGGACTGAGGTGCCAACATGGAGTCATCTAAAGAAATTAAAGACTGAAGTGGAAGCCTCTTCTTTAATCATGTTCCTGCTCATGCTAGAATCTGTTAGCTTTCAGTCTTCTGCAAAGTCTTGTGCAGCAAGTCCAAGGAATCTGAGTAAATCTACACCAGCAACAAAAGACTCATTTAGTAGCTAAAAATATTAATATGTCCATAATTCTGATTTCTTATTTTGTTGTTTTGCATTGGCATTGTTGTTATTATTTAATAGCCAGAGTTTTGCTCTTGACATTCAAGTTTTGAAAATAACAGGTATGTGGTTTAGTTTTTGCATTGGCAACAACAGCAACAACAACAAAAATCTGAAGACCAGAATAAACTGGTGAATATAATAGAATCGGGGGCAAAAAAAGGGAGTGGATTGATAATTATCAGTGGGAAAGGGGTGTGGAGGTGCAGAAAGAGACTGGATTAAAATCATATAACCTATGGATGATGACAATAGCGAGGGGGGAAGGTAAGGGCAGAAGGTGTGGCAGGAACCTGGTGGAAGGGAGCTATGGGGGGGGGGAGGAGGAGAAATAAGTGTAATAATCTGAGCAGTAAAGATTTATTTAAAAAAATAAAATAATACCTAAAATAATAATAATAAAAATAAAAACATAAAAGGCTAATATACAAAT
This sequence comes from Pipistrellus kuhlii, assembly GCF_014108245.1. NCBI lineage: Eukaryota > Metazoa > Chordata > Mammalia > Chiroptera > Vespertilionidae > Pipistrellus > Pipistrellus kuhlii. The sequence continues at coordinate 491,060 of NW_023425533.1, forward strand.
TGTCCCCTCAACCAGGAATTCAACCTGGAGTTCAAGTGGGAGTTCAATCAGGGGGCTAGGCCGGCCAACCGCCTGCAGCCCTTCCACCCGGACCCCCTAATCCTGATCTGACCGCCCTCAGCCCCTCCTCCCAGCTAACCTGCCAATTGGCCCAATTGGGGTGGGCGGGGTGGGCCAACCAGATGCCAGCGGGCCTCTAGTTCAATTATGAACTTGCTATACTTAGATACCTAAGAGAGGTTATTCTTTTTTAATTTAATAAATCTTTATTGTTTAGATTATTACAATTGTTTCTCCTTTTTCCCCGGTAGCTCCCCTCCACCCGGTTCCCACCTCACCCTCTGCCCTTACTCCCGCCCCACTGTCCTCATTCACAGGTGTACAATTTTTGTCCAGTTTCTTCCTGCACCCCCCATACCATTTTCCCTCTGAGAATTGTCAGTCCACTCTTTTTCTATGCCCCAATTCTATTATATTCATCAGTTTATTCTGTTCCTCAGATTTTTAATTCACTTGATTTTTAGGTTCACTTGTTGATAGATAAGTATTTGTTGTTCATAATTTTTATCTTCACTTTTTTCTTCTTCCTCTTCTTAAAGAATACCTTTCAGCATATCATATAATACTGGTTTGGTGATGGTGAACTCCTTTAGCTTGTTCTTACCTGTGAAGCTCTTTATCTGACCTTCCATTCTGAATGATAACTTTGCTGGGTAGAGTAATCTTGGTTGTAGGTTCTTGCTGTTCAACACTTTGAATATTTCTTGCCACTCCCATCTGGCCTTCATAGTTTCTGTTGAGAAATCAGCTGACAGTTGTATGGACACTCCCTTGTAGGTAACTGTTTTTCTCTTGCTGCTTTTAATATTCTCTCTTTGTCTTTTACCCTTGGCATTTTCATTATGTTGTGTCTTGGTGTGGTTCTCTTTGGATTCCTCTTGTTTGGAGTTCTCTGTGCTTCCTGGACTATTTCTTTCTCCAGGTGGGGGAAGTTTTCAGTCATTATTTCTTCAAATAGGTTTTGAGTATCTTGCTCTCTCTGTTCTTCTGGCACCCCCATAATTCTGAGGTTGGTATGCTTGAAGTTGTCCTAGAGGCTTCTTACACTATCTTCAATATTTTGGTTCATTTTGCTTTTTGCTTTTCCAGTTGAGTGTTTTTTGCTTCTTTGTATTTCAAATCTTTGACTTGATTCTTGTGTTCCTCTAGTCTGCTGTTGGGTCTCTGTATTATATATATATATATATATATATATATATATATATATTTTATTTCAGTCAGTGTATGTTTAATTTCTAGGTAGTTCTTTTTCATATCCTCAAAGGTCTCGCTAAATTTATTAGCCTTTTCTAGGAAATTATTGAAAAACCTTATAATTATGGTTTTGAATTCTATATCCAGTTGTTTGTTTTCCTCCATTTTTTTTTTTGGTCTGTGGTCTGTTTTTTTGTCTCTGAAATTTTTGCTGCTTCACTGAGTTGGTAGGGTATCTTTGTGATCTAGATTTCCTATATGGCCCAGTGGATTGGCCTCCCCAGTTACCTGAGGTGGACACTCTTGGTGCACCACTTTGTGGACTGTGTGTACAGCATTGTTGTAGTTAAGTCTTGATTTTTGTTGGTATCACTGGGAGGAATTGACCTCCAGGCCAGTGGCTGTGAGAATCAGCTGTGTCAATGCCAGGGGACCTTCTGTGCTGGAGATAGCCTTATAGGACCAGACTTGAAAAATTTAAAAAAGCCTCTGTGCTCAGCTTGGATAGGGTGGAGTTTCAGGGCTGAGCAGACAGTCTTGGCTTCCTGTCAGCTCTACCCTTGTGTGTGCACCTTCAGACCTCTGCCTTCCGCAGCTCTCCTGAGTTTCTGCCTGACAGTCCAGATCCTACCCTGTAAAAGTGTGGGTCCCCAGGGGCTTGCCCACAACTGGGGTTCAATGCAGTCAGAACTGGGGTTCAGTGCAGTCAGGAGCTTCTGACTCCCTTCTGCTAGGGAAAGCCTACAGCAACCTCTGCAGTCAGTCTTCTCTGCATGCACGCACACATGTGCATGCCTCCAGAACCCTGCCTGCCAAGGCTCCCCTGAGTCTCCAAGACTCCTTGTGCCTTTCTCTCTACCTGACAGTCCAGACTCCCCCTGTATGAGCCTGAGTCCACAGGGTTTCTGCTGGAACTGGGGTTCAGTGAGGTCAGGGGCTTCCTTCCACCTCCCACAAAGAAAGCCAGCCAGGCATTCAGACACCCTTTCTCTCTGAATGTGTGTCTCTGTACTTCAGCCCGTTACAGCTCCTCTGATTCTCCATGAGTTTTTCTATCATATTTCCTTCTAGTTGTAGAATTTCCACTCAGCCAGCTTTCCTGTAGTTCTGGATGGTGTCCGTGCTTTCTTTTAGTTGTAGTTTTGAAATTGTTGTGCAAGGCAGCAAACACCTATGCCACCATCTTGGTTTTCTCTCGCCTTTCATGATGTTGACATTTCAAAGCATATAGTCCAATTATTTTATAGAATGTCCTTGAATTGGAATTTCTCTGGTGTTTCTTTCTTTATTTATTTGTTTGTTTGTTTATTTATTTATTTTATTAAGGTATTGCAAATGTGTTATCCCCCTATTGCTCCCACCCACCCAATCCTGCCCTCACTCTCACCCTCTGTTATCTGCATCCATTGGTTATGCTATAATGAATGCAAACAAGTCTTCATTGGTTGATCTCTCCCCCACCCTCCTCTGCTTTCCCTCTGATATTTGAGAATCTGAACAATGTTTCTCTGTCTCTGGATCTGTTTTTGTTAATCGGTTTATGTTGTTCATTATAATCCACAAATGAGTGAGATCATGTGATATTTATCTTACTCTGACTGACTTATTTCACTTAGCATAATGCTCTCCAGCTCCATCTATGCTGTTGCAAATGGTAAGAGTTCTTTCCTTTTTACAGCAGCATAGTATTCCATTGTGTAGATGTACCACAGTATTTTATCCACTCATCTGCTGATGGGCACTTAGGCTGTTTCCAAATCTTAGCTGTGGTAAATTGTGCTGCTATGAACGTAGAGTTACATATATCCTTTTTGATTTGTGTTTCTAGATATATCCTGAGGAGTGGCATTGCTGGGTCAAATGGAAGGTCCATTTTTAGTTTTTTGAGGAAACTCCATACTGTTCTCCACAGTGGCTGCACCAGTCTGCATTCCCACCAGCAGTGCATGAGGGTTCCTTTTTCTCTACATCCATCATTTGTTGATTTGTTGATGATAGCCAATCTGACAGGTGTGAGATGGTACCTCATTGTCATTTTGATTTTCATTTCTAATATTATTAGTGATTTTTAGCATGTTTTCATATATCCCTTCGCCTTCCTTATGTTCTCTATTGTAAAGTATCTATTTATGGACATTGCCCATATTTTGATTGGGTTGTTTATCTTCATTTTGTTGAGTTGTATGAGTTCCCTGTAAATGTTGGAGATTAAACCCTTATCAATGATAACATTGGCAAATATGTTCTCCCATCTAGTGGGCTTTCTTATTGCTTTATAGATGATTTTTTTTGTTGTACAGACACTTTTCATTTTTATGTAGACCCATTTGTTTATTTTCTCTTTAGTTTCCATTGCCATATGAGCTGTATTGGAAAAGAAATTGCTTTGGCATATATATGAGATATTGTTGCCTTTGGATTCCTCTAGTATTTTTATGGTTTCTCATCTTACATTTAAGTCCTTTATCCATTTTAAGTTAATTTTTGTGTATAATGTGAGTTGGTGGTCTAGTTTCATTTTTTTGCATGTGCCTGTCAAATTTTCTCAGCACCATATATTGAAGAGACTGTCTTGACTCCACTGTATGTTTGTGCCTCATTTGTCAAATATTAATTGAGCATAGTGGTTTGGGACGATTTCTGGGTTCTCTATTCTATTCCATTGATCTATATGTCTGTTCTTGTGCCAGTACCAGGCAGTTTTGAGAAAGTGGCTTTGTAATAGAGCTTCATATCCAGTATTGAGATCCCTCCTACTTTGTTCTTTTTTCTTAGGCTTTCTGCGGCTATTTGGGGCCTTATATTATTTCAGCTGAATTTTTGGAGAGTTAGTTCTAGGTCTGTGAAATATGCTGTTGGTATTTTAGTGGGGAGTGCATTGAATCTATAAATTGCTTTGGACATTTTAATGATGTTGATTCTACCAATCCATGTTCTTCCATCTGTTTATGTCTTCCTCTATCTCCTTTTTCAACGTCCTATGGTATTCTGAGGAGAGGTCTTTTACCTCCTTAGTTAAGTTTATTCCTAGGTATTTTAATTTTTTTTTTGTGTGCAATGGTAAATGGGATTGTTTTTTAAATCTCTCTTTCTGAAAATTCACTGTTGATGTATAAAAATGCCATTGAATTCCTGGCATTAATTTTGTATCCTGCTAGATTGCTGAATTCATTTATTAAGTCTAATAATTTTTTATGGAGTTTTTAGGATTTTCTATCTACAGTATAAGGTCATCTGTGAATAATGAAAATTTTACTTCTTCTCCAATTTGGATGACTGTTATTTCTTCTTCTTGTCTGATTGCATTGGCTAGCACTTCCAGTTCTATGTTGAACAGGAGTGGTGAAAGCGGGCATCCCTGTCTTGTTCCTGTTTTTAAGAGAAATGGTTTTAGTTTTTGCACATTGAGTATGATGTTGGCTATAGGTTTGTCATATATGGCTTTTATTATGTTGAGGTATGAACCTTCTATTACCACTTTGCTTAGCGTTTTAATCAGAAAAGGGTGTTGGAATTTGTAAAATTCCTCTTCTGCATCAATTGATATTATTACATGAATTTGTCTCTCAATTTGTTTATCTGACATATAAATTTTATTGATTTGCGGATATTGTACCAGCCTTGCATCCTTGGAATAAATCTCACTTGGTCATGGTGAATAATCTTTCAAATGTAATAGTGGATCTAGTGTGCTAAAATTTTTATTATTTTTTTTATTAAGGTATTATATGTGTACATATCTTACCATTGCCCCTCCCACTCACATAGATACCCTCCCTCCCCAGAGTTTGCGTCCATTGGTTATGCTTATAGGCATGCATACAAGTCCTACGGTTGATCTCTTATCTCCCCCATATCTCCCTACCCTACCCACTGTAATTTGACAGTCTGTTTGTTCCTTTACTGCATCTGTATCTATCTTTTTGGTCATCAGTTTATAGTGTTCTTTATTATCCATAAATGAGTGAGGTCATGTGGTGTTTCTCTTTCATTGACTGGCTTATTTCCCTCAGCATGATGTTCTCCAATTCCATCCAGGTTGCTGCAAATGATAAGAATTCCTTCTTTTTTATGGCAGCATAGTATTCCATCATGTAGATGTACCATAGTGTAAATGTATCAATCATCTGCTGATGGGCACCTAGGCTGTTTCCAAATCCCAGCTATTGTAAATTCTGATGCTATGGACATAGGTGTGCATATATTCTTTTTAATTGGTGTTTCTATTATAGATTCTTAGGATATATTCTTAAGAGTAGGATTACTAGATCAAATGGGAGTTCCATTTTCAGTTTTTTAAGGAAACCCCATACTGTTCTCCACAGTGGTTGCACCAGCCTGCTTTCCCACCAGCAGTGCACAAGGATTCCTTTTTCTCCACAGCCTCGCCAACACTTGTCCTTTGCTGATTTGTTGATGATAGCCATTTTGACAGGTATGAGATGGTACTGCATTGTCGTCTTGATTTACATCTCTCGGATAATTAGTGACTTTAAGCATGTTTTCATGTGCCTCTTGGCCTTCCTTCTGTCTTCTTTTGAAAAAATTCTATTTAGGTCCATTGCTCATTTCTTTATTGGATTATTTATCTGCCTTTTATTAAGTTGTACAAGCTGCCTGTAGATGTTGGAGATTAAACTTTTCTCAGTGATAACATTTGCAAATATGTTCTCTCATACAGTGTGGGCTTTCTTGTTGTTTTGTTAATGGTTTCTTTTGCTGTAAAAAAAGCTTTTTTTTTTTTTATGTAGTCCCATTTGTTTATTTTCTCTTTAGCTTCCATTGTCCTAGGGGCAGTATCAGTGAAGAAGTTCTTTTGGCATACGTCTTAGATTTTGCTGCCTGTGGATGCCTCTAGTATTTTTATGGTTTCCCATCTTATGTTTAAGGCCTGTATCCATTTTGAGTTTATTTTTGTGTATGGTGTAAGTTGGTGATCTAGTTTCATTTTTTTTTGCATGTACTGTCCAATTTTCCCAACACCATTTACTGAAGAAATTGTCTTGACTCCATTGTATGTTCATGCCTCCTTTGTCAAAATTAATTGAATATAGAGGTATGGGTCTATATCCGGATTTTGTATTCTATTCCATTGATATATATGTCTGTTCTTGTGCCAGTACCAGGCTGTTTTGAGAACAGTGGCTTTGTAATACAGCTTGAAATTTGGTATTGAGATCCCTCTTACTTTACTCTTCTTTCTGTGTCTTGCTGTAGCTATTTGGGGTCTTTTTTTGTTGTTCCAGATGAATTTTTTTTAATTTTAAAAATATATATTTTATTGAATTTTTACAGAACGGAAGAGAGAGGGACAGAGAGTTAGAAGCATTGATGAGAGAGAATCATCAATCAGCTGCCTCTTTCACACACACTACTGGAGATGTGCCTGAAATCAAGGTACATGTCCTTGACCAGAATCGAACCTGGGACCTTTCAGTCAGAAGGCCGACACTTTATCCACTGAGCCAAATCAGTTTCTGCCCAGATGAATTTTTGGAGAGTTATTTCTAGGTCTGTGAAGTATGCCATTGGTATTTTATTTTATTTTATTTATTTATTTATTTATTTATTTTTTAAAATATTATTTATTGATTTTGTACAGTAAGGAAGGGAGAGAGATAGAGAGTTAGAAACATTGATGAGAGAGAGTCATCGATCAGCTGCTTTTTGCACACCCCCTACTGGGGGTATGCCCGCAACCAAGGTACATGCCCTTGACTGGAATCGAACCCGGGACCTTTCAGTGCTGAAGCCGACGCTCTATCCATTGAGTCAAACTGGTTTCAGAGCCATTGGTATTTTAATGGGGAGTGGATTAAACCTATGAATTGCTTTGGGAAGTATGGATATTTTGATGATGTTGATTCTAGCAATCCATGAACATGGTATGTTCTTCCATCTGTTTACATCTTCTTCTACCTCTTTTTTTCACTATCGTGTAGTTTTCCACATATAGGTCTTTTAGCTCCTTAGTTAAGTTTATTCCTAGCTATCTTAATTTTTTTGGTGTGGTGGTAAATGGGATTGGATTTTTAGTGTCTGTTTCTGAATGCTCACTATTGGTGTATAGAAATGCCATAGATTTCTTAACATTAATTTTGTATCCTGCTACATTGCTGAATTCATTTATTAAATCTATTTTTTTATGAAGTCTTTTTTTTTTAACGTACAATATCATGTCATCTGCAAATAAGGACAATTTTAATTCTTCTTTTCCAATTTGGATGCCTTTTGTTTCTTCTTCTTGTCTAATTGCAATGGCTAGTTCTTCCAGTACTCTGTCAAACAGGAGTGGTGAGAGTGGGCATCCCTGTCTTGTTCCTGTTCTTAGAGGGAATAGTTTTAGTTTTTGCCCATTGAGTATGATGTTGGCTGTGGGTTTATTATATAAAGCTTTTATTATGTTGAGGTATGATCCTTCTATTCCCACCTTGTTGAGAGTATTTTTCAGGAAAGGGTGTTGGATTTTTGTCAAATGCTTTTTCTGCATCGATTGATAGGACTGTATAATTTTTATCTCTCAATTTGTTTTTGTGATATATCACATTTATTGATTTGCGGATATTGTACCATCCTTGCATTCCTGGGATAACTCCCATTTGGTCATGGTATATGATCTTTCTGATGTGTTGCAGGAGCAGATTTGCTAGGATTTTGTTGAGGATTTTGGCATCTATGTTCATGAGGGATATTGGCCTGAAATTCTCTTTCATTGTGTTGTCTTTATCTGGTTTTGGTATTATGGTGATGCTGGCTTCATAAAAGGAGCTTAGAAGTGTTCCTTGCTCTTGTAGTTTTTGGAATAGTCTGAGGAGGATAGGTTTTAGTTCTTCCTTGAATGTTTGGTAAAACTCTTCTATGAAGCCATCTGGCCCGGGCTTTTGTTTGCTGGAAGTTTTTGATGACTGCTTCAGTTTCTTCCAAAGTTACTGGCCTATTGATTTTTAGATTCTTCCTGATTGAGTTTTGGAAGGTTATATTTTTTTAGGAATATGTCCATCTCCTGCAGATTGTCCAGTTTGTTGAAGTAGAGTTGTTAGGAGTATGTTGTAACAATCCTTTGTTTTTCAGCGTGGTCTGTTGTTATTTCACCTCTTTCATTTCTGATTTTATTTGGTTCTCTCTCTTTGTTTCTTGGTAAACCTGGCTAGGGGTTCATCAATCTTGTTTATTCTTTCAAAGAAACAGTTCTTGGTTTTGTTGATCTTTTGTATTGTTTGTTTGGTCTTCATGTCGTTTATCTCTGTCCTGATTTTTATTATTTCCTTCCTTCTGCTTACACTGGGCTTTTCTTGTTGCTCTTTTTCTAACTCTTTGAGTTGTAGTGTTAGAAAATGTATTACTTTATTTTTATTTTATTTTATTGCAGTAGCCTTGTAGAGCCAGAGCTATGAACTTCCCTCTCAAGATTGCTTTTGCTGTGTCCCATAGATTTTGGATTGTTGTGTTTTCATTATCGTTTGTTGCCAGGAGGTTTTTTATTTCTTCCTTGATTTCTCTGGTAACCAAGTCATTGTTTACTAGCCTGCTGTTTAATCTCCATGTGTTTGATTTCTTTGGATTATTTTTATTGTAGTTGATTTCCAGTTTTATGCCACTATGATCTGAGAAGATGTTTGATATGATTTCTATCTTCTTGAATTTGAAGGGATTTTTCCTGTGTCCTAACATGTGGTCTATCTTTGAAAATGACCCATGTGCACTTAAGAAGAATGTATATTCTGTGGCTTTGGGGTGAAATGTTCTGAAGATGACCATTAATTTCATCTGATCTAATGAGTCATTTAGGATTGATGTTTCTGTGCTGATGCCCCTACCTGTGGGGCACAGCAACGTGGGGAGAGGGAGGACCTGTGGAGGATGAAAAGAAGGGACAGGGGCACAGAGAAATGGAGGCAAGACAAAGTTCTGATCAAGCCGCAAACTTTATTTTTGAAATGGCAGTATATATACAGCAGGAACAAAGGGGGGCAGGGTTGCCTATACAGCGGGGTCTTTGACAGTGTATGACAAGGTGGTAAGGTACCTGGCAACACAGGATTGGCTAACTGCCAGGGCAGTGAACATTCCAAGGTGTAACCTTCCAAGGCCGGGCTAGCTATGGGGGGGGATCAAGAAGGGGACGTTGCAGAGATCCTCCAGAGCAAGGTGTGCTAAGCGGCAGGTTAATCTTTAGCTTCTGGCCAAACCCGCAGGGCACCGCATAACTTCTGCTAGAAGGAACTTAATTCTAAGATTGAGTTGTATTTTCTAAGATGGAGTTGCTTGTCTCAACTCTGATGGCTCCCAACATCTCCTACCTCTTTGTCTTATTGAGGGTGGGCCTTAACCGATTGGGAGAGTAGTGACCTAGTTCCTCCCGTGGGTTTCCCAGGCCCACCAGTGTTAATAGCGGCTCTTGGTATCTTTTGGGGAGGAGAGGCAGAGCCGATTGGATTTGTATTGATACCAACCTCTATGCAAACCAGGTATACTCACAGGGAAATCCAGAGGGGGTCAAAATTTTCCCGTGACCTTCCCTTGGGAAGAGGGGGCCGGAAAATTTTTTGGACCTTCCCTTGCAATGCTTTGCTCTGCACCCATATCGGTACCCATACCTTTCTCCCAGTGAGGAATAGGTAAGCATTCCTCTGGTCATCATGCTGTCCCCACAGGGAAGGAGCGATGGTAAAGTTCATAATCTTGCTTATGGTCAGCTATGGCTAAACGGTGGTAATGTACCTGGATGGGTTTGGCCAAGATGCTGCCAACCTGCTGTTTTACAAAAATCTGTTAATCTCCGAAAAGCCCAGGGGCCAAAGCATAGGATTAATATAAAGCCTATGAGGGGGCCCAGGATGGGGAGAAGGTAGGGGAGAAGTTCGTTTAGTCCGCTCCAGAGAGGGTTCTCGAACAGTTCTTTCCGCCGCTTTATCAGGTCTTCCTGTAGTTTCTTGATCTTGTCTCGGACGACTCTGGACTTGTTGGCATAGAAACAGCAACGTTCCTGTAGGGCTAAGCATATCCCTCCCTGCTCTGCTGTGAGTAAGTCAACCCTCTCTTATTTTGTAGAACAACTTCAGCTAAGGAGTCAATTTGGTCTTGAAGATCATTAATGGTACTAGTGAGGGCTTAGACATCATTGATTAATTGATTAGATAATTTAGTATAAGAATGTACAGCCACTCCTAGCCCCGCATTATTACTGAATCTGATAAAATTCTTTTCTGGTTTTTGCTTCCTTCCACCTAGTTGACTCTGTGGAGGCTATTGTACAGGAGGCCTGATGCCTTTCGCCTGCTGTACGATCTTATGCATCACAATTAAAAAAAATTTAAAGTATAAAAAGTATGACTGAGCTTCTCTTGAGGTGACACATAATATCTATCTCCCCCTTTTTTGTTTTTAAAATGATCTTAAGAGTACGAATGGCTCTTTCTACTATTGAGTGATATTTATTTTACTAGATTTGATTAGGTTTAAGTCCTCGGGAATTATCTCTAAAGTTGGTATAGGAAGTTGGATAATATACTGAGGACATTATTTCTAATAATAAAATATGGAAATTGTCATTCTCAAATAACATTTTATAGACTGAAAATTAAATGAAAAGTTTCTCTGAATTAATGTGCCTTATAATAGCTGTTTTAATAATTTTTGCTATACTTGCCATATAAGTACTATTATTATAGATTGATAGGCTTTGTAGTAAAATCTGTTAAGGTATAAATAAGAGCTTGTATTTCTATTGAAATATAAGAGGTTTGAAGGACCTTTGCTCTTCTGCTGTAGTATATCTAGCCTTTATAGAACTGGATCTATCTGTAAAAATGGTTAATACCTGAGATAAAAAATTTCTTTTAATGTGGTTGTTAATACTATTCTCTGTGTTAGAAATAAATCAAGCCCCTAAGCTAGGGTTCCTGGTAGAATATAAAATATTAAGTATTTTGACTTCTATGTAGAAGGGTGTGTACACCGACCTTCCTTGCCCTTGGTCTTGGGCAACCTGTAGTAATGCACAGGTGCTGACTGCTATCATGGCAAGGTATCTTTACTTTTAAAATAAAGAAAATTTACTTTTGAATTCATAAGCCACAAATGTTGCCTTGCTTTTAGCTTAATTAAAATGTAGGCGGCCATATATAGTTAGGATTCAATTATTTATAAAACATTGGCTTCTCATGTAACTTAATTTATATGACATCGATTATATTGTAAAAGCTAATTTATAAAGTAACTTAAGTAGGTATTTTTTAATTTAAAAAAATTGGCAAAGAAACTTATTCAGTAAAACTTATAGGTTTGATACATTATTGGTCTGATCCAAAAGCATGGCTTTTGTCTTTCTTGAAATTCTATTGCTGTTGAAAAATTTGGCTATATTTAAGAAATATATTGTTTTTGCCTTTCTTATAGGTGAAAACTTTTATAATATTTAATATATATCTATTAATTTTTATTTGATAAGGCTTTCCATGGAATTTCAAGTATATTAGATCTGTTTTTAAAAAGTTTTCCTATAAGA